>NC_091839.1:76513475-76845975 GCF_037783145.1 Equus przewalskii
GAGATGTGGTGGGTGGAAAGTTAAAATGGTGGAGGGAGCAGCAAGCGATCAACTCTTCTAAGTTGCTTAGCTGTGAAGGGAAGGAAAGAGAAAATGAGGAATATGAAATTTTGTTTTCTTTTTAAGATGGAAGAGGTTTGAGATGCTGATGATCAGAGCCAATTTTTTTAAATCTGTATACGAAGAGTTCATGTAGAACTCAGAATTTCAGAAGAATCTTAGAATTGCAAGGACTCAAAGGTAGACTAAATTCCCGTCGCTTCTAAGCATCCTTCCTAGAAAATCCCCTTTAGAAGGTTATCTAGACTGCGTGGACCCTGGTTGTATTGCTGGATAGCTCTGTCATGTAAAAAGTGCCTTCTTAAAATGACGCAAGTGTGCCTTGCTGTGAGGGGGACTGCTATCTCCATTTCTGACCTCTTGGTGCCGTATGTGAATATTAACTATTGTGCATGCTTAGTTCCTCCAATCTCTCAACCCACCCCACCATCCAGGTTGCTCTCCTCTGGGAGAATTCTAATTTATGAATTTCCACTTTAAGGAGTAGTGTGTCCAATTAAATAATGAAAATCAACATTTCAAATGTCACATTGTCAATGTTGAATATAGCAGGACTGTCTTTGACTATGATCTGAGTTTCTGTTAACACAGCATGAGCTTGTCAAATAAACAGTTAAAAAGAAAAAAGCTATGCTTTTGCCCCTGGCCCTGTCAAGCATGAATGACATCGCATTCACTGATTCTCCTGCAAAGAAACACTCTGATGACCTACTGCAGAGAGATCCCACTTGAGAGAGCTGATTGTATCCTCACAATGACCTGGTTAACATCTTTTCATAAATGCAGTAGCCAAGCTGGCTTTTTATAGCATCCACATCATGCCACTAAGTGGTCAACTAGGCTACCCAAATCCTGCTTCCAAAGGACCACAGCCTAATCTCGTCTTTGTCGTCGGTACCTGCACTCTTCAGTGACATTACGTAGAAAGTCAAGGAATTGCCTAACCTGTCATTAAAACACAATGCACAGGCATGAAATATGTTTTCAATGTGCTTTTGATTAAGTATTTTCTTACCTTTTAGAGAAATAAAATAAAGCTTTTCAATACAGTAACCTTGTTAGAATTTAAATGTTAATGCCTTTGAGTTGGGTGCCATTTTCCCAAGAAAGCATCATGATGAGTAATGGGAAGTGTCTATAGTAAATTCTGTGGAAACTTGCTTGTTTCTCTTAGAACTTTGATCGTTTTCATTTTTCATTCCACAAATATGTAAAGTGCCTCCATGAGCTGAACATTTTGCTGGGCACAGGGGAGACAGCAGCAAACCCACACGATTTCTGTTTTCACACGGCATACACCCTATGGAGAGATGGACATTACCCAAGTTAACACATAAACAACATTGTATTTAGGAACTGGGGTGGATCCTGTGACAGATGGGAACAGGGCATTGTGACAAGTAAAACTGGGGCAGGGTGATGCCTAATTTAGTTTGAAGAGTCATAAAAGTGACAATAGGCTGAGATCTAAAGGATGAGTAGGTGTTTCGGGTTTTTCTTCTTGTTTGTTTTGTTTTTCCAGAGAAAGAGTGGAAGATGAGCATTCTGGGTGGAAACAACATAAGAACATTCTATGTGAAGGTCCTGGAGCTGGTTTAAACTTAGTTTTTCCCTGAGGCATAAAGACGTCTGAGACACCATGGTTTGATCTGTGCAAATGTGAGCCATATCTATAAATTAGTAAGGGAATAAATTTTGCAGATGTTAAAAAATGGATTCTTTGGCATGTAAATAAACCCAGCCTCCTTAATTATATGTATGAAAGGAAAATATTTTCTGGAGATGCCAGTTCTTTCAAGGATGATAAGAGTCTTATATCAATATTTTTTCATCTGCTGGAAACTGGCACAATTTTTTTTCTTTTAAGATTACTTTGTCAAACAGCAGGAGATGCTCTGAGTCATAGATCCCCTCTGGGTTAGAGAGTGGGAGATCTTTTTTTTAAATTTCTGCTCTGTTGAGGTATAATTGACAAAAGAAATTGTAAGATATTTAAAGTGTACATTTTGGTGATATGATATACGTATTGTGAAAGCTTTCCTTCCATCTAGGTAAGTAACACAGCTATCAACTAACATACTTATCTTTTATTTATTATTATTATTTTTTTTTTGCTGAGAACATCTAAATTCTACTCTCTTAGCAAACTTCAATTATACAATACAGTAGTATCAACTATAGTCATCATGGTTTACGTTAGATTTCAGACCTTATCATCAAAAAGACAAGAGATAAGTGTTGGTGAAGATGTGCAGAAAATGAACCCTTGTGCACTATTGGTGGAAATGTTAATTGGTGCAGCCACTACAGAAAACGGTATGAAGTTCCTCAAAAAATTAAAAATAGAACTACCATATGATTCAGCTATCCCACTTCTGGGTATACATCCAAAGGAAATGAAAACAGAATACTGAAGAAATATCTGCATTCCCATATTCATTGCAGCATTGTTCATAATAGCCAAGACATGGAAAAAACTTAAGCATCCATCAGTGGATGAATGGATAAAGAAGATGTGGTATGTATGCAATGGAATATCATTCAGCAATGACAAAGAAGGAAATCTTGCCATTTGTGACAACATGGACGGACCTTGAGGGCATTGTGCTAAGTGAAATAAGCCAGACAGGGAAAGACAAATACTGCATGGTATCACTTATATGTGAACCCCCCCCCCCCCCCCGCAAAAAAAGTCAAACACGTAGAAACAGGGAGTAGAAAAGTGGTTGCTGGGGGCTGGAGCATGAGGGAAACAGGGAGAGGTTGGTAAAAGTTTTCAGCTCTAAGATGGGAGATCCTTAAAGATGCCTTAGAACTTGTGAGCAGTCAAAACGGAGAGAATGTGTTCCCCATCTGTATTTTCATTGCTAATTTCATTGTTAATTTCTCTTTTCCCTAATACCTGATGGCTAACCCTTCAGAGAGCAGCAGAAAGCTTCATCTCAGGAAAGAGTCTCTGAATAGAAGTTCTCTAACAAAAGTCTGACTATTTTGAGATTTATCTCTAAGACCACCAATGCCAAGTGGTATCACAGCACTAAGGCGACCAGTTGTCTTAGTTTGCCCAGGACTTTTCTGGTTTATCATTGGGAGTCCTATGTCCCAGGAAACCCCTCAGTCCCAGACAAACAGGGACACTTGGGGACCAGGCTGAATAAGGGCCGGCTTCATGGGCAACCTGAGTAGTCACACGCTGCCCCATGCTGAGAGGGGCCCCACGGTTGGTTCAATACTTGGCTATCACTGCCTTGAAATTCTTAATAATGTTTGAAGGAAAGGTCCCACATTTTCAGTTTTCACTGGGCCTTGCAATTTATGTGCTGGTCCTGTCTGGACCTAATATTTACTGAGCTTTGACCACATGCCAGGCACTGAAGGAATGGCCTTGCATTATTTCATCAAACACTCATAATAACTCTTAAAGGGTGTTATTAAAACGCCAACGTTACAGATGAAGAAAGTGTGGTTTGAAGAGGTTGAGCAGTTTGGCAAGATAATTACTGTGGCAGGGACAGAAATTCAAATCGATTGTCTGACCCTGAATCCCCTGAGGTTTCCGCACCCGGTGCTGATGCTTAAATGGCACCCTGAGGCTGTGATGGGGACCACTCAGCTCCATCCTGTGAAATGAATGATTTCGTTGGCCCCAAATGGCCAAGTGTTGGTGACTTTGGAGAGCCCAGGTAATAGAGAATTGTATTAAAACCACCACTGCTTCACGCATGAACAAGTCATCCTCAGGGTGGCCCTGGCCTTCGGGTCATTTACCTTTGATGTGGCTTTTTATTGCTTTTATTGTTTTATTTCTTCCTTCATATTTCCCCTGAAACAAAGGTGGTATGTGTGTATGGGGTAGGGGTTGGGAGATCACACTCTGAATGAAGAAAATGGGAAGACAGCCCAAGTTAGGAAATGGTTTTGGGGGAATAGATCTGCACTCCTGCCACCAGCCAAGCAGGTGAAACGGCCTCCTGAGTCTTCTACTGTCTTCTGTTCCCTCTCGTCCCTGACGACTATTTAGAAGCAGAATTAGAATTTCATGTGGGACTTACTGCTGATTCCCCCAACTTCTGTCTTCATCAGAACATAACCGGACTTTTCGGAAGGTCCTCAGAAGCTGAGAGAGTAAGCTTCCACCTGTATTTTCATCTAAAAGCACCATTTTGTTTTCAGTAATACCTGATGGCTAACCCACGGGAACTTGGGCGTGACGTCTCTGATACTGTATCCCTATGTCTACCTCAGAGGAAGCACTCACCAAGTCTAGGTGTGTTAGTCTTAGAATCAACCATCAAGCTTTCAAGACATCTCAAGACCTTCCAAAGATGGTCCACACAGCACCACAAAAGACCCTCTCTGCCAAGGTTTCTTCACCTTATCTGGTCATAAGAATCATCCAAGACCTCAGCCTGTGGGTCCCATGACCTTCCTGGAGATTTCAGTACATAAGTGATGGGGTGTGTGGGGTGTGGCCCAGAATACAGAGAAGAGAACGAGGACCCCAGGTGACATGGTCAGACACACGTAAGAAACATTCTGAAGCCCTTTTTCTGTGTTTTGTAATTTTCAACAGTGTCGCTCTAATGAAAATAGGCTCTTTTCCATCATTATAATGAAATTGCTGAAAAAAATACCAAAATAGAGATAACATCTTCATAATTAAAGAGACATGTTGACTATTTGATGGGGAAAGTACATTAATTAAAAGGAAAATTTTCAAGAGAAGAGACTTATAGAGAACTGGCATTCATAGACCATCAAAGACCTCAGTACCATGTGACAACTTGGGCAGTAAAGTATGTGCGTGGACACACATACACACTCTTACCTCCACCCCATGGTTTGGTCCTAAATGCCTATGTCCTAAATCTTGTGGGGCTGCTATGGCAATAGTGTAAATAAGTTGGAAACTTTTCAACAAGGATATTTTAGCTGAGACTTTTAGCCAAAATTGGGAGGCGGAATTAACCTTTTCGTCTCTTCGTGCACACTTGAATAAAATACACCTATGCTTTGGTAATGGTAAATGCTCATGGTACCTAAAGGCCATGAAGCCTCTAAGCATCTGATCAGAATCTGAGTGCTGGTAGATGTTTCCCTCCACTCCTGGGTTTTGGGGACTTTTTTTGGATACATCCACATATGACTCTAATGAGTGACTGTGAAGCAGCCGCCTTCCTCGTCCTGCCTATGGGAACTGATTATGCTCTAAATTCTAAGCCAAGAATGCTCTGTATGACACAGTCTGTGCCTCCAAAGAAGGAGGAGGAGAGAGGTGCAGGGGCCAGGAGCTGTTCTGAGAGCGTCTGATGGGGCTCCTCCCAAAGGCGCCATTCCCTTTGCCAGCTCACATTAACACAAACCTGATGCAGACTCTGACTGGCTCATCTGCATCAAGAAGAGGTTGGGGGACCAGCCCAGTGGCATAGTGGTTAAGTTCGTGCGCCCTGCTTCAGTGGCCCAGGGTTCACACATTTGGATCCCGGTCACGGACCTACACACCACTCATAAAGCCATGCTGTGGCAGCATCCCATGTACAACATAGAGGAGGACTGGCACAGATGTTAGCTCAGGGCCAATCTTCCTTACCAAAAAAAAAAGAATGAGGTTGGGAAAAGATAAAAGTGATTAATAGAAAACATCCACTAAAGCAATACATTTTAATTGGCTCACTGAGCTTAGGTGATAACCAGAAGTAGGTGTCTTCCCATTATAAACAAATGGATGACAGAACAAAATATGGTGATGCCAGTCTGGCTTGAGGTTTCAGCTTTCAGGTGCAACATGTCTTTCCAAGGCAGTCGTCCTCGATTCTCTAATCCGCACACTCCCCCACTGTCTTTTCTCTGTCTTCCTCAGTAGGTTTAGCTGCTAATGTGATTAACCAGATTGGAGAACGTTGGAGCTAGGAGTCTGGTGAGACACAATTGGTCAAGCAAAGGACAGGCACAAGACCATGAGAACAACACCTGGAGTGTGTTACTCAAAGGGCAGGTTGACAGAGATGTGAGTTAATAAGGAAGTCTCAAACTAGAGGGTCCTCGATAGGAAATGTTCAGGAGGGCAGAGAGATACACCACATGGGCGGGCTGTGTACTTCATGGGTTCTTGAGCAAGAGGCAATAGAGGAAGGTGTTAGAAGGCAGGTGGTTGGCGTCCAAATCCAGGCATGAGGAGTCCAGCGTTCGTTGGCAGGAAGTCCAGATAAACACAGTCACTAGGCAACAGGGTTGGAATTCTATCTCAGAGAAGCAAGGAAAGAGATCAGTTACTAGGAAACCAGTGTACCTAAGTCAGAGAGGGATCAGCTAACGAGACCTTGGAAATGTTGTACCTCATTCTTATGCTGTATGGCCAAGGAAGATGGTTAAAGCAAAATCCTCGACATGAAAAGAAAAATGTCAAACCCCCGCACAAAAAATTCACTGAGGAAACAAAACTCAATTTATTAGCTTTCCTTGATTGGCTAATTAGATGAGTCAAATATTTCATTGGTATACATTCTAAATTTTCAAAAGGGTTAAGCAACACAATCCTTTGTTCCTACTCATTATGAAAATGGCCTCTCCGTAATTGGTTGGCATGCCTCCTCTGCAGAGTCCAACACCACACGGGTTTGAAATGGGGTCTGTAATCAGTCCACCTGGTTGTCAAAGCAAAATCTCCAGAGATTTATTCCAGCAAACTGAGAAGAAATATGAAAGTCCTAGAGCACATAATTGAATATTTTAAAGGTCGTTTTGTATTTTTTTCACAGGTGCTTGTTGATGACCTGAAATTCATTTTCGTGTTATAAATATAAAACTAAGAACAAAAATCAGTAGTGGAACACAGGAAAAGAAGTTCATTGAAATCCACAGCAGAGGTGTGGAGTGTGTATGTCCCTTAGAAAGCAAGGAAACCCAATTTTATCTCACACATGGTTTTTCATTAATTGTTGTCTACAAAAATTCCCAACCCTAATTTTGGTCAATGATTTTAAACTCTTTCATATTCTTTAATTAATAATATTTCAGCTTTATGATGTATACATAATACCAGAGAGAGAAGAGAGCTATTAGCTATAATGAATGTTATCAGTTTGGATTTTCTTCTCAATTTCACACTATACAGTGATTCTCAAACTGTGGTCCCTGGACCAGAAACATTAGCATCACCAGGGAACTTACTAGAAATACAAATTTAGGGGCCCAGACCCAGACCTAGAACCAGAAACTCTAGGGGTAGGACTAAGTATCTGCTTAAGAAGCACTCCAGGTGATTCTGATGAATGTTTACAATTGAGAACCACCACTCCACACCATGTGATGACTTCCCACGTGCCAACGAGCAGACTTAGAGGGTTTGCACGACCCACGTATGTCAAAATCAAGTTTAACATCTCCTAAACAAAACTAGTTCCCCCTTTCTGCATTTTCTAACTTAGCTAGTCAGATCTTCCCAATTACTCAGTTTATTAGTTGTCTATTGCCATATAATAAATGCCCCAACTGTAGCAGCTTAAAACAGAAAATATTTGTTATCTCACAGAGTTTCTGAGGGTCAACATTCTGGGAGTGGCGTACCAGAGAGGTTCAGGCTCAGGATATCTCCTGAGGTTGTGGTCAAGATGTCAGCCAGGGCCATAATCCTATGAAGCCTTCTTTGGGATGGACAATTGGCTTCCGCACTCACTCACATGACTAATGTAAAGACGTCTGTTTCTCACCACGTGTGCCTATCCACAGGGCTGCTCATAAGAAGGCAGATGATTCCCTCAGAACAAATATCTGAGAGTGAGCAAACAAGACAAACACCATAGTGACTTGATAAGCTAATACTGGAAGTCACGCACCATCACTTCTGCCATATTCTATTGGCCAAGGAGACCAACCCTGGTACAATGTGAGATGGGGACAACAGAAGTATGGGAATGCCAGGAGGTGTGGGTCATTGGGAGTCACCTTGGAGACTGGCTACCATGTCCAATCAAGAAATATCAGGATATTTTCAACTGTCTTACTCTCATT
This sequence comes from Equus przewalskii, assembly GCF_037783145.1. Classification (NCBI taxonomy): domain Eukaryota; kingdom Metazoa; phylum Chordata; class Mammalia; order Perissodactyla; family Equidae; genus Equus; species Equus przewalskii. The sequence goes on from NC_091839.1 coordinate 76,521,546, forward strand.
ACCAGGTACAAACTATAGCTCAACTCATCAATTTTACTTTCAATATTTCCCATGTCTGTCCTCTTCTTTATAGTCCTACTACCACTGCCCTATTTACTCTTTTCTTGCCGTCTTGCCTCCAGTCTCCAGCCTGGAATAAAGTACAGAATCTCTAACATGGCATTCAAAGCCCCCTATACCCTAACTACAATTTGTTCTCCCAGGCCCATCTCCCACTCTAACTCTTCATCCTCCTCCCCTGCTACCAATGATTGCATAGCTCCCCTTAGTTTCTGCTCCTGACAGAGCTCCTTTGCTGTTATTCTATTCACCTGACATGTCCTCCTTCTACTCCAAGACCCAGACCAGATGCTGTCTTTCCTGCTCCCCTAGTCGGAATGGATCATTCTCTTCCACCATATTTTATTACACCTCCAATACAAAATGAATTGCAATTACAGTTAGTTTTTTAAGAGTCCCTATCTCACAAATAAATTTTAATCTCCCTATGGTTAGGGAAGGTTTTATTTTAGTCATCTTTGTAATTATCAATAAAATATAACACAATATCAAGATTTGCTGAATTATACAATTTCAACAGGCCCTTGCATATGGGAGATGAGTCACTCTATTCTCAACAATGCAAAGGGAAGATACTAAATATGTTGGAAATAATCATGACTATTCCTCTGAAGAGGAATCCTTCCTACAAGCTTCCAGTTGGAAAAACTGCCTATTGTTTCCAGGCTATATTTTCATTTGGAAAACTTCCTAAGGATAGATGGGATAGTCTCCTTTTAGACAACATGGAACCTAGAGATGTATATGGAGACAGCAGTGGTAAATGCCTTGTAAACATGCTAAATAGGGTGATGCGAGCCCCTACAGGGTTTATTCAAGGGGAGTACCTGATCAGATTTGCATTTAGGGGAATAAATTCTGGGAGAATAAATTGCAGGGTGCCTGGCTGAACGGAGGGGTGCAGAAGACTAGGAGCCTAGGCATGAGGGTGATGCAGGAGTGAAGCCAAGGAGTGATGGTGGTAGACTTATCTATGGTGATGGCAGAAGAGATGGAGAGAAGACAGTTGCTTAAGGGGTAGAAATGGCCAGACTTGCTGACTGATTGATCGTGAGGAGAGAGGGAAAGGTCTAGAGTGACCTCTAGGTGAGGGTTTTGTGCCCGTGAATCTAGCTCTATGTAGTGGTATTTAGTGGGGGAACACCTTAAAGCATTAACTTTAGCCAACATGATACCAGCATCATTGTCATTTATAGAGGACAACTCATTCTGGGGGAGGCTGCAGGAGCTATTAGGAAATTACATTGACCTTTTTCACAAATGAACAGGCTCAAAATTAGATTTTTGCACCAACTGACTAAAGAAAAAGCTATTCAACTGTCAGGCAAGAGCTCTCCATGGTTTGTTATGAATTACCATGATTCATCTTTCCAGGGGAAGGATCTGAGCAAGAATCATTTCTACCATTTCTCAGTAGTTCCTGAAGGATCACACACTGTAGCCTTAGAGCAAGAAGAATGATTCATGATAATAGCATCAAAGATTCCATTGAACATCGAAACACAAACTGTGCGTTCTTGATATCTTATTAGCAGGCATGTGATGTGGTTTTACTAAACCAACTTGATTTTCCTGGTTAGTATTACAAGTTTCCTTTTCATGTGAGCTTATGGATTATAGAGATACAGAATATAGCTACATATAAAACAAAATCTTTCTAACTGAATTTGGTCAATTGACACCGGTTATGACAACTTCACATAGTAACATGCTTCATGTGTTATTAAAGAAATGGAGTTCTTACATTACAGATTACATTTGAGAACTCGTAGGGAAATGGCCCATAAAATATAACGTATTTTGTATGACTTTTTAAAACTATTTGAATTTGAATACTTTTAGATGGAGAAGTATCTTTCAGCTGACAGTAACATAAATTCTTGATTTTTTCATTCCCATCTCACTTCTCTCATTTATATTACTGCCTGGCTTCTGAGCTGGGAATTCTAAAAGAGACCATGGATGATGAAATGGGTGTCCTTGAAAGTAGTGAATACAGATCACTGAGCCAATTGAAAGGAGGCAGAAACATACAAGACAGTCACTGCAGTTTAGGGGTGTCCCCTTCCCCAGGACATGCGTGATCTGCCTGAAGCTGTGTTGATCACTTGCCCTTCTCATTCCCTTCAACAGCTCTTAAGATTGTCTGAAATCGCTAAGGAGGCTTACCAAGCCCTGTGTGGTCTAACACCCACCCATCCTTCCAGCTTCTTGTCCTACCACTCACTCACCCTCTGGCTCTCTGACCTCCATCCACACAGAGACCCTGGCAGGTCAAGAAGCAGTGGCAGCTGTGACGTCCCACACAGTTCCTCCTTCAGGCCCAAGGCGCTCATTTCCCCAGCTGCAGGGAGTGTTGCCTGTTAACCCCACAGCTGGGTCCCACTCTGGGAATTGCCCTCAGCTGGCTTGCCCTCGGTCCCACTCCCACCTTGGGGACAGAGGACTGGTCCATGAGGGAGTACCGGGGTCTCAACTTGAGGCAGCTCAGAGGGTCACCACAGCTCCAGAACCTCCCTCATTTCCTTACAGGTGTTATTGCTGAGAGCCCACCCAATAAACAGCTGACTGCAAATCTCCATCGCAGGGTCTGTTTCCGGGGAACCCAATTTAAGACACAAATCCCACCCATGCCTGCCCAAAGCCTTAGTCTCTGCTCCTCCCTCTGTCTGAAGACTCTTTAGCCATCCTCCTCCCATCCTTCGCTGACTGTCTCACCTACCCCTCTTTCTTAGCTCAGGGATCACTTTCCCAGGAATATCTCCCTGGAAAGCCCAACTGCTTCAGGTCCTGTTGTCACATGCTCTCATGGAAGCCAGTTCCCTTCATTCAGAGGACTTCTGTTTGCAATTACAGACATTAATTTGTGTGTTTGATGCACGTCTGTCTCACCCACTTCATAGTAAACTCCATGCCTGTTCTTCCTGACCATTGGTGTTCCAGCAGAGAGCCCTGAATTTGGCTCAGATTTGGAATTCAACAAATATAAATTTAATTAATTAGTGACTCAGTGAATGAATGTCCTCTGCCATCAGGGTTGTTTTTCTGAATCATTCTTCTGATAAAAGTGAGCCCCCTTTTCTAGCGCCCTCTCCTCACTGTGAGGTTGAAGGGCAACGGTGTGATAGAACTGTGCTCATTGTTTCTATCCTGGTTACCTGGGGGTCGTATTTTTATCCATCATGTCCAACGCTAATCTTAAAAGAAGGTTGAGGCTGAAAACCAGGGGGAAACGTATTCCCCCTAAGCACTGTATTTCAAGGCAGGAATTTCAAATGGTACGTGGACAATAATAAGAAAATAGTTCAGGATTTAAATCAGGATCAGTATTTCATCATGGTCTTCTAAAGATTTTTATAGTGAAATAGTGGGTTTCTAAATAGTGGATTTCTAAAATAAGGAGGACAAAAGCTCTCTTTGCTTCTATATTCAGAGGCTTTTGTTCTAGATATTATTTTTAGTGTTGGTAAATTATGCTAATTTGAGGCAACTAAACTGGAAAGTAGTATATTTGGAACAAAGAGAACATATTTTACTAATGGCTTATGATTTCCCCAGCGGACTTAAAATTAGATTTATGGTTTTTTTAAATTTTCTAATTATTCAGCTGAAACCCACTATGAGGGCCAAGCTGGCCAAGAGAAAGGAGAAATCAGCCCCCAGCCAGCACCACCGAGCACATTCACTGAGCAAGGGACTCAAGGCCAGGGGGATGGGGGTCAGGAGACACAGTCTTGGACCTGAGTGATTCTCAAATCCGGCTACAGACCCTGAGAAAGAGGAAAATAGTCCCTGCTATTGGGAGCCGGTCTGGCATCACCATTCAGGTCTTGGTGTTGCTGGAGGGTGGCCTGGCACCCAGAGCCAGGTTGTGGTGTTCTCCTGCTGAACATCAACAATTTCGCAGAGCACCCACATCAGCCAAGGATGCTCTGTGACTTCAATGAATCAAGACACAATCAAGCCCACTTACAAATGATGTCTGAACTCTGACAACAACAAGACCGTTGTCCAAACACTGTCACCAAAATGAGTGACATCCTTATCCTGGCTGATAGGAGTGCTGCTTCCTTACCAATGACAGCTTGAGCCTGCCTTCATTCCTCCTGTTATTCAGATAAGATTTAATAAAGATAACAATATTAAGCCCATTCTGACATCCTCGTACTGAGTGACTGCACAGTCCCCCGTGGTGTGTGCTCGTGCCTGTTGCAATAAGTCAATAAACCCCACTTTAACTAAAGACATGGTCCTGGTGGTCTTTGGAGGACATCGAAAACTCCCATAGACGTAGAGGTAAAATGTAGAGGGTGATATAGGAATAGCCAAATAGCCCGCGTTAAATATTTAACTTTGAAATATGTGCATTTATTTCCACACCTTCACTCTTAAAGTCAAACCAGTCATTTCAAGGCGGAATAAGCATTTGGGGAAGAACAAACCACAAGTCAAGTCCTCTCTGATCTATGGATTTATAGCTCTCAGAAGAGAAATGAGACACGACAGAAAGTCAGGAAACACAGCAGATGGGGCTTTGAGAGAGACAATAGAACTCCGACCTTTTAAGCAGCAATTTTCAAGACCAGAAAAAAGACCTGGTGAAGCTTGGTTGCCACAAAGAGCACAAGCGGAGTGGCCACTGAGGCACAGGTGAGCCCTGAGTGTCAGGGGGAGGCACAGGCATGGAAGGAACTGTGCAGGAGGTGGGCGTTGGCATGGCCCTCGGCCTGATCCTGCGTCACTGCGTATGCCTTTACATAAACAGCCTATGTTTTCTTCTCTGTTGTGGAATGTGTTATTCACTTGTTTAAATTTCATCTGATTTAGTTTAATGATACATGGACTTTTTTTCAGTCTTTACATATCTTTAAGGCACTGTCATCCAAGTCTAAGATTTAAGTCATTTTTTTCCCCAGAAAATTTCAGAATTATCTACATGAAGTATTGTTATGTGAAATATTTAAGGAAGAAAAAATTAGTGGAAAATCTGATTTATGCAATAATCAGAGAAAGCAAAAATATGCTCATGCATCATTTTTATGCTGGTATGTTTAATCTGAGAACATCAGAGCATTGCGGGAAAGGCATTCCCTGCTACAGTCAGAGCAACTCATAATCCAAGAAGTGTTGTCTACTCAAATAGCTACAGTGAGAATTGTGCTGCCCTAATTTATAGCTCCAAATGGGAATCACTTGTTTTTTGTTTTTACTTTTCACAAAGCCTTATTAAAATGTTAAATAACAACATGTATTAAGAGGCAGTATAGTTTGGAAGTTAAGAGTACAAACTAAATTCAGGCAGACAGGGTTTGAATCCTGGCTCTGTTGCTTCTCTCTATGTGACCTGGGGTAAATTACCTGACCTCTCAAAGCCTGTTTCCTCATCAGTAGACGGGAGTAAGAATAGCATCTACACAAGAGAATTCTTATTGGATCGAATGCCATGATGCTTATAAAATGTTCAGCTCAGTGCCTGGTACATGGTAAGCCTTATGATTACTGTTGTGGTTGAGTTGTTAGTATCCTGTATTCAACTAAATGCATAAAGCCTCATGCTGAAATAAAGGAGTATGAAGACTCACATTGTATTAGCTTTGTGGAGAATTTAAAATACATTTAAATATATTATAACATTAGGTTTTAAACTCTGATAGAAGAGTTTAATAAATCCAACACTTACTCAAAAAACATTTATTATGTGCTTGCTTGGTGTTGTACATAGCAGAGAAGAGGCAGAGAAGAGAAAGCCAAATAAGATATGTGACTTTGTAAGTGCTAAAATCAAGGTCCAATGATGATATCCCAGTAAAAGGATAGTTCATTTGTGACTGAGACGGTCTGGGAAGCCTCATGGACGTGGTGATTTTGGAATGAGAGTGGCATTTCCTCAAGCAAAGCCTGGGCTTGAAGGTCTAGAGGAGCAGTCTGGGTAGGCGGGTTCATATAAACACAGAGAGAGAGGTCGAAAGAATGTCAAGGTGCAGAGAACGTCAAGAGAATTGGGTACAGAACAGGGGATGTGTTGGGTATGTGGCGAAGGCTGAGGAACTCATGAAGTCTCCATCATGGAGGGCCCCTACTGTGTCCTATTAAAGAGTTCAGATTTTGTCTTAGTCGGCTTGGCCTGCCATGACAAAATACCATAGACTGAGTGTCTTAAACAGCAGGAATTTATTCCTCACAGTTCTGAGACTGGGAAGTCCAAGGTCAAGGTGCCAGCCAATTCAGTTCCCCAGTGAGCGCCTCCTCCTGGCTTGCAGATGGCCACCTCTTGCTGTGTCCTCACAAGGCAGAGGGAGAGAGAGCATGATCTGATGTCTCTTCCTCTTATAAGGACACTAATTCCATAGGGGGACCCCAGCCTCATGACCCCATCTAAACCCAATTAATTCCCAAAGCCTCCGACTCCAAATGCCGTCACAATGGGGGTGAGGACTTCAACATCTGAATTTAGCCGGGATGCAAACATTCAGTACACAACTTGTACTCAAAGATCATAACTTGTACTCAAAGGAGCAGCATTGATATTTTCTGAAAAGGCAAATACAATAATTAGATTTGTGCTTTAGAAGATAAGTCTGCTGTGAATAGGTGAGATGAATTGAAAGGAGATAAAGAGACCAGTTAAAATATTGCTGCGATAGTTCAATCTATAGTTACCATATTTCATGAAACCTACAACAATATCAGTTGTTAGACACACCATTTTTTATGGGCCTCTAAGGAAAAAGCAAAACCACCATTGACCTAGGACACAATGTTTCCTTGGGTAGAACTGTAATTTTATACTTATCGGAAGAATGATTTTAGAGGTTTTTAGGCATTAATTTTTATTATGTCACTCTTTGTATATACGTAAAAGGAAAATATGAGTAAAATACATTAGTTAAGGTATTTCTAAAACTGTTTCCCATTCACAGTCCAATTCTTCGGAATCTCCTTTTGATTCAGTCATGATGGAGTGTATTATTATAGAGTTTATCCACGTATGTACAGATAGGGTGACGATTTTTTTAAAAAGTTAATCACATTTTATATTCTATTTTGTCACTTTTTTTTCATTTAACGTACCATGGACATCTGTCCAGGTAATTAACTACAGTTCTATACCGTCATTTTCATTCATTCAACAACTCTCCTGAGCATCCAGGCCTCATGCTGGGAACTAGGGAAACACCAGTGAGGAAAAGCAGGTGCAGCATGACTCTCCCGCGGAGGGCAACTGGTTTAAACAAGTCCCAGACGACAGACATTGTGCTTATTTCCATATTTCGTTTTCATTTTTTTCTATCATAATCAGTAGTATAATAAATATCCTTCCTAGATTATCTCTTTATAAATCTTTAGGTAAAGTTCCTAGAAGTGAAATGTCCAGGTCAGGCGGCTTGCATGTATTTAAGGTTTTTGATACAATGTGTCAGTGCACCCTTCAGAAACTTGTACCAATTTATATTCCCATCTACATTCCCGTCACCTGCCTATCTCCCCACAACTCTTCCACCTGGGTTTTGTCCTTCTTTTTTCATCTTAACGAATCAAAAAGGTAAATACTGATATTTTATTGTTGTTTTAAATTGTGTATCTTGGTTGCTGCTGAGAGTGAATATATTTTTATGTTTATTAGCCACACATAGATATCTATTATTTAAAAATTTGTATTTCTGCATGTATTTTATGTTTGTTAGCTATATATATACACACACATATACATATACATGTAGTGTGGGTATACACACACACTTGCTGATTTTTATCTTTTACCCATTTTTCCATGGGTGAATGTGATTCAAATGATTTTTAAATCATCATTTACCCCTTTGAGTTCCAGTGTTAGTATTTTGGAAACATACAGAAATTCGAAACCGTAATCCTTACTTGTAATTGGCACTTTATATCAGCATAGTTTCCTGTAATAAAGTTTGATGTATTAACTCACCTGTGAAAATGTCTATGAGATCCTGTACTCAGAGCAGAATGCCACTATTAGTTTTAACTATTTGAATCTATTTTAATAAATCTAAAGAAATCTTATGCAAACAGCAAAACAGGATTGCAGTTTCCATAGAAACAGAAGCTAATATTATTAAAAAGGAATAAGCCAGGCTGGAACCGTTCCCCTCAGGGACCTTCATTTGCAACCCAGTTCCTTGAATAAGTCGTGTATGTGAGTTACAGCACCTGAAACCAGTTAGCATTAGTAACACCTGCTAAAGACTCCACTAGGCGCCTGCTCATCACGAGGGAAAGGTTGATGTAAATTGCATTGCCTGCTAACTAATTTGGATTTTTACTTTAAATTGAAATGTAAAAGTTAAATCCATTTCATCTTGATTTCCTAGGGAGAGTTATTCATTTCCATGCTAAAATTTAAATAAGAACAACAGTGTGGGTGTATAATTTCTTCTTCAACTTTGAAAATTTTGGCTATAAAGCAAACTTTCTCTACTAAATCAATTTTCCTGTTGGCTTAGATCATCTCGATGGAAAAGATTCCTTAAGAAATTAGCTTTGAACAAAACAACTATAACAGACAAAAGTACCAAAACCCCTTTTAGAAGACTATGAAATAATTACATGACTCAAACTGTCAGAGGTTATAATTACCGTTCAGAAACTGAAAAATCACCCATCCAAAAGAGGATCCCCTTGGGTCTAACTCACCTAGAGAACGATGTGTCAGAAATAGTACCCAGCACTATAGATAAAGTCTATAATTCCGTTTTTAATCCAAAATTCCCTTTTAAGGCTGTTACTTTGTCCATATACCCCATTCTTTTTCTTACTCTCCTTACTTTTTCCACCATCTCCATTCAGCGCTGGTGGTGGCTCTTGACGGGCATGCTCTGCGTTCGTAAGGTAGAGGAGGTTCACTCCCTTTGCTGTCCAGCAGGGGATAAGATCTGATAAAGAGATAGGAACAGGAAAATAATTTTCATGTTAGTAATAATCACACCTCCGCTTTGAAAAAATGGTTTAAAGCTATGCATCTTCTCATTTTCCCTTCACAACTACGACACTGACGTTAGTATTTTCACATTACAGAGAAGGAAATGAGGCCTCGCCCAAGTCTAGCAAGTGGAACCACTGGAACTCAGACTCATGTCCTCAGTTTCTAAATCCTGGGAAGTTCCCACTGTGCCACACTCCCACCCGTGAGCATACAGTCCTTACAGAGGGCTCCCTCTAAGCAGGCACAGAGGAGAGTAGCCTGCCCTTCAGAGTAGCAATGACATCCTTCGTATGCAAGCAGGGACTCACTGAGGCTGCACTCCAGAGATAGATTGGACTCTGATGTGACGTTGTCTGGGTTTGAAGCTCGACTTCGCCATTCACTAGCTGTGAGACTTCAGGCCAAATTAAATTAATTCAATTGCTAATCTCTCTGTGCCTTAGTTTCCTCATCTGTAAAATGCTGAGGTCTACCTCATGGATCTGTGGTAAAAATTATATGAGATAGTCCATGCAAAGCACTTAGCTGGTAATATAAAGGGATCTCTAAATGGTCACTTATAAATACATCATTTTTTAATAGTTAAAACACTCAACATAACAGTCAGTGTCAAAACTGATGAATAAGGGGAGAAATCAGTGTTTGGTCAGGAAAGAGCTTGAGTTGGGCTCTACAAAAGGGTTGGATTTAGCTTGGCAGAGAGGAGGGAAATGCCAGCCCAAGAAAGGGGTCAGCCTGAATAGGGGTAACAAAGTGGGGGGGGGGGAGCAGTGGGGATGCACACAGGGTGGTGGGGAGGAGGAAGACATGGGGCTAATTAAAGCAAAAGGCTCTTGCAAACAGATTGTAAGAGATAAGGCTGAAGACATAGGAGAGGACCAGGCAAATGAAGGCTCTGAGTTCCAGGCTGAGAATTTGAGAATTACTTCAGTAGGCAATAGCTTCAGTAAGGAGGCAATTACAAACTTGGGGGACCTTGGATTGATAGAGAAGCAAGCTTGGTCTTCCTGTCTGTCAAAGTCAATCAAGGGAGACTGAGAAGAGCGCTCTGATTCAATTTCCCACTGAAAGGCAGTCAGAGCACCAGGAGTCTGTCCATTGTCTCATTTCATTCTAACAACAATCCTACAGCAGAAATACTCTTTCCACATCTTCTGAAGAAGTCTCGGGAAGGTTAAGAAAATGTCCAAGGTCACGGGACAAATAAGTAGCAGGACCAGGACCTAAACTGAGTCCTTTACGTCTCCAAAGCCCATGTTCCTTCTACTATACTATTCTGGTTAAATGGTTTTTTAAATGAATGGTAAATGAGAGAAGCAACAGAAATTAAGAGAAACAGGCAAGGTCATAGGAGGAATAAGCTCCACATCACTTAAAGGATCTACATATCACGGACAGAAGCCTTCATGGGAGCAATGAGAAAGCAAAATTTCTCTGGAGATGCCAATTGAAATTACAGAAACATTATGAGGGTGTTGGATGGGAATGTTGGTTGAAAATAACAAAATCCACCCTGCTTAATTTAAGCAGAAAATAACTTTTTTTTATTTTGTTTTAAAGATTGGCACCTGAGCTAATGACTGTTGCCAATCTTCTTTTTTTCCCCCCACTTTTTTCTTCTCAAATCTCCCCAGTATACAGCTGCATATTTTTTAGTTGTGGGTCCTTCTAGATGTGGCACGTGGGACGCCGCCTCAGCATGGCCTGATGAGTGGTGCCATGTCCGCACCCAGGATCCGAACCAGCAAAACCCTGGGCCACCGAAGCAGAGCGTGCGAATTTAACTACTCGGCCACGGGGCTGACCCCAGAAAATAACTTTATTAAGTGATAGTAGGTCGCTCACAGAATTCCCAGTGAGGCAGAAGACCCAGCACCCAGGACAGACAGCCAAGCACCCTGGCAGCAGGGAGCACACCACTGCCCCTCATGAGGTACAGATGACGCTTGAGACCGGATGCCAGATGGACCACAGGCCTTCACTGACACGCTGACCAAATGCGTTTCCCAGTGCAGGAAGGCCCTTTCACGCTGCTCACTTCCAAGTTCAAGCCTCGATGGGTGTGGTCTAATTAGTGGACGCTGTCACATGTCTGTCCCAAACTGTAAGGGAATCTAGGTTGGGGATTTTTTTATGGCTTTTTTTTTTAACCTTTAGTAGGTAAAACTCATAATGTGGGAAGATCTCAACATGCAGATTTGGGGTGAGTCGCAACGTGCCTATTAGGCAAAGGCGTTTGGGAAAGGTAAGAATCTAGCAGTATGTGTCTAGCGCTGTTCAAGGGAGCAGTGTTGACTGACGCGAGTATTTGGTTCTGCTTGACAGTTCAACATTTTATTTCAGAAAGGGAAGAGTGGCTCACCAAATTTAATGGAAATGTCCATGAAGGCTCTCCAGCTCTCTCGGGCTTGACTCATAAGTACCCAGAAATCTTTTGTGGCCATTATATTTCCCAAGAAAATTTATCTGCTGAGAAGAGAATTAGCTTACTAACTACCAAGAAGAATATTCTGGCCCCTTCTGCAGTTGCATTTTAATGTGGGTTGATAAGTTCATGTCCAGGCATTGTAGTAGGCACTGGAGATCAATGACGATCAAATGCCACCTTTGCCTTTGAGGAGCTCACACGCGGTGAAGAAAACAAACACGTGAATCAGGAGCTATGGAATGACGCAAGAAAGGCAAACTTGGTAAAAATTAAATGAGCGGTGAGGAGGGGCGCTGACTCCCAGCCCCTCCCAGGTGGGGAGAAAAGTCATCAAGGACACAGCCTGAGTGAAGGCTTCACAGTTAAGACTCAATCAGATGGAGGGTTGGGGGGCAGACATGCCAAGCTGAGGGAAGGCACAAAGGGAAGGAACATAAATTAATTCCATTCATTCAACATATATTTGCTGAGTGCCTACTATGTGTGCCAAGCATTGAGTTATAATAGAACATGGGAGACAGGGTGGGGGAGAGGCATGGAGAGGGCAGGGCATGTCACAGCATGAGGCTGAAGGGACAGGTGGAATTGACCAAACACAGATGAGCATGCCATGCTAAGAAGTTTAGAATTTACCCTGGATGCTTTGTCTTTTTAAACTGATCTCTCTAGAGACTATGTAGAGGATGGTTTCAGCTTCTAAAACGTCTCCCTTCTGAGTCTAAACAGCTGACTTACCACTCTGCACTGTGCACTTCAGTCTTTGTTTGTACATTAGCAGATCGTTTATCTAATCCGTGTGACCGAGGATGGGTGCTGCTGTCTGCATTTTCTTTATATCTTTTGGCATCCAGTTGGTCTGAGAGTATGAGCATGAAAAACGCAAGGACGCTCCTGGTAATGGACTTAATAATAAATTATATCAAAGATGGGCGTTTGAATAAATTGTCTTGGAGAAGAACAAAAAGTCTTCTGGGACCTCCCTGTGAGACACCTGAGCAGCTGCTATTTGACTTCAGAAAACAGTAGTGTGAACAATAATTAAGCACTGGTATTTGCATAAATACAATGGGGCAGTAGCAAATTAGACGTAAACCCACATACCCTTAGAGAGAGAAGCATAGAGACAAGGGTGAATCTTAGAGAAAAAAGAAGTAACTCACACATTTGTGTATTTTAAACACTGTATTTATATGCAACCTACCATCACAGAGCACATCACCCGCCAGCTGCACTTAACAGGGGACGGCTCCAGGTATGCCACACCTGCTATTTTATGTGCGCTTGTCTGTTGCACAGTGCTCAGAGAAGGTTCTTCTTGCTAGGTCTATATTTCCATGTCAGAGCTTTATGGCTTTGGAAAGAGAAGGAGACAGTGAGAAAGGGAATATGTCATAGCAGGAACATTAAATGAAGAACTGATCCACTGTGCAATCATGACAAGGAGAATGATTTATATAGTCTATAAGGTCAAGACAGTAGGGCCTCAAATGTGAAATAGTTTACACTTGAATGGCCCTTGAATAGTTGATTTCAACTAAGGGACAAATCTCCCAAATAAAAGGGTGCTTTCAGTGCTCACAGCCCATGGCTCCCGGAAGCTGACAAGAGACGGGGAAAAAGAATCCAGAGGCCAGTAGGCAAGCATGCAGAATGCTGCCCGTGGTCATGCAGGGTCTGGAGCACAGCACTTCTGGTCCTGACACTCCGTTGTCAACTCACTCAGCGGTGAGTTAAGTTCTCACTGGAAGGACTCACACAAGGCTGACTCGTAAATTGGATTCTTGACGTTTTACTCTACAATGAGGACCGCTCACATTAAGTGATGATGTCCTGTTTCTGTGTGCACAGTTCCCTGGATAGATAACTTTAGCCATGACTCAAAATCAGTTATCATCAGGGGCTTAAATATGGAGGTCAAAAAAAAGCAATTGGGTGATCTTATAGCAACAGTTCTCAAAATGTTAATGCCATACAACACATATAATGTCTCACAGTTATCTGCACCGAAAAAAAATGCCATGAATGTAGGCAGATATTGACACAATAAAATGGTATATTTATAAAACAGATTTCCAGGCATCCACCAAAATCTGTTCTCTGTAGTTGTCCATAGTAAAAGACCACACATCTAAACTACATTTCCCAGACTTCCTTGCAAAGAATGTGGCCCATATCCTATAGGACAATGTCCAAACTCTGTAGCCAAAATTTCAAGGCTTTCCTGATCTGGCCTTAATCTATCTTTTTTTCCTTGGATCTGACTACTTCCTTACACAAATCTTTTGCTGTATATTGTAGTAAATAAAAGAAAGGAAGGAAGTAATGAGGGAGGGTGGGAGAGAAGGATGGGATGGGGGAAGGAAAGGAGGAAAGAAGGAAGGGAGGAAAGAAAGAAGAAAAAAAGAAAGGAAGGAAGGAGGAAAGGAATAGATCCATTTAATCTGGCATGAAAATATATTCAAGATATATTCTTAAATTTAAAAATCTAGCTGTGGAACAATACATTTATTACGTTTCAAAGGTATAAAAATCATGTCTTATTCTATGTGTACATATATGAATGTTATTGCACAGAAAAAAAGATGAGTGGAACTCCAGAAAACTGTTCACAATGGTTACCTGTGGGAAGAGGAATGGGGTTGTCAGGGGTTGAAACGGATCGGGGATTGCTCTGTAGATGTTATACTCATGCAACAGGTATTAAGAGGCTATTTCTGATTCAGGATCTAGACTAAAATCCATATTACAGAAGTTATTCAAATTTGCATAGGAAAGCAATTCTTAAAACAGAAACATTTTCCTCAATAAAGTGGAGAAAATATTTTAAAAATGACCAAGTTTCTACAAAATTTGAAGTTCCATACATTTGTAAAGATTGATTTTAGATCCCTTCTCAAACAGATTATTTTATTCCCACAAAAATATAATATTAACATTTTTAGCAATTATAGTTGTCATATCAGAATTAAAGGTTTCTCTCTCTTTTCCTCTTCCCTGAGAATGTGTGCCTTTAAAAGTCTAGAACTTGTTGAGGAACAGCAATGGATCTGAGTTACATCATCAGTAAAAAGAGGCTGATAACACTAGAGGGCAGTGGTAAGGATTATATGAGATAAGTCATAACAATTGTGCGATGGAGCTGGAACGCACCAGGGAGTCGATCAATGGTGGGTGCTATCAGTTTACACTGAGCAGTTATCTGCTCTGATGAGGCAGTTCCCCCACTCCAGCTGCAAGGGTAACACCTGGATGGAATCGTTCAGCTATTTTCAAAGAATACTTTAAAGTTTTAGGAGGAAGATATTACTGACAGGGGATTCAGAAAGAGAAACACAAAAAGAATTTTATATTGGAAAACATCTAAATAATTCAGTTGCTCAGCAAACCTAAAACACCACTTGTGTTGCTCTTTATGTTACTGAATCTCCATCAAGACTTACCTGTCAGCCTGGAACAACCTTTCAAGAGAAAGATAAATCAAGTTTAACTTTCCTGTCTATAACAGACTAGAGTTAAATGCTATATATAATCACAAAATTTGCTACAACATTGGCAGCAATTCTGTTCTGTGCAATAGCACTGCATTTTTAAAAATACTTTGATGATGGATGATTATTGAGCTTTTTTCCTTACTATTTTAAGATGAGACATCCTAAAAAGAAAATCTTCACTGTGTGAGATGCTCAAAGTGAATTCAAATCAAGACTATTACACTTTCTAGAAAGGTTATAAGAATGCTTTATAAATTGTTCTTGATATAATCAAACTCAGCTTTAAAGTAAAGTGAAGCAGCCAGAATGCTATGATATTTTATCCCAGGGTAAAAAATTGGTGTGAGGTTGGGATTTGGCTTCAAAATCTGCATCACTAGAGAACATGTTTGTAAAAAGAATCCCTAAGTCATTTTACCAAAATGACTGGATCAGGTTTAATGTTTTCAAATATTATATGGAGACCACATTCTCAGCACTGTGCCAGGGTTGCTGGAATGCAAAAGAAGCAGACAATGGATGTCTGGCCCTCTGAAAGACTGCAATCTAGTCAGGAAGACAAGACATGCTCATATGAAATGAAGAATTATACAATTGAGAATTAAATGTCCAAACATGTGAGGCATGCCATTAACCCTAGAGACAGCAAGGAAAGGGACAAGATCAGAGTTCCAAGAGCTAAGAAGGTACAGAAGTTTGCATTAAAGAATTTTATTTTTCCTCTTGATATAGGATTAACTACTTTACAATAAAGACATTAAAACCACCCATTGATGACTTATTGCCAGCTTTTCTGGCAAGCAATTTGAGTATCATTTTCCAAATTTCTGCTACTGAATAGAGTTACTACTCCAATTCTTTAAGAACCTTAAGCTCCCCCTTCCTGAAATGGTACCATTTGAACATCTTTCATTTGTTTAAATATTTATGTCAAAGCCACATAATGTTTAAATTCTTTATATAATTTGAGATGTTTCTGTTTATTATCAAGCAATATTAATAGTTTATCAGATTTTTAATGAGACAACAAAATACACAGTCTGGTGCCAGCACCTGATGAAGATCTGTTTTCAGGTCCTGTTTCCCAGCTGATACAGGGCAGACGCCTTCTCTTACTAACTTCTAATTATTGTATTGTAGAAAGAGCATAGGCTTTAAATTTGGGGGGAAAAAATGTGTTTGAATCTTTCTGACCTATCTGACCTTGAGCAAATTACTTAACTCCTCTGATCCTCCATTTCTTATCTATAAAATGAGATTAATTACTCCAACCATGCAAGGCTGCTGTGAGTGTTAGGTGGAACATGGGAAACACCTAATAAAAAGCTGGAGACACGCAGTAGGAACATCTCATGTAATTATTACTTGCTATTATATAATTTTTATATCATTACTATGCCCATTAGTATAATCCTCATCAGCCAGCCTGTGCATGTACTTGTCTTAAAGTTTATGATCCCATGTTAAGAAGTCTCAAATACAAAATCTCAAGGATCTGTAAGATTGTTATTGTTTTTTTATTTCCTATCTTTTGGCGGTAAAACTTAACCTGAACTGATACACGTTACTTACGATTTTTATCTATCCCATTTAGCAGGAATGTTCATGTTTTGCTGCAGAAATAGTGATAGGTTTGATTACGACACATTGCTCTAGAACCTACTGATGGTGGAATTTAATACATGTACATGCATCATAGTATCTTTCTAAAATTTCCAATATCTGAGATGCCTCTGCTCCTAGAGTTCAGGTAAAGGACTACAGCATTCTGTTACTTTCCATTAACTTTGTCTTATATTATTACAGTTTAGCCGATTTCCCTTTATTATATATTTGTGTTTATCTTCATTATGATTTTGTGATTAATAGATACTCTGTGCAGAGTGTCAACTATGAACCAGGAGCCCTTGGACCTACCTGAAGAGCGTGTGTCTCCTTACCCAGAGCAGGGGTGGAATTTTACCCATAAGACTATGGGTCTTAGGAGGACCATGGAAAGAGGCCTGCAATGTGAATATGACAACATGGGTCTAGCAAAACCACTCTCCTTAACTGTCAGGTGATCTCAGTCAAGTCACTTAACTGCTTAAAGCTTCAACTTCCACTTACGTAAAATGTAGATCATGACACCTGGCCTATACATTTGACACTGCCTCCTACAGGCTGGAAAATTAAACAAATTATAATATGTGAAAACATTTTATGAAACATTACCAAAAGTGAAAAAATAGTAATACTACAGGCAAGTCCCATGCATTTCTCTTTGTTTCCAATACCGATTCCCTGGAAAAGAATTTATAATTATTATTATTGCTCTAATAAATATTATAAGCTTAATTATAAGGTGATGAGAGTTTGAAAACACAAATTACGTTATCTGTGCACTCATTTGTCATTCATTCCCTCATTAAGTGGCATTGGATCCCCACAGAGGGCCAGACACTCCACCAAGCAACAAAGGTACAAGGATGAATCAACATAGATTCTGGTTCAAGGAGTTCATGGTTTAAAAAGGAAACATGTTGACTCCTGGAATGGTGGAGTGAGGATCTTGGTGAATTCATTCTTCCTCTATAACAACAAACTGGCATGAGGATAGACATAGAGATCAATGGGACCGAATTGAGAGTCCAGAACAGCATCCACACATTTATAGTTAATTGATTCCAACAAGGGTGTGGACACAATTCAGGGTGGAAAGAATTAGTCTTTCCAAGAAATCGTGCTGGGACAGCTAGATATTCACAAGCAAAAGAGTGAATTTGGACCCCTATCTGACACTATACCAAAAATCAATTAAAATGGATCATAGAGCTAAATACATGAGCAAAAACTATTAAATTCCTAGAATGAAGTGTAGGAGTAAATCTATGTGACCTTGGATTAGGTAATGGTTTCTTAGGTGTGACACCAAAAACTACAAATGGCAAAAGAAAAACATAGACAAGTTGAATTTCATCAAAATTAAAAACTTTTGTGCATCAAAGGACACCATCAAGAAAGGGAAAAGACAACCCACAGAATGGGAGGAAGTTTTTGCAAATCACATATCTGACAAGAGTCTCGTATCCAGACTATATAAAGAAATCTTAAAACTCAACAACAAAAAGACAAATAACCCATTTTTTAAAAAAAGGAGTAGAGAATTTGAACAGACATTTCTCCTAAGACATACAAATGGCCAATAAATACATGAAAAGGTGCTCAACATCAGTAGTTATTTGGGGAAGTCATATCAAAACCATAATGAGATACCACTTCATGCTTAGTAGGATGGTTAAAATAAAAACAAAACAACAAGCATTGGTAAGAATGTGGAGAAATTGGAACCTTCAAACATTGCTGCTAGGAATGTAAAATGGCGTAGCCACTTTGGAAAACATTTTGGCATTTCTTCAAAATGCTAAACATAGAGTCACCATATGACTCAGCAATTTCACTTCTAGGTATATATCCAAGAGAAGTGAAAACATGTCCACACAAAAACTTGTACTTATGAGCGTTCACAGCAGCACTATTCATAATAGCCAAAAAGTAAAAACAACCTAAATGACCATCAACTGATGAATAAACAAAACGTGGTACAATCTTTACAACGGAATATTATTTGGCAATTTAAAAAAATGATGTACCAATATATGCCACAACATGGATGAACCTGGAAAACTGTATGTTAAGGGGAAAAGGCCAGGCATAAACGACCACACATTGAATGATTACACTTATGTGAAGTGTCCTGCATAGGCAAATCGATACAGACAGAAAGCAGATTAGTGGTTGTCAGAGGCTGGGGGAAAGAAAATTGAGAGTGACTATCAGTGGGTATGAAGTTTCTTTCTGGAGTGATAAAAATCTTCTAAACTTAGATTATGGCGATGATTGCAAAACTCTGTGAATATACTAAAATGCACTGAACTGTACATTTTAAATGAGTGAATCTTATGGTGTGAAATGTATTTCAGTAAAGCTGTAAAAAAAGAAAAGAAAGAAAACAAACGTACAATGACATTGTTACAAAACCATATAACAATGTGTGTGGAAGACATTGTGTTATTTACTAAACATTTCTCCGTTCTTTGTCCTCCGAGTGTGGGGTAGGATTGAACTTCTGAATCCCTGGTTGGGTGTGTATGTGACTCTTCTGGCTAATGAGTTGTGAACAGAAACATAAAATGCCCAGAGCATTTAATTGTTAGTAGGACAATTGGCAGTAGGATCTGTCTTTTCCTTTGCCATGATAACTAGCAATGTTTGAGATGGTAGCTGCTTAGTCAGCTCTGGTAGCTGCTTAGTCAGCTCAGGTCACCGGAGAGGATGTGGAGGCTTCAGCTAATCCATGAAGGGAACGTCGCAGGAGGAAGAAAGAAACTTCTGTGATTTTAAACCACTAAGAGTTTGATGTTGCTTGTTACCACAGATTAATACTGCTTTTCCTGATAGAGAAGTTGGTAGTTAGAAGCAAGATCTTGCCATAATAAGAAACAAAATATCTTGCATTGGCTTAGGAGCTGGAGGGCAGGAGGTAACAAAACTGTGATTAGGTATACAGCGGTGAATCATTAAGTAACATTGTAGCCTGTGACAACCTGGAAGGTATACGATGTATCTAATGAACTTGTTTCCCTAGGGGAAATGTAAAACAGACCATGCCTTGGTTGCTCTTGGCTGCATTGGGCAAAGTATTAGAAGAAAGAGAAGAGCTCAGAACAGAATTGGTCAGTTTAGAAGCAGAAATCAAATAAAATAAATTCTGTGAAGTCAAGGATTTGTAAGATAGGAAGAGAACTACTTCTCAACCTCAAGCAGTAAAAGATAAAATTGGGAAATGCTTTGAGCTATAAAGGTCTATTAAGATCCAATTTTGTGTCAAGGATAAAATCAAAGTTAAAAATCTCTGTGTAGATTAAGATAGCACCCATTAAATCCTTTCCATTGGGCTAAATGGCTTAAGAAAAAGTCTGAAGATGCGCCTCTGCTTCTGAGTGTGACAGGTTCAAGTTACCTGCACTTAAGGAGAGAGAGAGTGAGAGCATGAATGTGGGGAGAGACAGTAGTATGAAAGCAGGGAAGCAGCCAAAAAAAAAAAAAAGAATATCAAATATATATTTCTAAAAAAGCATTATGTGTTTACATGGAGCTGATTGGAATAAAATAAAAATATGACACTTTTGAGAGAATGTCATGGCCAAGAAACCACCAGTCTGTGACCAAATGAGACTTAAAACAATGTTCAGTCCCTAACCTTCCCAGGGAAGCAATCAAACTAAGAAAGCTACCCTAACCCCAGGGAAGGTGTATTTCTCACAGTCATTTCAGATGTGGCCAAAGAGGGATTTTTAAAAAGGAAGAATTTCCAAGGCTGCAGAGAAAGATGGAAAGGGAGCACTCCTTGCACCGAACCAGGACCTGAATCTAATCACGAATACTCCCCGCCATGGCAGAGGGCTATGTGACACCTGTGCAGAGGTTTGCACAGTTGCAGTGGATCAGGGACTCCCCGCAGTCTTGCTCTCTCCCCCTTTCTAAAGGAGTGTGCTGCTGTTATGCTGTTCCGCTCCTGTGCACTGGCTTTGCAGAGGGCAGATAACTTGTCTTTTTAGTTCCTGGGACTCTAGAGCAAAAGGAGGCAAATTCACACCTGATGGAGACTGCTACAAATTACCCAGAAATGTTTAGATCACCAACCGATAGCACCACTAACTACAGAAAATCTATAAATTGCTGACTTTCCAATTCTTCTTCCAGGTATCCTGTGAAAGAAGTGACAGTAGCATTTTTGTGTGGATCCCAAAGAAAGATCAATTTCCTTTTCACTTTCAAAGTCAACTTAAATTCAATCTTGTGCCTAGAAAAATTCCAGTATTAGTCTGCTTCAACTCCCACACTCCTCGCAACTTAAAAAAATCTATGCTCTTACTTTCAGCTTTATACTACTAGGGTGCAGGATCAGAATTCTCTGTTGTTGTTTTGAAGGCAATAAATATACCAAAAGCAAGAGAGTACTTTCATCCAATTAATTTTTCATGCCCAAGAAGTTGCTGAGGCAAGATCGATGAGTCAACTGCTAGAATAAAAAGAAAAAACTTTTTCCTGCTGGTGGAATAAACTAGTACTCAGCTGGGAGCAGTTCCCTAACTGCAGAAAGAATAATGGAAATTTCTCTGGAGGGTCCTTAAGGGATTTAGCGTCTCGTTTAGCACTTAGCATGACACTATATACAAGCCAGCAAGAGGGAAAAGGGACCATGCAGAAAAACATGTACATACAATACATCTTCAAGAGGTTCTAGATCCTGAAGCTGAATCAGTTTGCAGCTGCCAGTGTTCAAATTCTTTTTTTAGAACAACTCAGAGCAAGTTTTCCTAGTATTGATGAATTAGATTTTAAAGTAATTGAACTTAAATAGTGAAGTTGCTAATTATTTTGGAGCTTTAGCAGTTTTTTGTTTTTTTCATAAACTGGACTTTCTAGGAAAATTCTTAAGATATTTAAATTGGAAAAATGGAGTGAGTGATGGGGAGCACTGAAGATTATAAAAAGAACTCATCATTTGGGGTCCTCAGTAGTTTGGGCGTTTCACAAATAATCTGTATTTACCAAAAAGAGAAACTGTTAATCAACAGCAGAATCAATAAAAATATTTATCGTTTTGCCTTGTTAAAATTACACCCACAAAAAAAACAAATAGATCAACTCAAACATTTTGTCTGCATGACCCTTCACATCTGACTGTGTATTTAAAAGTAGCTGGGTAATTAAGTGCACATTTCACTTTTTATCTAAATATTCGGAATCTTTCCATCCCTGAGCTTTGTTTTATTCATTAGTGTGTCATGATTACTTCACTCACCTGGGAAACAAAATAATGGAAGTTCACCATGAATGGCACTGTTATTTCCTGCCTGGAACTATTGCCCACTACTGCCCCACTACTGTGCAGGAGGCATCCTATCATCCTGACCTTGTCAGACCAGCAGCTAGGGGACAGTCTCAGCAACAAACACCTCTTGTTCTGAGTCACAGAGTCATGAATGTAGTCACATAAAAACATCATCTTTAGTGATACTCATCTAAAATATGCCCAGACCTATAAAATTCCTGTTAAATTGATTTCAATTTCCAGGGGAAAATGACTCAGCATGCAAATAAGTAAATGTCCTTTCCACAAATTCAAAATAATTTTGAGAATTCCACCACCAAACACTCAATGACAAGGTAGAAAAATAAAAACATTTTTTCTTGTCCTTAAAGGAGTGAGACACTAATTATTCATTTGTGGAGAGCCAGAAGTCCTCTTTTAAATGAAAATGCATCAGGTTTGAACTTGAAATTGATGATGGCACCCCGGATGTTTCATTATTCCCAACCTCTGTTGAGCACTGGCCCAATGACCCTCAGACGAAATTTCAGAACACAGGCAGCAGCACCAACTTCGGAGGAGAAAATGTCACTAGAATGCCATTTCATATCAATGGTAGTGGCTTCTTCAGAAAATTAAGCTTTATTCCATGTCAGCAAGCACAGTGAGCATTAATCCACCTCTGAGTTAGTTCAGTTGCCCAGTAATAAACCGAGCGCTTCACTCTAAAATCAACTATAACAACAGCAAAACAAGCTGGGAAACGAGACCCAGAGCAGAGCACCGTGTACCCACCCTCACAGTCATTGTTCTTCAAAGCTCGTGACTTGCACTTCCACAAATCTTTTGTGAATACAGATGTAATTTGGTCCTTTAAAGTCTAAAATAGAAAATATCAATTTGGCTAGATTAATTTGAACATTTGATCAGAATTATCAAGCACTATCAGAAACTTAGCATTGCATATTATTTTTTTACATAGACTTAAAGATCTCATGCTAATTTCCAAATTTAAATTAAAAATACATCCCAAATTATAGGTGATCAGACAGTTATATGTAAATTTTTAATTTAATTTAATTTTAAAAGAGAGATGAATATTTATCTGATGTCTGGGTTGATGGACTCTCTGAAGTTGAAAGCATTGGAAGCTATCATAAAGGAAAATATTGGTAGGTTTGCTTTTATAGAAATGTTAAAAATATATGTATCTAAAAGATACCATAAACAAAATTAAGAAACAAACAAAAACTGGGAAAATATTTAGAAGAAGTGTTGCAAAGAATTGCATTCTTAACTTATACTGATAAATGATTCTCAAAATGTCACTGTATAAAAGATATGAACAAACAGTTCAAAGGTGGGGAAAGATCAGTAGCAAATACATTTAAGAAAAAAGTGTTCAGCCTATCAAATTAAACTAACAAGACATTATTTTTTTCTTAAAAAATTTTCAAAAAATATATTATTCTCATGTATTAGTAACATTATAAATTAGAAAAATGCTTTGGTATTTTTTACTAAGTTCCTTAAAAATATGCATATACTTTGAACTGAAAAAGTTTTTCATGAAAAGATGTTCATTGCTGTGTTATTTATATGAGCAGAATATTTGAAACAATCTAAATGTTCAATCATAGACGAATATTTCAAGCGACTGTGAAACACAAATATAGTATCTGATGCACAATTATGTAAGCATTAAAAAGGATGCTTGCAAAGGATTTTAATTATAAGGGAAAGATATTTATGACATATTATTCACTAAATATATAAAATTCTATATAAAGTATAATCTCAAACATTTAAAAATATATGTACAGAAAAATACTGAAAATGTATCTAAACACAAGTGGTGGTTACTACTCAGGGACGCATTATGGGAAACTTACGCCTCTGTCTTTGTACATTCTTATATTTTTTAAATCCTCATAATAGGCATGTGTTGCTTTAGTATTCAGGGGTAAAAAAACCTTAAACCTTATTTTAATACGTGCACCTTAAATGTTCACTTTAATTTGAAAAATCGCTATAATATCTGTGACAGTGGCCAAAACTGAATGTATGTCTTCAAAAACTATAGTTGAATTGAAGAACAGTATATGACTATTAAACACGAAGAGCTATTCATAACAGAGGATGGCCTTAAAGTCTGGAAATACAGATGTATTATCTCATCGTGTACTGGAAAATAATACCAATAACCTATTTATTGTGTATTCACCCATTTTCTAGACTCAGTGACCACTCTGTAGTTAGTGATCATTGAAAGATATGTGTGGTAGATAAAAAATGAAAAGAGGGGCTGGCCCCGTGGCCGAGTGGTTAAGTTCGCGCGCTCCGCTGCAGGCGGCCCAGTGTTTCGTTGGTTCGAATCCTGGGCGCGGACATGGCACTGCTCATCAAACCACGCTGAGGCGGCGTCCCACATGCCACAACTAGAAGGACCCACAACGAAGAATATACAACTATGTACCGGGGGGCTTTGGGGAGAAAAAGGAAAAAATAAAATCTTTAAAAAAAAAAAAAATAAATAAATAAATAAATAAATAAATAAATAAAAAATGAAAAGAACTAACTTTACTTTCCTTGGTAACTCCAGGACTCCTTGCGATGTCAAGGTTCCACTAAAGCCTCCTGCGAGAGGGCAGGAGGGTATGGAGAATATCCACAAAGTTTTCTTTCTGGCAACCATGACTGGAGGAAGCGATTAAAAGCCACATTGACACATCACAGTTGGTCGATAAAGTATACGACTTCTGTGATCTTGCTTTGCACACGATGGGTTCAATCTTACAGTAAGCTGTCTCAAAACTGCTTAATAAGTCCAGACATGCATACATTTTAATTAATCTTACTTCCACTAATGTCAAAAATATTACTGAGAAAATATTTCCACATGAAAATATAAAGTGCGCTGCTTTAAATGAGCAAGACTCCTGTGAAGGGGTTTAGTGAAAGGTAAATGCCTCCTGAAAACCTATTCTTGAATTTGGGATTTCCTAGGTTTCTTGGTGTGGGGCCCAGGTGGGCTGGCCTTCGACCTGTGAGTGAGTCGGCACCCAGCACGAGGGTGGTTACTATGCCCTCCAGCAACCCTGATGGACTATGTTCATGTTACGACTTTGCCTCGAATGCCCATTCAGATACTAGATGAATACAATAATTCGTTGACATAAGGTAGATTGTTACAATGCCTGGAAGGCAAAGCAGCCCATTCTAAGATAAACGGGCCAGCAGGACTGATTTTGACTGAGCTCACAGGGCTCCAAGGAGAGTATAAAGTTTGAACCCAGCTCCCATAGCGAGCAAGGTTGAACTGCAATGCCTTATTTGATGGGTGTCTCTGATTAGGTAGTATCCCTAATTTTACTCTAGCCCACACCCTCAGCCTTCTTCTAGGTGGAAGCTCTCAGTCCCTTTGAATGAAAGGAGTCTTAACTAACGATTTAAAGAACACGCTTCTGTTACCTTGTTAGCATACTCGAATTAAAGGAAATCTTCCCGTCATGTAGAAATGTCTCTATCACACACCGAGATTAATTTAGATCTCATCACTTCTATACATAGACTAAAGGCAAGGAGAATTGATTGGCATCTGAAACAAGAGTGGTTTGCTGGGAAATTCCCTTTTATCTGTGTTTTCCAAGAAACTGTAATTGCCAGTATCTCCTCAGCTGACATATGGCACCTGGGACTTGCTAGGCTTGGTTTTGAAGCCTCTTCTACAGAAGCAAAGTTCTGAGTGGAAGGAAGTCTTGTTCATACAGACTTTTATTTCTTCTCGAACACAAACCACACCCCCTGGCCTGTGAGATGCGTGAATACATCTTCCCTGGAACCACAGGACGCTGAACTACTCAATATACACGGATTGCTGCCCCTCTCAAAAAAAAGAACAAAGAAGGAAACTGATGAAACCATGGTCAAGTTTACAAGACCCAAATGAAGCCAAGTGTTATGTTAGGTGGAAATGGATGTTTTTGAGTCTGACACTTTTAGGCATTGTTCCCCTTAATGCCTCAGCCAATTGTACAAATTTGTAAATATTTGAATTTACTTCAACAAGCCAAAGAAGTATCTTGTAAATTGTACTTGATTTATAAATTTCAGTGTCTATTTATTAATATTGCAATTTTAAATGTGTCCTTTGGCTCCAATAAACTCACTATAAAAAATCCTTGTTATTCGAGGACGTACTCTTACAGAAATGTCTAAAAATATATTGTTGTTTTAATTAACATTACGAATTAAAATTCTAAAGAACATTGAGCACCAGATTCCTTAGTGCTGTAATTACTGCTTTAACATATAATTTCATCTTAGTATAGATAATTACGGTTTCTTCTCTAACACATAGTAAAATTCTCTATCTCTAAAGTGTAATTATGTTTATAAATGATAGTAATAAGTTCTTAGCATCACCAAACACTGATAACCAAATAAAAGCCTGTTTTGAATAGTTTAAGATGTTAATCAGGAACAGGAATTTTTAACGTCACGCTGTTTTGGTTAAATCACACACGGACTTCTTGCTTTATATGAGTGACAGAATTCAAGGGCACAATGACTGCAGTTGCCTGTGCACAGGAAGTGGTTGCCTACCCAAACGTTCTCTCTGATGGAGCAGTTCTACTCCTTCAGTCAGCCGTGCTCTGCTTCCTGACGTCTTTGTTTGACACACTAAAGAACGTACTGTTCTACTGAGACAAAAAATAAAAGCAGATTTAGTCTAAGAAGGCTGGCGTGAAACTTTGTTATGTAAACAATCCATGTAGCCAAACAAGAACAGACTATTTAATTACTTGCACAATGCTTATTATTATCCACATCTTACTTCTACACCCTTTTCTGCAGTTGTCTGTTGGGGAGGCCTGTCTGGCTCAAATACCAGTCACAAGCAATACCAGACATAGTGTTTTTAACTGAGGACTTTAAAAGGCAACACAAAATGACTATTTGTAAAAAACAGAGCTCCCATTATAAAATGACCAGTGTCAGTAAATACAACAAGCAAAAACATGTACACAAACTACAGAGATAAACAGTGAGCATCATGTGGGTTTTTTTATGAGATGGCAATTCCTACTCTCTAGAACCGTTCTAGAAAGGATCCTCTTCTCTTTCCTTTTTCACTCTTCTCATCCTGCTGCATCCCTGATCTGCATCTACCGTCCACACACATGAGCCAGTGTTCATACTGGACCAGTTATTTCTTGAGTTGTCAATTATTATAATTGTAAACGCAAAGTGTTCTCAGTCTGCTCCAAAATGCTCCAGTTGTGCTCTTCATCAGAAACGCTCATCAGTTGTGGGTGTTTGCTGAGCAGTGTGTACACAAGTGCTCAAAGTGAGGCACTCCTTGCAAGTCTGCAAATATATCTCCTTAAGAATGGCCAGAGGGGCCGGCTCCGTGGCCAAGTGGTTAAGTTCCCGCGCTCCACTGCGGCGGCCCGGAGTTCAGATCCTGGGCGCTGACAAGGCACCGCTCATCAGGCCACGTTGAGGCGGCATCCCACATCCCACAACTAGAAGGACCTGCAACTAAGATATACAACTGTGTACGGGGGGGTGGGGAGGGGTTGGGGAGATAAAGCAGAAAAAAAAATATATTGGCAACAGTTGTTAGCCCAGGTGCCAATCTTTAAAAAGAAAAAAGAATGGCCACAATCCCTTTCACTGGCTCTCTGTGTTCCTTTATGATTGTTATAAGCATTCCTGCCTTTAAGGAGAAAAGATAGAAAGAATTTCCTAATGACAGAATCCTTCATTTCAACCATTCTATGCTTCCTGGGCCTCACCATAAAATATGCCAACCCTATCCTCACCCCCAAGCCTTTTGTGTGGTTAAAACTGTCCCCTTCGGGTGACATTTTATTTCTTGAGCTGGGCACCAATTATAAAGGAGTATTCAGTTTGTGAAATTCATCAAGCTGTATGCTTGTGATGGGTGCACTTTTTAAGCTTATCCTTCAATGAAAAGTTAAAAAAAAAAAAAGCCGCCTGGTGCTCTGCTAGGATTTTCCTGGTTATCAGCCTCATACATATTGCAGCAGAAAAAGATGATTTCCGGGACATTAATACGTTACTTTTCCCAGACATTCACAGACATGGGTGAGACACACACTGAGTTAAAAAAATATGTATATGTATATTACTTTCCTTTAATCTGCCATAAATTATCCACATTGAAGTAATCGAGTAACGTGACTGATACACTTTTTGTACAGGGCGTTGGAGAACGCAGAGTACTCTCGCCCACACACTCTGCTCTCCCCGGATTCCGCACTTCCCTGCATGACTGCGTTCATTTTAGGTGGTCTCCATAAGCGAGAGCAGCCCTTGACAGGTTATATAACAACTTCACTAACAGCCACCATGCATAACCGAGTGAACGATCCTGTTGCCTAGTGACTATTATCCAAGGCAATCAGAGTAAACAGCAAATAGCACAGATATTATTGAACAGTTGTTTGCTGACCCAGATACGATATTTATATGGCTTACTAGTTTCTCCAAGGGAATTGGACCCAATCATATTCTGCAGAACAGAAATTTGTTGTTCCCTAATTGTTCATTGCTTATTCCTAGAAATCTTTTGTTTGCTTTTAATGAGGAAACGTTTGAAAAGGGGAGACAAGTTCCCAATAGGATTCAATGTTGTCTAGTTTTATTTTTTTAATTTTCATTTAACGGAAATCTTTCCTGCGGAAGAGATGGGAACTCTTGATAACTACTGGATTTCAGAACATTCCTTCTTCGCTCCTACAGTACTTACAGGTGACATTTATTTGATGGTTAGAATTACCACAAGTCAGGACAAAATTCACGTTAGTCTTCTCTGTCATTTTGCTGGGACCAGTGTTCTCGAAAGGTCACCCTGCGCATTCCCTAAGGTTCAGTCAGGGCTCACTGCCCACGGAGGGCCTTCACAGGGTAAGTTCCACATGGTCCTCTCCACAGGCACCTTGTCGAGCTGATTGGTGAGTGAATGCGCAGCTCTGTTAGAGTTGTTAGCACATTGTGCTATAATTGTTGGTTTATATCCCGTCGCCACAGACGATGAGCTCCTTGTCAGAAGCGTGCGGCCCATTCATTTTTGGAGCATCTTGACCAGAATACAAATGTGCTAAACTGTGCTTAAACATAGTCTGATATCTTTTACTTAATGCTTTTTGAAAACTCTCATGGACTGTATGTTTGGGTCCCTCCAAAATTCCTATCTTGAAGCCATTCCCCTCAACGTGATGGTTTTTGGAGATGGGGTCTTAAGGAGGTAATTAGGTTCAGATGAGGTCATGAGGATGGAGCCACCATGACAGGACTGTCTTTATACGAAGAAGAAGAGACCAGAGCTTTCTCTGTCTCTGCCCTGGGAGGACCTGGCAAGATGGCGGCTATCTGCAAGCCAGGAAGACAGCTCTCACCAGCTCCCAACCGTGCTGGTGCTCTGGTCTCAGACGTCCAACCTCCAGAACTATGAAAACTAAATTTCTGTTGTGAAGCCACTCAGTCTATGGTATTTTGTTATAGCAGCTGGAGCAGACTAAGACAAAAACCCATTTTTAAAAGTTAAGGCCGAATTATTTATTTGAAAATTTTGATATTGTGTCATTTTAATGGAATGGAGAAAAGACGGATAATTTAATGAATTGGGTAGAAAAACTGGTTAGTCGTTTAAGAAAAACATGAGTCTCTGTCTTACTTCTTATGTCAAAATAAATTCTAGATGAGGCAAATATTTGAACGTTAGAAATAAAGAAGTGAGGGAGGGAAGGGGCTGGAGAGGGAGAAAAGCCATTGGACACCCAGAGACCAACAACGGTAAGTGTGTTTATACTTTCAGAGTGGGGGAAGGCCTTTTAGGTATGACATAAAACCTGGAACTTATGAAGGAAAATTTACCCATGTAAAAAAATTCTTTTTAATTGATCCTGAGAATAGCACCACACAACAAAGTTTTTAAAAATTACAGTGTAATGAAAAATGTCAACAATTACAACAAATGCCTATTTCTCTAGTATAAAAGGAGATCTCACAAATCAATTAGAAAATGATCAAAAAGAAAACATAAAAATAAACAAAGGGTATAAAAATATATTTTATAAGAAAAAATACATATTGTCAATATGAATGTGGAACGATGTTTAAAGTCACCAAAAATAAATCAAATACAAACTAAAACTATAATATTCTATTTTCATCTACCAGGTTGATAAAGATAAATTGTTAGTACCCCCTTACTTGTGGGGAAATGGAAAAGCAGCCCTTTCATAAACTTTTGATAGAGTATAGATTACTGTCAGCTTTAGGAAGCCATCTGGCAATATATTCCAAACTTTTAAATGCCAATACACTTTGACACTTCAATTCCACTTCTAGGAATGTATATTTCACTTATTCACACACATAATAATGTCCATTAACAGAAGATAGGTTTCCAAATCATGACAAAAAAATAATATGAGTGTGTTTATTCTTAAACAAATAGAAAAGTATATATATTTCATATATATAAAGTTTATGGGGCCAGCTCTGTGTCTGAGTGGTTAAGTTCGTGCACTCCACTTCGGTGGCCCAGGGTTTCTCCAGTTCGGATCCTGGGCACAGACATGGCACCACTCATCAAGCCACGCTGAGGCAGCATCCCACATGCCACAACCAGAAGGACCCACAACTAGAATATACAGCTATGTACTGTGGTGCTTTGGGGAGAAGAAGAAGAGGGAAAAAAAAAAAAAGATTGGCAATGGTTGTTAGCCCAGGTGCCAATCTAAAAAAAAAAAAAAAAATTTATTACAGCTACCTCTGATCAATGAGATTTGGGAATAGTGGTGTGAAATTTTACATTTTACTTTATACACTTTGGTAAAATTTAATTTTTTTAAAGTCATAAATTCGTATTACCTCTATAACAAAAAATTTAATTAAAAGTATAGGAGAATATTGCCAACCTACAACTCTGTAGAAATAAGACAATTATGCAATCACTAAGTGATACGAAAAGTAAAATATCAAAAGAAAACAAGAGAATAATCCAAAATAAAATAATTTCAAAAATAAAGAGCTTAAAAGGAGAGTGTTCAGGAAACAAACAGCACATGTCAGGAAGCTGGCAAGCCCCATCTATAACACAGCGTCAGAAGCCCTGAAGCCTGGGTCCTAGCTGTCACTCAACCTCCCTTTCAGTCAAGAGAGGGCTAGTGTGGGGTGTGGAGCAGATGCACGAGCATGCAAATCAACAGAAAAGGAAAGAGAAGCGTTTCCTACAGGCGAGTGGGGGACCTGGGGGAGAACAGTTTCAGAGGGAAACAATCACCTCCGAGTTTAAATGAGCTCAAGAACAGCCTACAACCTTCAGTAAAGACATTTTTAAATATAGCTTCTTCACCTCAGCAAATAATCAGACCGAACCTCCTGTGTTTTCTTATTGTAAATTTTGACTCCATAAGTAAGCAACAGACATGTTTACGCTTGTATTGTCTGCAAGTGGTTGATGATCAAATTTTGATGCTGAATTGGAGCAAATATCCCAAATGGAATTTTTCACACCAGCTGTAAAACTGGAACATTTCATAAAGCCACACATGTTCTCATTTCACCTTGGACAGTTTTCCCACAAGTAAAGGTTGTTTATTTCAAGGGGGGACTAATGTATTTTGTTTGAACGCATAACGTGTCCCATGAGAAAAAGAGATGCATGTCAGACACATTTGGTTCAGGATTGTCTCCACCTTTCTAAAATGAAAGTGCCCTCTAAGTATCGATTCTTCTGCATAAAAAGCTCCCTCCACACAGCACCCCTCCTGAAGGGGGAGAAATATGAAACAGTACAGCTGTCCTGTCTTTGCAGACCAGACACAACAAAAAATTGCTGGTGCTAACTGAGATGAACCAAACTCAGGATCAGAAGGAAGTCCTTCTTTGTCATGGGTGAGCACCATCAAATACCTTCTGATTCCCAAAGTGACATGTTCTGATTCTTTCTCATTTTTTCTCCTTCCCTCTTCTCATGCCTCCTCACAGCTGCTGGTTACCCCTTCACCGTGTGTCACACCATGCACACATATACACAGACGCCCGCTTACAGTATTTACTAAAAATATCTAATTGATGCTTTATTATGGTTTCTCACAATCAGCGGTAAGTTAGCTAGCAAATATTGTGTTCCTAATGACAGTTAATGGAGTAAAATTTCCGGATGAATTTATGATATAAATCAACTAGTGGTTTGGGGCATCTGCTGAGGGACTCGTGGGCTTGTGGCAGCAATAATCTCACTGACCATGAGATTCAGTATTGTTCAACTTCCTAACCACCACTCACTGGATACCAAGACACCACTTTCCAAAGATAAAAGGAATAGCCAGTGCACCTTGGATCCATGTAAAGTAGGGACAGTCATTCCTGACTTAGGTATCTTCATTGCTACACGTGGCACCAAGCTGTGCAAAGATCAGATTTTTTAAATGCTTACTATCAAACATTACGCAAATGTGACAGACAGTAACATTGTCAACACCAGGACCATGGGTCTCTACATGATCACAACAGTTTTCCAATGACCTCCTGCTGATTGAAGACAGCTTTTGACCCTCAAACTCCACAACTCCACATTTGCATTCACTACAAACTTCCTTTGCTCATGTTTAAAATCATGTTCCTCTTGTTGCTCATCAGTAGAGCTTCAAGACTGGCTTTCCTATTGAGCTGAGTGTTCTAAAGTCCCACAATTAAAATAATTTCCTTCAAGGAGGTGATTCAGTTTTAGAGATTTACCTATAAAACCATGGGCTGCTCACCAGTGCAGCCTGATGGGTAATTGGAGAGTTTCAAAGTAATCATGGAGTGGGCCCTTGAGCTTTCTACTCACCCTGCAGAGCTTGGAGCATTCTGCTCTGTGGCTGGTCACCTGAAATGGCTTTTAGGAGAAGGCAGTATTTAGATCATTAGTAAATAATTGTATTTATTATTAAATAACAAACTACTATTCCTTCAATCAAAATAACCATGTGTGTGAGTGTATACCCACAAGTAAACGTACATGTATACATAGTAAAGAATGTTGAAGAAATCCACTAAAAAGTGGTATCTCTGGGTGATATCTTTGTTTGTGTTTTTCTTTGAGCTTTTTAATTTTTCCGAAGACACATTTTTCTTGGGGAAGAATAACAAGCAACCCAATTTGGCTACTGAAGACTCTTTTTTTAAACACCCTCATGTTAATTGTAGCTGTTTTCTAATTTATTCTGGTAATTTCAATCATTGAGTGATGACATTTATTACACTTTCCAAAATGGAATATTGAGCTTCATGAAAAAAGAAAATTTTAGCTTTAATAATTTTTCCAATTACCTCTTTTAAAAAAATTTGATAATGTGCCCTGGACATAGGACGATTTGTGAAATTAGAAAGCTATGGACTGCTTAACGGTCAAAGAGGTGGGCATAAAAGCCTATGTCATCAGGGGAAAAAAAAGAGGTTTTACATTTTTGTAAATATTTATTTTATATTGCCAAAACAGGCTAAGCAAATTCTCATGTGCAATTGGCCTAAATAAAACCAGAATTTCTTCAAAAAGAAACAGCTTAGAAATATAGTGAAATCAAAGAATAGGTTACAAATATAGTACATTTTTTCTCGTGGGTGCATTATTTTGAATATTTGATCTTTAGTTGAGATATACAGGAATAGAGAGACCAATTAATTTATAAATGTTAATTAAAACTCTCTGGAATAAATGTCCACGTTGCTAGTGAGATAACTACCTCTCAGTGATGTAGGCTCCCGAAACTGGACTAGTAATCTTGTAAACTGCGACCCATGTGGGCACAGCAAAGGGGAGGGTTAGGACTTTCCCTAGATGCACAGTGAGTCTCTGAGCATGGAATGGACGAGACAAGGAAAGATAAGCCAACACTGTGCAAAGTCACTTCTACCAAGTTAGTGGTAACTTTCTCACAGCCATGGTATTATTTCAAAGGTTCCATGGAAAAGTGTGATTTATTTGGAGTCTAGCACTACCTGCATCTTGCTTTTTAAGTAGTGGTGTTTTCAAATTGTCATCTTATTCTGTCAGAAAACACATTGGTGAAATGGATCACACAGCCCCCAACATTGCTTTTTTCATAACCATACTTCATACAGTGATAATTAGAAGAAATCAATGGCACTGAAGCAAAACCAGTAAGTTACACTTTCTGACCTAGTGCCAGCAGTTGAAACATATTAAAAACCAAATCAGAATTTCTGTCTCACATGCACGGCTATTTTTGGTTAACTTTTGTTGTGAAATAAAACATACCAAAAAATGCACAACAAAGATACGTGCAGTACTTTGACTTATCACAAAGGAAACACCCGAACTAATAATCTGGTTAAGAAAGAGAATATTGCCTGCCCTCTGGAAGCCCATGCAGGGTCCCTCCTATTTGCTGTTCCCTCTTTTCCACCCCCTCAAAGGTAACCACTCTCTTGACATTTAAGTTAATAATTTGCTTCCTTTTTAAAATATTATTTTACTACCTAAATGCAAATCCCTAACCACTCTTTTTGAGCCTTATGTAGGTGGAATCGTACACTCTCTCTCCCTTTGTGTCCGGATTCTTTCACTCAAACTTCCCCTCTAACTGCACGTGGCTGTAGCCCTTCCACTTTCATTGCTTTATAATATTTTGTTGTAGGATTATAACGCAATCTATTTTTTCATTCAACTATTGATAAACTTTACAAACAACATTGCTAGGAATATTCTGGTAGGTGTGTCTTGCTATACACAAGCTCCCATTTCTAGAAGTGCAATTGCTGGTCCCAGGGTACACACACCTTCAACCATAATGCTTCACGCCTAGCTATCTTCCAAAGTGGTTGCTCAATTTACACCCCCAGGAATAGCCCCACATCCTCACCCACATTTGTTGTTGTGGTATCTGCAGGAGTTCTTCAAATGTTCTGGATAACAGCACTTTGATAGTTATACACACTGCTAGTATCTTTTTTTTTCTTTTTAAAAATTATTTTATTGAGGTCACATTGGCTTACAACTGCTAGTATCTTTACTCACTCCATGGCTTGCTTTTTTAATCACTAAATAGTATCTTCTGAGGAACCAAAGACCTTAATTCTATTGTAGTAAAGTTTATCAATCATTTCCTTTATGGTTAGTATTTTTTTGTGCCCTGTTAAAACATCTATTCCTACTCTTGTATAATGAAGATTTGGTCATATATCACCTTCTAGAAGATTTATTATTTTCTTTTCATATTTAGATCTACAATATGCATAAAATTGATTTTTGTGTATGGTTTGAAATAGCCTCTTTTTTGCATGTGGATATAAATTCATCCCAGCAACATTTATTGAAAAGACCGTTCGTTCTCCACTCCTCTACAATGCCACCTGTGCAGTTTCCTTTCTCAATGAAAAAGACTGATAACATTGACTGGATCTTAGGATATTGGCATTCTCATTCATGCTGCAAATTCATCGCTTTGAAAAAGCAATGGGAAAGTTCAGGTTTAAAAGAGCAAGCGAATTTGAGTGCGTGTCCATCTGCAAATTTCTTCGTGTACACCTCCTGAGCATTTGTAAAGAGCTCTGTCATCCTGTACTTTTGGTTGTAGGCTCTGCTCTGGCTAAGTGTCATGTGTGTTCACTGTAGAGCAGTGAATGAAATTTCCTCTTGTCAGAGACTCTGAGCACAGCTGCGGCCGACTTGCCTAGCAACAGGGTTCTAATGTGACTTTTTTATGTTGTAAAATTCACACCCCTAAAATACTTCATGACATTTGAAAACCTTGCGTGTGTCTTACTGTGCACCATATGATCAACAACATACGCTACAGCAAAGAAGAGAAGCTACTATGAACTGAAGCATATTGAATATAGGGTAAAACTAGTATAGACTATAAAGTGTTCATTTTACACTCTCTCGGGTAGATAATAATTTCAGTGATATTTTCCCTAGAAGAGGAGAAGATTGTAAATGTGTTGTTGTACTCACCACAAAAGAAGCAGAAATAAGAATAAAGAGAGAGAGTACACCATAAAAGGTTTGAAATAATCTTTCTTTGTTTGAATTTCACCTACTTGACCTTCTAAAACTTCTCAGACTCGGTTCATTTATTCCACCTTGTATTATTTATCTTTCATTCAGCTTTAATCTTGAAAACAAATCCAGGGAAGGGCTTTTTTGGTGTGCCGTTATTTCTTCTCGTGCCTCTAGCTCTGAGTTCTGATGTGATTAATTTGGAGATTAATAGCCTTTAGGTATTCGCCCTTTCAAATCTCAAAATTTTCTTACTTTTTCTCCTTCAGCATTTCCAGGCTCTATTGGAATGCTTTGATTTCTAGAAATTGAAACATAATACTCTTTAATCAGTCAGCTTAAATTAATGCTTCCAAAATTATTTTATATTCTATTGAAACCTGTGGTTCATTTATAGGAACTCACTCAATTTTCAGCGAAGGCAAACTCAGCAGAAAGAGAAGATGAGAGAGAAATGCTAAAATGATGAACAGGGAGGAGAAAGCATTTTGCAATTGACTTAGGTCTGGGCAATAAAAGTGTGCCACTAAATCATATTAGAATTTTACACTCTATTACTAAATATTTTGAAGAGTCTGCTGATATTGATTTTGTGTTGGTATATATGTGTGTGTGTACACACATATGAAATATTACTGATTATGTAAAAATTTGGTAATAATAAGATCTATTGCATGTAACTTTGTGGTAGACAACATATTACCACTTATATTAGGTACATATTTTATATTTTATATTATTAATAAGACTTGAACACCTCTAGTCTTTGAAACAAGAGCCTTTAATTGTTTAATCCTATTATATGAGTATGACAATACACATTTAGATCTATGGAGCATTCTATTTCTTTGATCACTGTCTTTCAATGAAAATGTTTCTAATTTCTAATAATCTGCTGCTTGGCCACAGAGTCCATAGATAAACGTAATTTTAATAAAGTATTCAGTGCAACAGCATTTTTATTTTAGAACTTTAAAAATGTACAATGTCTTTGAGCCTTGCGGTGACATTAGATGCAGCATAATATGTATAGGTCTGGGGCAGGGGCTGATCTGGAGTTGGCGTCCTTACGTCCTCACTTGGGAGTCATTATACTTACATCTTCACACATCAACTTAGGGCTCCAAAGCAAATAAGCAGACGGCATGCAGAACAATTTCATCAGCCACAACAGCAGCCACCACTTCTGAGCTACCCAAATTGTGCCAGATACTTTACATCTCTTATTCCTAATCCCTACATGAAATGTGAAACGTTGTCTCTCTTTTAAAGATGAGAAAAATCTCAGAGATTTCACTATTGGCCTGATAAGTTCCAGAAGCAGTTTATCTGGCCCCAAACCCTCCCCATCTACTGGAGTATAATATACTCAAATTCACTGAAAAACACAAGGAAGAAGAGAGATGTGAGCAGGAGTGATCTTAGCAGAATGTAGAAGAAACACCATTCCTAGTATCTGACTGTTAATGTTTTTTTGGTAAACATTAGTTGAACTGGAGGGGTAAATAGAGAACCAGCACACATATCCATAACTGTTGAAGTTCTTTTCAAAAAGACATCTATTACGGCCATTACTAGGGATTGTCAGCACGATTAGCATTGATTTTGCCTTGTCCTGGGATTTCATCCTCATCAAGTCTATGCTATCATAAGAATTCTGAAGCCAACTTGCTCTCCTAGCCTTGTTAATCCACTTCTGGATCCAGAAGGAGAAAGGAAGGCCAGGACCACTGCAGCCATCTGGAGGGGTGAGTCTCATTTGTGAATAAATCCTAAGGTTAATTGTTTAAATGATCACATGCTTTGCCCAAAACAGTATTGATCTCAGTGAATCTTTTGAAAACAGTCTCATTTTATCTCAGAGGTACACATGAGGTCATCAGTATTGAGACTGGGTTTGGGCTCTTAAGCCTAGAAAATTATCTGGGACCATCCACTTAGAGCCTGACCACTCAGCATCTCTAGATCCCTCCTATGTTTGCAAAATGGGATAAAAATATTTGACTCTGCTGAAGCTGTACCCACCACTGCCCACTATCACCTACCCAGGTGCCACTCCCGCAGTCTCTGCCCTCTTTCACTCCATAATGAGGGGCCGCCCTACCTGAACAGACCAATGGATTTGGGGGTTTTGTGTTGGAAGAACAGGACATGAATGTAGGGAAAGAGGCGTGAACAATACGCAAAATGTGGAATTGATTGCTGGAGGAGATTTTAGGAGAGACAGGGCAGGTGTTGAAAAGCGGGGCATAGGAAACAGAGAAGAAGCTATGATTAAAATACAGATTTTTAGGAAATATTTTAGGTCTGCTTATCCCTTCAGAGTGTTCAAGAAAAGCAAGCAAAAGGCTAGCGGTTTTGAAATCATTGTTGATAGCATGGACTGTGCTTTTTTCCCTATGACCTCACGCTGGCATTGACCATGTGGATCATGGACTTATAGGTTTCGAACTTGCTAGTCCAGCTGCCGCTGTCCGTAGGAAACACTGTGTAACTAAAGTTTACAGGAACCAGCTGTTGTAGCTTTCATTTGCCTCTTCCGGTCTGCTCTTCCCTCTTCTCTCCCCTGCACTCTTCCTCATGGAGTCTGAGCTGTAGGAACCACGTCAACAGATTTGCATGCTTTCCGGCTTCTGTTTGCCTTCTGCAATGGGAAGTACTAGCAGGAAACTGCAGGAAGGGAGGAGCACGAGGCCAGGGAATTTATTCCTGACTCCTTCCCTGCAAAATCACCTGGGGTTAGTTGTACCGTTTGGTGGAACGTCACTGTTCCCCTCAAGGCGGAGTACTCAAGGTGTCCCTTCTACATGACTCTCCTTCTGGTTTCTGGTAACCACTCTGCCTCCTCATCCCTTCAAGCCCAGAAGTCGCATCAGCCCCACTGTCCCAGCCCAGAAATCTTCACTATCCCTGTTGTTCCCTATACCCCACCCACACCTTTGTAATTAGTCTCTTTATTAAATTCTCCTCAAGTTATCTTAATTTGGGTGTGCCATCTGCTTCCTTGTGGGACCTTGATCAACAACCAGCCACTCAACTTTGTTCTGCTTTCTTACATCAAAATCCCTAGAAAACTAACATGATAAGGTTGAGAGAAGCAGCAAGATGAAGGATCTTGTTATTCAATATCTTTAAATCCTTGGAAGCTGGAATTAGCTAATTCGGGGAGATAAGGTCCATTTGTCTGGAAAAATCCAAGACACTCAATTCTGTCCATTTCCAGTTTCATCATCTCCCTTGCCCCACCTTCTCTGCGGCAGAAACTCTTTTGCTGCCTATTTGGCTTTCTCATTACCAC
This sequence comes from Equus przewalskii, assembly GCF_037783145.1. Classification (NCBI taxonomy): domain Eukaryota; kingdom Metazoa; phylum Chordata; class Mammalia; order Perissodactyla; family Equidae; genus Equus; species Equus przewalskii. Next base: position 76,560,679 of record NC_091839.1, read on the forward strand.
CTTGAGTTCCCACTGCTTCCACTTCAGTAACAGTTGAGGAGATAAGACCTGCTGGTCCGTCCTGCAAGGCAAGTCTAAACTGGGGTTTCTGCGGAGAACACAGACTGTATATTTACAAAACCACAACTGTGTGAGAAATCGCTGGATAGGAGGTGGTCAATCCTAAACAGAAGGGGATCTCCCCGTGTTGATTGGCTCTCTGCCCTTTTAGAAGCTCCCAGCTTCAAGAATGGCACAAAGCATGACGTGGCCATTTTTCTGCGTTTATTTTATTTGAAAATGTTCTCTACAGATAGGTGCAATGCACCACATCGCACTGGGAAATCAATCTTGGATACTATGGCAGAAGACATCTTGGCTAGGGCAATTTCTCGGCATAGACCACTGGGATCGCCTCTTCCCACGGTGTGTTTGTTTTGCTTCTGAATGAGTCCCTTGAGACCAGGGACAGTGCAGTGTCTCTGTCATCTTGGAATTCCGAGGACCTAGAACCATACCTGACACACAGTTGGGGTTAAATATCTCATTGGAAGAATGAATAGGTGAATAAATGAACGATTGAGTGAACACTCATGTAGTAAATGAATACTATGGCGCTCCTCATGACTATCACCCTCTTTAGAGGCCAGAAGCAATGTTTGTTTTGCTCCACTTCAGAGCTTCTCACTGTGTCTCACCAGAACAAATTACCTTTCCATGAGAACCTCTTCATAATCATATTTTGTCAGGTGCATAAGCATGTTTATTTATTTACTGTAATTTATGTTATTATTTGTTGTAATTCTTTAGCAATTCATATGTGCTTTCAATGACATTTCTCTGCTAACCAAAATAACTTATATTTGTTATATGATCAGACTGGATAAATATTTCCCAAAAAGTTTTGAGATGACGGTTTTCACTTTTCTCCCAGAGTAGCAACAACATCAATGTCCAGTGCAGCTCTCTGAAAATAGGTGGACAGTGGTGAACCACAAGAAAGTTGAATACCCCCCACTGCTTTAATATGTGCCTACTCATTAGTGGCTGAGTATAACGAGCATCTCAATCTGAGATGTAATACACATGACTAATAATGAGATCACATGTATCCAGTATTTGTAAAGTGCCAGGCACTGTTCTAAGTCCCTTATATGTTTAAAGTCATTTAAACTTTACAATAACCCTATACGGTGGTCAGCAACTGAGACGGAAGGTGTTGAGTAACATGTTGAAGGCAGACAACCAACAAGCAAGTGTTGGACACATGCCCCCTTGCCCTGTGAGCTGTCCCTGGAACCATCACGCTCTACTGTGTGGCACAAAACAAAGAGCAGCGATTCTTTGCCCTATCAAACCAACGATGTCTCAACCTAAAGACTTGCCTCCACACACCAAGGTCTTAAATGGAGACCAGACAACCAAGACTCTTGAAAGAATACTAAAGCCGTGAGCTTAGAGGTCAGGCTTTAACAAATACAACAACTTCCAGGAACAATAAAAAGTAAAAGCCCTTTGTCTAAGAAAAATCCCCAGCGGCTCTTGGGCCCCATTGTGCAACAACTCAGGACTCCAGTAGACTTATTGCTTCAACACAACACTGTTGCGTGACCTTTAAGGGTGGAGAAAGTCATAGAAAAGAAATCACATTCACTGGGCAGTTGAGCACACACGGCGAGGCTCAAAGGATATGTCTGCTGAGCTCAAGCAGCGAGCAGCTTGGAGAGCCAAGGCCATGATGAGATGGCATTTCAGTGAATGGACTCCCCAGAAACTCCGAAAAGAGAAAAGGTAAATAGAGTCAGAACACAGTCTCTCTTCTTTGCTGTGTGTATCTCCTGTGCCCTCTCCTCTTCCTATAAGGACACTCTTATTGAATTTAGGACCCACCCTAATCCAAGATGAGGTAATTTTAACTTAGATCTGCAATGACTCTATTTCTAAATAGGGTCACATTCTGAGGTTTCAGGTGAACCTGAATTTTGGGGGGACACTATTCACCCACTACAAGCATTAATAGTAGCTATCCCCACAGATAAAAAACGGAGGGGCTCTGATCTGAATTTTATATTCAAAACTCAGAACATAAATGTATGCTTTGTCTTCCAGTAGGAGAGTGTACCATGGAGCACGTCATGGTGCCTTTTGAACTATCAATTGTCTTTGAGATAAAAAGTATAAAATAGTTCTGTAGGCAAATACAGAAGTTTTAATGTTTTTCTTTTGGTTTCTAGCAAAATCGTGTGTTAAATGGGCGGTTCAAATGGTGACCTAATGTTCTTCAACTGGAGTAGTTGACCATATCAAGAATAAACGCTGCACCAGCTAAGCACGCAGTGGAATCCATCTGGGGCATCTAGAGTCAGCGCTATAATGATTCACAGCTCTAATTTTTCTCTCCTGACCTAAAGGACGTGCTCATGTACTGCTTGATGTGGTTTTCCGAAGAGCACCTTTAGATTCTTCATATACCTACAGTGGCAGTTGACTTGGTTGGTTTCTGTAGGTAGTCCATTTATTCAATTAAAAGAGACTATTATTGAGTCAAAGGCTTGTCTAATTAGCTGGCATAATATATCAAACGCACGTAATTTTGTCGTTCTCAACGCCAAGGCACTTTTTTAAGGTCACTGCCAAGGTGTATGCAATTAGCGGCTTGTCTCCCTGAAGGAATAGTCTGGTCAGACTAAATTGTTCTGTAATGGGAGAAGTAATTTGGCATCAACTGCTGTGTAGTTATAATAAACAGCCACGCTATCCTCCATTTTTTGCTACCTAAGTTGTTTTCTCTCTCTCCCTCTCTCGTCTTCTTCCTTCTTTTTCGTTCTGAAACCAGTTCTTTGATTCAAAGAAATTTGTCTTTTTACCTCATTTATTTTAGTTACATATTTGAAACACCAATCAACACTCTGTCTTCAAGTGTTTTTAAAATAAGAATTATTTAGATTGTAGCTTCATGTTTATTTTTCAACCATGAGAGTTCTTAGATATATACAAGCTGGTTTCTGGAGAAATCTCATTTAAATCCAAAATTTATCCAGTGTTCCATGAAAACTTTGTCTTAAATAAAGGCAACAATGTTGAATACTTCTAATGCAGAGAGAATTCTTCTTGGAAATTGGCTTCTTCTGCCATTCCATGACATCCTCTCCCGGTCCTCCTTCCACTGACTGCGCCCTCACTTTTCTCTCATAATTGTTCTCCACCCCGGGTCGTCTTCTCTCCCTTTAGCAGGTTCCATCCTCAATCTTCTCACAGTATCTCTATGCCTGCTTTCTCCAGGGCGCATCATCCAATCCCAGGGCATCAACCACCACCGATTCATTCATGACTCACAAATCAACTCTAAAACCTGAGGTCTATCCTGTGAAATGGATCCATCTTTCCATGATATGCATGAAACAGCAGGAAAGAGGCCATGTACAGAGAAGAGCTAAACTAGATGTAACCAAGTGCTAAAATGTAATTCATGGAACACGTTTGCTAAAAGTACTCATGAGAGGGAGTAATTCTTTGTGGTTGGAGTTACTGGCAAGAGTCAAAGTAAGAAAGGTGTTAAGATAGGCTTAATGAGATAGTGTGATTTTTGCAGGTAGAATAGAAAAAAGGACATATAGACCATGAAAATGGCATGAACAATGCAGGAGCGTGAAAATTGAGGGAGTCTGTGGAAGTTAGTAAGGAGACCGTCCTGGCTGCCACAGACAGCTCATGGTTAGTATAGTCAGGAGGTATAACTGGAGAGATAAAGAAGACCAGGTGATATAGCAGATTGGATGCCAGTGGAAGAGTTTGAATGTCATCTCTGAAAAGTCCTGGAGGTCCTGGTGTGAAATGATGAACATGGAGTGTTAGGCAGATCAGCCTGGGGGCAGGGTGTAAGACAAACTGGCCTGATAGAAACTAATTAGAGGGCAGTTGTGGCAATTAAAGCATGAAATGAGGTAGATGTGGCAGGGAACAAAGAAAGAATAAATCTAAGAGAGCATTCCAAAGAAGAATCAACAGGTCCCCATGGCGGATTTAACGCAGGCGATATACAGGCAGGAGAGAAGATGGAGAGACAGTGTGATGAAGAAGAAAGTGTGGAAATCAGGAGTGAAGTCATTACCAGCCCTGTCACTGACTAGCTATCTGTACTTGAATAAATGTTTTAGCCTTCCTGAGCATCCATAAAATGAGGGAATTAGACTGGGCAACTCCTAAGGTTTCTTTCCACCTGAGTTTAAAGTTTAGTGGTGCCCTAGAGCAGGCTTAGATTTGTCATGGTCTTTTCTGCCCCTCTGTTCTCTTCCTGTAAACTCTGTAGTATTTTCCTTATTGGGGTACGAAGAAGATTTGTTAACTTTGAAATGAAGTACTGGGTAAGTGATTTATTTCAAAAGCATAGCCATAACCATGTTCCTGTGCCCTATCTTCATCTTTTATTCAGCAGTTCTGGCATTTTAATGGTGAGTTAGGGGAGGACAACAGAGGAGCACATTCTCCAACTGTATGTTTGATGACTGATCTGCTCTGCAAACAAATTCTTAAATGCAAATCTTTAGGATTTGTGCATATCTGTGCATATCCAAAGTAGTTAAAGAACAATGATTAAAAATTTTTAACCACCATAATTTAAATATCCACATATATGGTGTCCAAAGTCTACATTATGACACTTGAAGACTCTTGCAAACTGACCCTGGAAAATCGTCTCCTCTTTGGCGCACCTCAGAGAGAAGAGAGGGCAGAGCTACCCTCCTTGACTCCGCTCTACGTCATTGTGACAAGAGAGAGAAAATCTTCAAGTTCTGCTTTTCCTCACCAGGAAGTTTGAGTCACCCTAGAAAGGGGCTGCATTAGTTTGCTGTTGTTGCTATAACAAATTACCACAAATTTAGTGGCTTAAAACAACACAAATGCATCAACTCACAGTTCTGTAGGTCAGAAGTCTGACACAGGTCTTCCAGGGCTAAAATCAGGGTGTCAACAGGGCTGCTCCCCTGCTGAAGGGTCCGCGGAAGGATTCATTTCCTTGCCTTTCCAGCTTCCGGAGACGGCCCTTTCTCCATCTCCAAAGCCAGCATCGCTGCATCCCTCTAACCAATCTTCCCTAGTAACGTCTCCCTCTGACCACAGCTGGGGAAGGTTTTCCACTATTAAGAACCTGTGGGATTAGATTGGGCTCACCTGGGAAATCCAGACTAATCTTCCAACTGAATTTAATTCAATCTTCCCCACTCAATTTAATTACACCCACAAAGTCGCATTTGCCAGGTAAGGTGACATATTCACAGTTTCCAGGGATGAGGAAGTGGACATCTTCGAGGGGCCATTATTCTGCCCACCACAAAGGCATAAAATAAACAATTATTAGCCGTTGCCACAGTCGTGCATTCGTCTGGAAGCTTATATGGCAAAACTCTGCAGCAGTCAAAAGAGAGCAAAAAGGAAGAGCCCGATGAAATGCTTTAGTAACAAGTCACTAAGAATCTCAGGCACAGACTGACATTTGCTGTGTTTGCTCTGTCATCAACCACGTAAGTCACTGTAGTCAATGGGAATTACTAAGAAGTACAAGCCACTGATGCTAAAACTTTTTTTGTTTTTTTAAGAAGAGCCAAGGTTCTTCAAACACCCTCTTGTTCTGGTGCTTTTCTTGTCTTCTTTCAGTTTTACTGAGATATAATTGTCATACAGCCCTGTAGAAATTTAAAGCATACAACATGATGACTTGACTTACATTGCAAAATGCTTATCACGATAAGTATAGTTAATTTGTTTAAGAGTTTAGCATCTGGAAACTAGGGCTCATTTAGAGGAGCTAACTATGCTTAATGAGAAATCCTTGGTAAAGGGAAATGTATTGTTTTCCTCTAGAATTCCCAACACATTTCTATTTTGCTTATTCTGAACTATGTTTTGAAACTCTTGAGAATTTAAAAATTATATTTCAATCTCCTGATTCAAACAAAATCTCAAATTGATATTCCTAATGTTTTTTAAAAAATGAATAAACAAAAAGCCATTTTTTAAGAACTATTTTAAGAGATTAGTACACATTCCATCAAATAATCTCTGAAACATCCTGACACAGACAGAGGCTTAGTTTCTGCCAGATCCGGGAACTTTGGTGATTAGGGACGAATCCGAGATGGAGCGTTGGCAGGTGTATTCTTATGAGGCCTCTGAGGAAAGAGAGGAAAAATCCAATCCTTTCTTTTAACTCTGAAAGTTTGGCAATTTAACAAACCTCTCTCATCACCCATTCTTTTCCTTTTTGCTTTTCAATTTTTTTCAACTTGTAAAATGGCATAGAATTCTCGGTAGTTATATTTCTTTCCATTTATAATTTGATTGTGTATATTTCTCTGTAGTTATGAATAAAACTGTTTGATAATGCGTTTGCATTGCATAACGTACTGACTTCTGCTAAATACCTAAAAATGGTGGCTACAGAGCTTTGAAAACATGCTGTGTTCAAACCAATCTCCTACATTTGTCTCATATGAGATTGCTAGTCGAGTGCTGAAGCAACAGCTCTTCCCTTCTTTCATGAACTTTGCATATACCTTTTCTTTCTTTTCAGTAACGATTTTGGAAAGTTGGATAAATGTTCACAAGGTGGTAGAGATAAGAGACTGCCAAAAGGGACCTCTCAAGTTTGACCTGAGGTTGTCGACCCTGCCAAGGTGTAAACACTCTCTTCACTTACTTGAAATCATCAGCAAAATCTGCTACCCACTAAAAGCCTTTTGGGGAGCAAAGGATTTATTTTGTTTGTCTTCTGTGGCAATCGTGAAAATCCGAGCACTTCCCCTGTTCCGTGAGATGTATTACAGGGGAGCAAATAAACTGAGCTCTTTCCGCAGAAGCTTGAGCTCAGAACGGGATGTTACTACAAGAAGGTGATCAAGAGTAACACCAGGCTCAGAATGGGTGAGGGTTTGAACCGATCTTAGGTAAGTCTTGAGAGACGGGCACCCAAGCCGACATCTGCATAAGAGAACAAATCAAAACATTTCTCTGGCTAGCCTCTCATTGACTTGCAAATATATCTTTAATTCCGAGCACTTTTTAAGTCAAAATACACTCATTATGTAAAAGTGAAGTATATATTTAGGTGTTTGCTTATCTTTCCTGAGAGAAGAATATCATAAAAATCTTCTGTATATGGGAGATACCCATGCCAGGTTGATACTTGCTACCGATTTATTTTTAATCCCAACCATTAAAGTTGGGAAATCATAAATAGAATTTGAAAAGTCTCTCATTTGGTTCTCTACACGGCAGATGACTGATTTGGATCGTATTTCGATCCCATCTCTGCTTTCCGTTTCTACTCTTAGACCCAGCGAGCTCCTTCTCCTCTGTTGCAACTTGTTTTCCTCTGACTCATTTCTCTGCTCCGCAGGGCCTGGCGTCCATGCTTATCATTCCCCTGACATTGCTCTCCTACTGTAGGCAGTGACATCCTCTGAGGCATTCAGTGTCTTCTCTCATTGTCTTTTAAACTTTCCTCACTTAATCAGACCCTCGACTGTAAGATTTTTCTTAATCTTCTGACTAGCATCAGCTTCATGGACACCTTACACTCCCAGAACTTACAATGGCTTATTAGAGCTTTCAGGAAAAAGGCCTTCTGTGTCTTCTTTGCCCACTCTCGTTTTTCTCTCTATTAGTGTTTCAGAAACCCTACCTGGATAAGCCTAACTTTTGATTATTTTCTTCATTAAATCTTTTTGTGTTACTACCTATATGTAGGTAACCCCAGCTACCTTTCACTCAATGATTTTCATAAAATACACCCTGGACTTTTATGTCTTATTTTTGTCACCCTAAAAAAGAATTATTTCTTGAACAATTTATTATGCTTTCAAATCCTCTGTATATGGATAATTTCAAAGCTTGTTTTAGTATCTGATGTTCCAAATTTAATATGTATATTAAAGAGTCTGAGCACTTCACCTGTTCCACAAAATATGTTACAGGCAGTGCGTACGCCCTGTAAGCCACATAAGCTATTGCATCAGAAGCTTGAGCTCAGAGTGAGGTGACCACAAGAACATGATCAGCAGTAAACAAGGGGCAGAAGACATGAGGATTTGAATTAATCTTACGAAGTATGCATATGGGTACATGTATATATACAAACAAATACATTTATATAGGTGAATGTTCTTAAAAACTTATCTGAGAACTTTCTAGAAAGAATGAGTGGTAAATTATAGGAGTACTTTAAGAGTAGACGGTTTGGAGGAAAAGTTTACATAGCTTTTATTCTTTTTAGTTCCATTTAGAATAGATCTTCTGCAACTGACCATTTTGCGCAGGATAATATACTAGGTAGTACAAGAGATTAAAAACAAGTGCAAAACATCTCAGTCTGCAATAGTCACAGACCAGACCACTAACTTCAGAACAAGCCATAACATAAAATGAGATATGGAAAGTTCCAGGAGTTCTGAGAAGTGAGAAACTTCATCGCGTTAGGTTGAGGTGGGTTTTCAGACAGAGTTACATAAAGCAAGTGGCATCACTGTATTTCTTTTCTCTTTGACAGTATGTAGGACACAGTAAATACCAGGAAATACTGGATAGATGGGTGGATGGATGGGTTAGTGCGTATGAAACAGACAAATAGCGTTTGAGTCAGATTATAAGGAAAGGGAAGAAATTCAACAGGCAAAGGCTATAGGAGAAAGATATTTTTAAGTGGAAAGAAAACCATGAGCAGATCCTGTAAGGTGGGAAATAGAGGAAGGTGTTTAGGGTAGAAAAAATGGCTCAGTTTGGCTGAGTATCAAGCATGTGAGGAAAAATAGGAAAGTAAATCTAATCAGGTAGTTCAGGACCTCGAGAGCTGAAACCCCAGGGCTCATATCAGCCAGTGCAAACCCATATGGTGGCACCAGCTGTTAAAATACTGAAATCTTCCATATCAGTTGGTAAATAATATAATAGTAACTGCAGTAAGCAATAATTAAAATTCCAGTATGAATTCATTAGTTCAATCTACTTGTTGAAGTCTGTCACAACAACCGTTTGTAAATAGGCCTCTGGTCAGAGCAATATCTGAGAATACCCACCACACTGTCTACCTGTCCGGCCGAGGTCATGCAGCCTCCATGGCTTCCTGAACATTTTTACAAGCCTGTGCTCCATGAGAACAGCCAGTTTATCATCATCTTTAATTACACTGCAGCTGCTGCTTCCAAACGGTTTACCTTTTCCTCAGGTTATTGTCCATTGCCCGGGTCACATGCAACCACCTTGTAATTCTTGTGTAGCTCATCCATGCGATATTTTAAAAGTTATAAATTTATACAAATAAATATTTAAAAATGAACTTTTAGAATGAAGAAGCAGCAATGTTTGGATGAGTTTATAACTTTTCAAATAAATATCATTAGCATGCTCTTCTGAATGTCCAGAAGAACAAAGAAAACATGAGACTTATAATGAATCTCAACCTAGGCTATCCACTGGTTTGATTCAAAAGTTAGAACAGCCCAGAAGGTCCTCTAACACAGTGCAAGAATCAGTAGACAATGCACAGATAATGGTATCTCTGTAGTGAGAAAAAATTATCATTTCCACAAAAAATATGAGTGGATTATTATTACTATTGACAAATACTGGATACAAACGATGCTTCAAATGACGTCACTCAAGACTGAACTGGCCTCACATTTATGGAATACATCAAGATGGCAATCATGTTCTGTTAAAGGTCCTGGGTCAAATAAAGAAAATTTTAAAATTATAGTACTAAAAATTATATAGTGAACACAATCTGGTATTTTCAGATTTACTAAAACTTTTAAAAAAATGAATATTATGGATATATCGTTACAAACAACTTATGGCATACATATGCACACACACATATTCTGAAATGAGAAAACAATTTTATGGAAAACATTAATTTATCGTTATCAACTACGTTTCAACTTTTATATAAAAATGTTTTGATATTTTAATTACAACATAAAATTCAGTATTTGGAGATAGCATAATGGTTTCGTGGATCTCATGAAGGTAGAATCATATAAATGAAGTGATTTACCAAACTTTATGGTCAGAGGTCAGGAAAAATGGCCTCACTGAAAGATATGTTCATGAAAACTTTATTGAATTTTGAGGAAAGTGCCAGTAGAGAAAGTCTGGAGTTTTATCCAAAATTTTAGAAAAATTCCTGGATGTTCTAATTTTGCATTTCATTCTCTGGATGATGTAATACAAAATGTAATTCAAGTAATTTCTTGTTAAATCCTATGCTTAAAAAATGAACTGAACACCACAGAGAATTAAAAAACATGAGAGCTGAGGTTTGAAGTAACAAAATGAGAAGATTATTTGAATCTGATGATCAGCCGTTAGTGTTAGGACCGCAAAAGCAACCTGGAAATTGTACTGAGCATGGTATATTCATTTCAAGAGGAACTGTCAAAAGGCCTACTGAAAAAAAGACTGTTTAGCCTAAAGCCATCATGGTTGGTGCGAATATTGGTTTAACAGAATGGAAGCTCCTTGTCTGACTCATTCACCCCTTTTCCTCAAGGTCTGGAACAGTACCTGGTACGTAAGAGTTTCAATACTTCCTATGATAAATGAATGAATGAATCCTAGGAAAAGAAGTGGAACATTGAATAGACATTTGGAAGAAAATTTTTTAGAGATATGGCTTTAATAAATGACACTCTATTAAAGATGCCAATGCTTTTTCCAGCTATAAAAGAAATATTTCAATTAACAAAGGTGATGTGAATTCAATCATCAATAAAATAGATTGAATACATATGAAACTAAATAAAGTAACCCATTAAGGAATTAGAGATCTAGTTTTAAAGTGGAATATAATAAATCATTTACAATAAAATAAAATATCAATTCTAAGAGTAAAAACATTAGTTGGCAGACAGTAAATTACATGAAATATTTTATTGTTTAATAAAAAGTAATAAAAGTAAAAAGGCAAAAGATAAAAAGATAAAGAATTTTTTAATTCTCTCAAATTATTGAATTCTGAATACAACATTTCCTTAAATAGTTTTTTACATAGTTGACATAAGAGATAGAACATATAAAACTCTCAGATACTATTTTGAAGGGTAGAACTTTTTAAGTGTGATTGACATTGGTTTAGCAGAAGCTGAAAGAAGATTCAATACTGTGAACAATATCATTGATGACAGGAGAAATTTTCTACTTACTAGACTATAAGTCATCTTACTAGAGACTTTAAAAGAATAGATGTCAGATCATGGTTCAGATAAACATATCATCTATCTAGTAACGGCCATTGTCAAATTATGGTGGCCATAATTTCAAAAATCAACAATTTGGTAATTACTAGAATGTTTTGCTGAACAATCTGCATTACAAATTATGTTACTTGGGCCAGATAGAAAGATTTAAAGACACATAAATACCTGTATTTGTATCTATATATATACGGACAGAGAGAGAGATTTCCTACCCATACTGGGTTCTAAATGTTTTGAATATCACCAGCCTCATCCAATAGTCTAATCCTAATGCAGCATGACAGTGGAAAGTGTACAGATGAGTGTGAATTGGAAATGGACCTGGGTTCAATCCTAACTCTGCCATTCACCAGCCATGTGACCTTAGCAAGTTATATAACCCATACGAGTGGATTATTATTACTATTGACAAATACTGGATACAAACGATGCTTCAAATGACGTCACAGTATAGGCAAGATGAATAATAGCGCCTATTTCACAGGGCCATTGCAAAACCTCATGAAACAGTGCACACAGATGGTGCTCAATAAACATGGACAGGGTTCTTCCTCCTCCCCAGGAAAGGAGGAATTCACGCTTGATTCACTGGCCAGGCTGATACTGGCTCCTCACTCCATGACAGTGTTTTCCTCTACTCCGTATTGTTTCCTTTAAAATTCTGAAGGAAAAGTTAAAATCATGACTTTGCATAAGTGGATTTGAAAAGTGAATAACACCTGGTAGAAGCCTTGTTTTTCCTAGAGCCATCACGGTGAGTGCAAATATTGATTTAATAGAATCTAAGCTCCACGGAGTTGCTCCTTGTCTGTCTTATTCACCACTTATATTCAAAGCCTGGAACAGTCCCTGGTACACAGGAGTAGTTCAATATATTCTATGATGAATGAATGAATGAATGAATTGAATGAATTAATCCTACAGGGAAAACGAGGAGCGTTGAGTTATTGGAAAGAGGAAGCTTGGGAGATGGGGTGATGAAATTTCACTTGCACCACGAGTTGGATGTGTTATAAATATCAATTTTCTTTTCTTGTTCTTTTTTTCCCCTATTCTTATGTGGATATTGCCTTTCAGCCTCCACATGACAGTTGGCAGGAAAAAAATGAGCTAAATGTCAAATGTGAATTATAGCTTAAAGCAAGCCCAAATTTAAATTACTGTTTTCAACCTAAGGGGCATAACCCATTAGCTGGTCATAATTTTTAATTTAGTGGGTTATCAGCATCATTAGTTTAAAGGAAAAAAAAATGGAATAGAATAAAATAGACAATTTCATAAGAGAAAATTTCAGAAAATATCACAGAGTCAACATTATTTGGTGAAATGTACTTTAGTTGTGTGATTATGTGTGTGTGCCTGTGTGTGTGTGTATTGGTTCTTACTGCAAAATCTATTTCTTACTGTGGAATCACTGAAAGAATCAAAAAGACAGTGATTTAAAGAGTTCATTTGGTTTTTTTTATTCTCTCTTGGATGAAAATGCCCCATCTCTGTCCCCCTTACCTTCTACTCTTCCCGCTAAGATGGGTGGGTGTGAGGTGTAGAGAGAGCGCCGTGGAAATGGGACCCCTGGCTCGGTTGTGGATGTACTGAGGGGATCTAAAGGAACTTGAATGGTCCCTTCTCTCTCAACAATACCTGCCTCTCAAGCCTATTGCTTTGCTGCCAAATTTGAAGAATTAGAATATTATCCCATTTTTCTTCTTTGTATTCCTACTGCAAAAACGTGAATATCCTTCAGCTCCCCCTCCCTCTATCCTAGAAAGAAAGACACAGAAAAATTTTAATAATGTTCTAAGTGTTATCCTGTCAACATTTAGGAAAATAAGAGAGGCAGCATTTCTCCCAGAGAACTTGAGAACAAGGGAGCCCACCACCAGACAGAGAGAGCTCCTGCTCTGCCCAGGGTTGGGGTCAGCACGGATGGGGGGTGTGGAGGGGACTGATCGCCCAGAGAGAATATTCATGAAGCATCTGAGAAGCCTTTTAAAGCCATACAAACCACCCTGTAGCTGAGACATTCTGCAAGCAGAGGAGGAGAGAGAACAAACTGAAATGACGCTGACACCCAGCCCTCCTCCACCGTCTCCACCATCATTTGAGAGAAAAAAACAGTTCCTAGTTTTTATTTGGGTTCCTTAACCTGGCTTCTCTACTAGGAAGAGACCACTTCCATAGTAAATAACAAATAAAACTCAGTTTTGTTTTAATTTCACTGTGTTAGCCATTTTATTGCAGGATCTAATCATCTCTGCAAAGAGAGAAGGCATATCCCAAATTCAGAGAGCTAGGAGTAAATGTGAGGACTTTCCTGGCTTCTTTTAGAGATTGAATACGCAAATGGACAATGGCCAGACCATATAAAAAGTCATTCTGACCCATAATCAACAGCAACCTGCCCAGGAAACCAGTTCCCCTGTATATAGACAGGAACCAGCCCAGGAAGCCAGCATGAAGTCAGACTACTATCTCTAGTAACAATCCAGGGAGCTAAACAATCGCTTCCGTAACAACCAGCCCCAGATGACCAGGACATGAATAACAACTGACAGCTCCTCGAATTTCCGTCTCTGTCTCCAGCTCAGGAACTACCAGAGAAAGCCAAATATGCACCCTAACCAATCACACAGGACGCCTCACCTCTAGTCAGCCCACTACAGCGGCTCCAGGTTCACAGCCTCCAGTCAGGGTACACCTGACGCCTCCTCTTTTCCCCACTATAAAGCTTCCCACTCCTGTGCCTGCCTTAATCTCTACCAAAATGCAAGTGACGGTGGCGACAGCCATGCTCTAGGAAGCTCCAAATGAACAGCCTCTGCTTTTCACATTGGTTGGTCTTCACTTATTTCCACCCCTCAATCCATAACCTTCTTAATTATTATTAGATGACACCATTAATAACCTTCATCTTTGTCTTTTATTGTTTATTTTTTGAAAGGTGCTTGCTTTCGTGTTTGACTTTTACACTAGTTCATCAAGTAGGTTAGAATAGTTCTTAAACTAAGAATTATTCATCTATTTCTTCTGGAAGATTCTTGGGTGGAATGCTGAGGCCATCCCAGGAGAGAATCATGTCCCCACAGCTGAACTCCCATAGAGAAATAGGTTTGTTGTGTATTATTTTGCAACCAATTTATAAATAGCCCACCTTTTAGCCTTTTGTACAGCCGAGATTATAGCTTAGACCTGCTCCCCGGGGAAAACTTATGACAGAGCTTCCTACTGTTTTCTTTAGTTTTCGTGCATTACTTCTCTAGAATCCTCTATTTGCTCTCTCATGAACAGCCCTACATATAGATTAACTTGGAGTTGACATATTTAGATATAAACATTATTTAGGTTAGCATATAATATTTGCTTTTTTAGAAAAAAAGCATTCTAGACTTATAAAAAATGATAGATTTGTACAGGTAGAAAGAAACTACAATATAAATCTAATATAGGCTGTTAATGTTGCAGAATTAAATTCAAATACTGAAATTAATAGGTCTTTTATCTTCAGTTAAAGTCTTGGATTTACACTTGAATGAATGTGTCATATTTGAAAATGACCAAGGTTATTACTATTTTCTCCTCTTAGGAATCTGGAATATTTCTTATCTTCATTTCTAGATACCTCTTGAATGTGTTGAACTAGATGGATATTAAAGTAAAAGTTGCAAGAGGTTCTGAATCAAAGAATTAATGTACTATGCAATGCTTTCAAGGACAATAAGACCAGGAAAGATTAAAAGAATTAGAAGTTACTTTGTAAAGGGAAGAAAAAGGAAACAACGAAACACCAGATAATATCATTCAAAAGCAGTCAGTCAATCACCCCAGTGGGAGACCCACCTCGGGCTCAGGGTCAGGACAGTGCGCCGTGATGACTTCCCCTGCCTCCACTGCAAAGATTTCATTATCTAATGGAGGAAATGGGGCAAATAACTGTAAAACCGCTGATAAGTAAATTGATGAGATCCTTATAGGCATAAATTAAAGAACTCAATGAAAGGACTATAAAACCCACCAGCACCCAGATCAATGGGCAATCAAATGTGCACCAGATAGCATCACTGCAAGCATTTTGGCTTGGAAAAAATTTTAAAGTGTGTGCAACTCAGCCCGTAACTCGGCTTAAAAAGAGAGCGAGAGAGAGCAGAAAAAACAGTAGAAAGGCTTGATGAGGTTTAACCTTGAGCAATGTAAAAATACTCTTACTTGGAAATACATCATTAGCCTACGTGGAAGGCATTGTAAGAAATAGTTTTACGAGCCTCAGTGCTGCATGGCGAGAAAGATGCTGTTGAGGGCGTCCTTCCCAGAATCACTGAATGTCCTCTTTGTGCGGACCCATGGGAGAAATTCCTCTTTGTTCTCAACACCAGGAATAGTTGTGCTGCTCCTGAACAACAGGCTCGTCTGATCCTGGGGATGCCAAGTGTTGTAACTGATTACACCTCTCTTTTTCTGGGTTGACACCAAAACGCTTAGATCCAAATTAATGGCCTTCCCCTGGCAAGTGGACAGAATCATACACCATGAGTTTTGTATAATTTTTGTTTTGTATAATTTTTTTATTGCATCTTATTTGTCTTACCTCTAATTTTTCTCTGTCCTCATTTTCTCACCCACTTGTTTCTTCATTTTGCTTCATCTTATTGTAGGGCATACATTCTATAAATGACCTTAAATTCTTTCTAGAATGTAGCGGTGTGTAAATGACTATCTAGGTAACTGGATATAACCAATTAAAGTTGCATAGACAACTTGTTGCTGTTTCAAAGTTTTGTGCTCTGCACATACTGTTCCCTTTCCTAGAAATCCCTTCCACCAGTTCACCTGTAAAATACTCATTCCCTCAGGCCCCACTGAAAAGCTGAATCCAGTACGGAGACTTGGTTGACCACCAGACCCTTGAGGAAGAAGCGATCACTTGCTCCTTTGCGTTGCACTGAATTGTGACATTTCTTAACATGTCTTCGCCCTTAGAAATTACCCTTCTCCATGGGAGAGGCTCTGTTATAGTCATCTCTATAGCCCAGTGCCAAGCACAGTTAGTACATGGTGCAAGGAAGGAAGGAAAGGAGAGAGGAAGGTAGGAAGAAAGGGTGGGAGAAAGGGAAGGAGGGAGGGAGGGAGGAGGCAAGGAAGGGAGGAAGGGAGGGAGGAAGGGAGGAAGAGAGAGGGAGAGGAGTAAAGAAAGGAAGGACGGTATTGAAGAGCTGGAAGGAAAATAATTCACCTCAAAAGGAAGGAATATTTGGATGTAGTTCTTCTTTTATTTATGATCAAAGATAGAAGGACATTCTAAAAAAAGATTTTTTTATTGCCCTGTTTTGCTTTTATTTAGCCAATCAGTCAGCTGTTTCTTGCTTGCTCTGTGCATTCCTTTCTAACGTCTACAAATAACTTGCTCTAAATTGAAGCATTCTGGAAAAGCCACGTAAAATATGACACGAGAAGTGTTCTGAAGGAGGAGAGCACTCTGATTTCACAGAGAAGCTGAGATAACTTTTTCTCTCATTTCTGTCTGGCTCACAGGTCCTGGCTGGTGAGGTGCTTCTGAGGACAGCTGGCTTGACCCGTCTCTGTTCCACCTTCTCTACCCCAAGCGACGCACCGCTGCAGCCCGGCGGTCCGCTCAGTGCTTCATAATCATCAAAACAATGCCGGGGAATGAGGAGGAAGGCTGGGGATGGGGGGACCTCTGCTCAGGTTTTCCCTGAGAGACTTCCAGGAGTCTTCCAGACCTCTGAACAGAAAACTGATTTAATTAGAAGCAAAATCCTGACGAGGAGGCTTCTGGTGGCTGTGTGGGAAGATGAGCTGGAGCTGGGCAGGCTGGGGAGTAGTGGGCGGATAAACACAGTTCTCTTCCCTCCGAGTTGTTACTTCTGGAAGAATCCTTTCGAGGGATTGATTTTGTGTTGAATCGCAGTTTGTTGCCTGAGGTCGGGAAGACATTTCTCTTTTCCAAATTAGGTAAACTGTGACCGCGGAGCCTTTCCTTTGAAACAGTTCTGGGAAGTTTCTCTGTGACATTTGAAAGACAGTGCATCTCTCCTTCAGAGCCATCCTTACGAGGTCACAAAGCAGCCCGGATGGAGAAGAGGGAGGATTTCAGGAGGGTGATCCCGGGGGACAGCCAGCAGTTCAATTTTGAAGCGGATAATTTTCCTCTTCCCTTTCTGATCCATTTCCTCCCCACCCCACCTTCAGCTCCTAATGAAAACATGCCCTCAACCAGGCTTTGATTTGCCCCCATTTTTATATCTCTGCCTGACCTGTCCTTGTGTCCTTCCGTAGTAGACAGAACTCTGAGATGTTCCTGCAAGATTCCCACTCTCTGGTCTACACTCGCCGTATAATCCCCTCCAATGTGGGTGGGATGGTAAATATACGGAATTTAACTCCTGTGGATTAGGCATCATTATACGAAAAAGATGAAGGTCCCCAAAAGGTTGACTTTGAGTTACTCGAAAGGGAGATTTCCTGGGTGGGCCTGACCTATAGGTGAGCCCTGAAAATGGGTTGGGCCCTTTCCGAAGGGGGTGATCAGAAGGAACAAATTTACCTGCTGGTTTTGAAAAAACAAACTGCCCTGTTTTGGAGAGGGACACACAGCAGAAATCACAGGCAGCCTCGAGCATCTGAGAGCAGCCCCCGGATGAGAGCCACCAAGGAAAGAGAGAGCCGAGTCCTACGACCACAACTTGTTATATTCTGCCAAGAACCACACAAGCTTGGAAGAAGACCCGAAGCCTCAGCTGAGAACACAGCCGGCTGACACCTTGATGTCAGCCTGATGAGACCCTTCGCAGGGAACTTGACCAGACCAGCCTGAACTTCTGATCTACAGAACCGGGAGCTAAGAAACAGGGGTGGTTTTAAACCATTCAGTTGGTGATAATTTCTTCTAGAGTGATACAAAAGTAATACACTTTCTACACACCGTCCCCTCCCTTCTTTCACTGAGTAGCTCCTATTCATCATCTGAGATTCTGCTGGAGAAGCATCTCATCCATCAGCCCTGAAGCCCTCTCCTCCCATCGCCCCCCACGCTTCCCCAACTGGGCCAGGCCGCGCGCCTCTCCTTTGTTCTCCTAAAGCAGTGGTGCTCACAGTCCCCAAGAAAATTTTATGGGGTCCACAAGGACAAAAATATTTTCATCCTAATGCTCTGGCCTTATTTCCCTTGTTCACTGTGTTGACATTGCACTCATGATCCAAAGCTGTGGTGAGGAAGACTGCTGGAGGCCAGCGTGAATCCAGGCAGGGGGGCCAAAATGTACTAAGAGCCACCATTGTCTTTACTGCCATGCACTCACAGTGAAAAATACTGTGTTACATCTCAGCCCTCAAGTACAATCGTTTTAATTCTGAGTGACACAATGGGATGGACACATAAAGCGCTCCTGCTGCAGACTGAACTTTGATGGCCGTCTCAGAGAATTGCATGAAGTGTGAGCTGCAAGCTGAACTAGCTGGGTTTTTTCATGGAACACCATTTTTACTTGAAAGAATAACTGACCAACTATGGTTACTCAGACTTCGAGACTTGGCAGACATTTTCTCAAAATTGAACCAAGCAAACCTGTCACTGCAAGGAAAACAATGGACAGGATTTGTTGCCAATGATAAATTCAATCTTTCAAGTGAAAATTAGAATTTTGGTGAACATGTAGCCATCACTGTGAATTTGACAGCTTCCCATTTCTAATCAGTGGTTAGATTGGATCAATGATAACATTAAGGATTTTAAAAATATTATATCATAAAATGTGTCAACACTTACAAATTGGACATAACTCAGTGAAAAGACGTTTTCCAAACAACCAATGCACTGTCACAAAACCATACACAGGGAAAAGATTAATTCAAAATGCAAAATAGACCAACGGAATTCAATGCAAAGCAGTATAAAAAGTTCACTGGTACAGTTTCAGATTCCACATTGCAACTAACCTATGAGAAACTACTACTTGTCAAATTTTTCTGGATGATCAAAGAATATACATGATTATCTGAAAAGACAGTTAAAATACTCTTTTCCCATCTCATTTCTGCATGAAGCCAGATCTACTTCATATACTTCAAACAAAAGAACTTGCTGCAATATACTGAATGCAGACACAAATATGGGAATCCAGCTGCCTTCTACTAACCCAAATATTAAAGAGATTTCCAAAAGTGTAAAATAATGCCACTCTTACCACTAATTTTTTTTTTTGGAAAATACAGTTGTTTTTCATAAAATATGTTTCTAATGTGTTAACATACAATGGGTTTATTATTTCTAAATTTATTAATCAATAAATATTTTTCAACTTCTCAGTTTTAATTTCTAGTTGATACATTGATAGATATAACTCCTAGAAACCAAAGCTTTCTGGGGTCCTGATTAACTTTTCTTTTTGCAGAGGAAGTTTTGCCCTGAGCTAACATCTGTGCCAGTCTTCCTCTATTTTGTATGTGGGATGCCTCCACAGCATGGCTCGATGAGTGGTATAGGTCTGCACCAGGGATCCAAACCCACAAACCTGGGCTGCCTAAGCAGAGCATGTGGAACTTCAACCACTCGGCCGTGGGGCCAGCCCCCTCATTAATTTTTAAGACAGTAAAGTAGTCTTGAGACGAAAAGTTTTGAGAACTTCTGTGCTATAGCCCCATTTTGGGATCTCTGTTACATTGATACTATCTCTGTGTGTTGTACTTCCATTTGGACTGTGAAAGCCCCATGGGCACTATGACTGTTGACGTGTCATTGTATCCCAAGTACCAAGCGTGGAATTTAGTACACAGTAGGTGTTTAAGAAACATTTGCTATTGAGCTCAAGGATGCTGTGGTACCATCCCTTCCCCAAAGAACTAACAATATCATTGGAGATTTGGGAAATGCACTGACAATAGGAAAGTTGTATATTCTGCTTTTATTAAAGTGCCAGATGAGTTATAAAGACAGAAGTAAGAACATTCAGAAACATGTGAAGATAAAACACACAGAACGCCTTTACGTTTAACAATCATTGTCAAATGAACATATTTGAAAATTCTAGGAGATCATACAAATATTTCAAGAAATATTTACAACAATGTTCCAATTAATTAAAAGAATTTGGATACAGTCATCTTCATTTCTTTCTATAATCGTAACACAAAACTGTAAGTGATTTTACATTGTGAAGACTGAAACTCTCCCACTCTAAAAAGCACTCTGAGATACTAGAAATACCCAATCACAGTAAAATTAAAGTTAAAATGCTGTTCTAAATAAATGCACCGGTATCAGAAAACAGATCATAATTTGAATTTACCTGTAAATACTGAGCTTGAAATGGAAAAGCAA
The DNA here is from genome assembly GCF_037783145.1 of Equus przewalskii. Classification (NCBI taxonomy): domain Eukaryota; kingdom Metazoa; phylum Chordata; class Mammalia; order Perissodactyla; family Equidae; genus Equus; species Equus przewalskii. The sequence continues at coordinate 76,581,241 of NC_091839.1, forward strand.
GACTGTTGCTAGGAGATAAGTGAAAACAATCATCTGTTTTTATAGTCAAAAGCATTTTTATCCACTTAATGTGTTTTCTTTCATTTTTGTGATTGCTTTAAAAGATATTATTTCACATTAGAGGCATGATTTTTGGATCTGTACCTGAACAGAAGCATCTTCTGTAGAAGCAAGTAAGTTTTGCTAAAAGATGCCAGCCAAAGGAGTCTTTTGTTGGCCAAGGTAAGTCATTTTTATTTGTGATAACTATCTGGCCCCTAAACGTGCAGCAGCAAGTTCACGGGCCCCAATAACATAACAGGTGTTTCCCAGGCCACCAGCCAAGAGCCATAGTGGGGTCCCCCTCAGAAACAAGAGAGCGGCACCTTGTGACTTGGCTCTACCAACTGGCTCCAAATCTCTTCCCCTGGTTGTCCTGCACCTGCCGCCCTTCCCAGCTGCTGGCTCCTTTCTCCCTGTTCCCAACCCACACCCAGAGAATCCCAGCACTGCAGGTTCCTGCCCTGCTGCCCTCGCTGTCTCCCAGGGAGGCCGCATGGCTCCACGGAAAATGCTTCTCTCTTGTTCACTCTCCTCCATCTGGCCATTTCTGTTTTTATTGTCCCAAGGTTGGGCAATAAAGTGGCTCTGCCTGGTGTGCTCACTATCACCAAAAAATTCCAAACATACTTCTTTTGCTGCTCGTGTGGTGGTGTTGTTTTGTTCTTTCAAAAAATATATACCACCCTACTCTCTTAAGGATTCTGGCACTTGTCCAAAGAGTACCAGGCCAGCAACACAGCACAGCACTCTCAAACAAGGCGCTCAGTTCCCAGGTTAAGCTGGTGGACTCCTGAGATGCCTCACTGTTAGGGACTGAACAGCATCATCCCCAAATCCAGAGTGAAATCCTAACCCCCGATGTGATTGCATTGGGACTTAGGGCCTTTAAGGAGGTCATTAAGGTTAAGTGAGGTCGTAAGAGTGGGGCCCTAATCTGATAGGACTGGTTTCCTTCTAAGAAGAGGAAGAGACACCAAGCATGCACAGGCACAGAGAAAAGGCCGTGTGAGGACACAGCAAGAAGGTGACATCTCCACCCCAAGGAGAGAGGCCTCACCAGAAACCAACCCAGCCGGCACCTTGATCTTGGACTCCCAGCCTCCAGAACTGTGAGCAAATAAATTTCTGTTGTTTAAGTTGCCCACATTGTTATGGCAGCCCTAACAAACTAATACATTCACTGAAATAACTGTTCTAAAAGGAGAGCCAAGGGGACAGGAGGCGCCATTACAGTGGAAAACAGAACTTAACACATTTCTGGAAGACTGAAGATGGATAAAAGCTTATCAATAGGTGGAACAGCCAGAGTGGGACATGGTCCAAACATAATTGTGAGGAGGGCACAATCAGGATGAGAAGGAATCTGATGGTCCAACCCCTGGAGGATGAAAGTGACATTTTCCTCATCCTCCCTCACCCTCACACCCAAAGCAAAGTCAGTCAGCATTCGTCCCTAAGACAGAGTAAAACATTGGAGGAGAAGTGAGCCTTCTAGCTTAGTGGATGTTGGTGACCCAGAATTGAAGCCTCTCGTTCTGCCATGTGAGAGTCAATAGTCTGACAGACTTCTTACACATGTACCAAATACAAGTACTGTTCGTCAACAGTTCCAATCCCACTCTGCAGAGTTTCTAGGCAGAATTCATACTCAGAAGTGAGAATTGGAGGTAGAAAATCGTAAACAAGAGCAAAGAAAATTCACAGGGGCTGGCCCTGTGGCCAAGTAGTTAAGTCTGCCTACTCCACTTTGGCGGCCCCCGATTTCATCAGTTTGGATCCTGGGCATGGGTCTAGCACCGCTCGTCAGGCCACACTGAGGCAGTGTCCCACATAGCAGAGCCAGAAGGACCTATAACTAGAATATACAACTGTGTACTGGGGGGCTTCAAGAAGAAGAAAAAAAAAAGAAGATTGGCAACAAATGTTAGCTCAGGTGCCAATCTTTGAAAAAGAAAAAGAGCAAAGAAAACTCAAATATATTCAGTCCTCTGACTTAAAATAAGTGGACAACCAAAGGTCACAGAGCATTGAACTAGCAGCATGAGAGAAAATGAATAAATTAAGCCAAAGATTGACACTGGAAGAAACAGAGATAATTCGGGAAAAAGAAGAAAACTTTTTAAAAAATACTCAAATATATATACTTAAGGAAAGATGTGTAATAAAACAAGAAGAGGGTGCTATGAAAAAGAGCAAAACCCTCTTGTGTTAGTTAACTGTCACGATCTTAGCAGTTTGCAACAACACCCACGTATTATCTAACAGTTTGTGTGTGTCAGAAATCCAGCCACAGCCCAACTGGGCCCTCTGTTTTGGTCTCACAAGGCTGCAATCAAGACATTTGTTGGGCCATGTACTCATTTGGAGGCTATACTGGGGAAGAATCCACTTTCAGGTTCACTCAGGCTGCTTGTAGAATTCATTTCCTTTTGGTTGTCAGACTGAGGGCCCTGGCTTTTGCCAGCTGTCAACTAGGGTCACCTTCAGCTCCTCGAGGCTGTTCAGAGTTCCCAGTGGCTCTCTGCAGTTCTCTGCAAAGAGACCTTCTCCAACATTTACTTACTTCATCAAGCCACTTACTTCATCAAGCTAGTAAGGAGAGTCTGTGGAGTCGTCCACCAGCAAAAGGGAATATTATGTAACACGATGTCATCAGAAGTGTCTTCCCATCTGCCGTTTAGAGGTGGTCCTGCCCACACTCAAGAGGAGGAGATTATAGAAGGGTGCGAACACCAGGAGGCAGGATCATGGGATGACTGCCCTGGAATCTGTCTGCCACCCTTCCGAAAGACTAAACATTTGGCTAGTTACATTTTAACAATTCAATAGAAATGATATTGAATATAACTATTGAATATAATTTTTTTAACTCCCAGAGTGTAGAGGAAAAAATCAGAAAATATGGGAGAAAAGAGAAGAGAAATTGAGGAGATTCGACATCTGACGAACAAGATGTAGAAACCATTAAGAGTTTGCTTTGGGGGAAGATGAGAGTGGGAGAGAAAGGATGCAGGAAGAGAAAGGACGTGAATAACTTTGGTGAAAATGAAAATGTTTTTTGTTTCTATCTTTATGTGTTCTAAAAACCTGGAGCTTGGCCGTTTACTGATCATGTAGCCTTAAACAAGTTACTTTTCCTCTGGGAGCCTCAATTAACTCATCTATAAATGAAGATAATAACCCTGTTAAGATGATGGGAAATAATTCAGACAAAACACTTGGAACAGGGTCTGGTACAGAGATAACTCAACCAACCTTAGCACTAGAGTAGTGTCTGCGCATCCTGTGCTCGTCGGAGCCTTCCATACGTGCCCAAAGATGGTTTCCACATCTCACCTTTGCATTATTTCACACCAGGTGGTGATGCCTCTCCTCCCAAATTTGGGGCTTTATAGGGCCACTACAGTTCCCAGGAGTTATGGTGCTTAGCCTGGCTACTGCTGTGAGAATAACACCACAAATTTGGAACGTTTGGAAATGGGACTTTTGCCATTACCAAAATATCCACGTGAAGAAACGAAGGCAACATCCACGAGCCCGACTTCTGCACCTCAGTTCTTGACACACGAGTTTCAAAACCAGCTCAAGATCCTCATCCCTCCACACCCTGACACTCACAAATATCTATTCGGAAATTGTTCATGGACCTAAAAGGAGGGGAGGCACTTGTACTCACCTGTAGGAACTATACATCTCGTGTACATTTGTACGGTGATTCAAACGTACATTTTGAAAACTAGGGCGGTAAGAGTAAGCAGAGGTAAAATATACATCTGAAGGAGATGGATACATACATTTGAAAAGAAATTAATCGGGGTATTTTCGTTAGTTGTGAATTTAACTTTTAGAATATCTGATTTAGGTTGTTTTGAATACGGAAATGCTGATTTCCCCTCATCACTTTCAGCATTCACACCCTTCATTTTTACTTTATCAAGTTCTTCATTTACTCAGAAAATTGGTTGATACCCAGCGCAGCTCTACCGTAATTCTCAGACTAATCTGACGCAGGCTGGAGCCCTGCCTTGGAGACCCCATATCACAGCGCGTTCTCCAGTCTCCTAAAGAGGAGCTTACCCAGGAGTATTGTATATTTTTTAACTTTTTTTTAAAGTAATATATGTGTATTTTTAGTACAGAAAGGAACAAAATAATCTCCCTCCCCTCTTCTTAAGGGTTGAAATTGCTGCTCACAATTTCTGGTGTAGCCTGAAAAAAATTTTGCATCTGCATTGCATCTCTTGTTAGCACAAGACAAATAATGACACACCTCCAACTGATTAGAACATTCTGACACTTATTTAGATAAAAACTGCCACTTAATTGTAGAAATTTTACCTGAAATTTCTAGTGCTTAATGCATAAGGTGTGGCAGATTTTCATGTGTGGGTCTTAAATCTTTTTGTACCAGTCCAGCCTGAAACGGAAGTTGTCTTGCTACACGGATATGAGGAAACACTAGCCGTTTTCCTTTCTGGGTAGAAAAACCCAAACAGAACTTCCTGCTAGTTTGGGGAACTCTGGTAATGAAACCTCACTCAAGCACTTTGATGTTATTTGAAGTATCAGAACCTTGGGGAAATAGCTCCCCAGGTCATCCCACACCGGCTTATAAATAGCCTTACAGTAAAATAATTTTAGCCATAACCACAACAAGACATAAAGGCATCGGGTCAGAAGGGCTGAAATTTATCCCTATTTTTCGTAGAGGTTGAGAAAATACTTTGGTATTCCCTTAATCTGATATAGGTGCAATTATTTTTATTGTAACTAAAGATAATAATACTTCTATTTATATCATACAGTTACTATAGGATTAGATAGAACATTAAGTTTAAAAGTTCTTTCAAAGTCAAAGGATCATTATTGTTGTTGTTTTACTATTATTATGACTACATTTTAAAATTTAATGGCTTATTTTCATTTCCACAATTGACTTTTTCCCCAAGAAAAAGAAAAATGTTGGTATATTACGAAAAGCCATTTTGTGTTTGTGGATAACACTATTCCAAGAAACACCGAAACCCAAAACAATAATAAAAAATACTACAAATATAATGTATCTGTACCTGACTTCTGGTTGATAAATGAATGTGCAAAGTCAGGTCGGCTGCTGATGAACACCTGCCTTTAGTGAACGGTCAAGCTCAGTGATACTCATAAAGCCTTATGTCGTGCTCTTCCATTAGTGGCTGATAATTATGAAGAGAATACACTGATTCTTAACCAAGAACATGTTTAAATTGATATTTTTATTAGACAGTAAATTCAAAATTTATCCCATCAATTTACACTCGACATGTTTGACAGAATGCCAGGAGCAGGTTGCACCACCATAAATAGAAACAAAGAAATCGAATAAAGCAGTTTTTGAATCCTCAGCCTTGTCAAAATCATAAAATAACGTCTAAAACAAAGGTTTCTAATGTTAAAGTCTGGCAATTTGTCACTTTCACCATGATTAATAAACCCGCGTATGCTCTTGTTCAAATTCTGAATCATAAGTTGAACAGAATGCAGCAACATCACAGGATTCTTATCAATTTGGCAGTTTCTGTGCCCTCAGCCTTTCTTCATTTTACAGTGATTTACCCTAGGAACATCTGTCAAATGATGAACAGCGCAATGCCAGAAGAACACTTTTGGAATGGAAATGTAATAGTATCATTTGAATAGATGTACAGTCAATTGCCAGTTTCTTTGCCTTTGGGGAGACAATATAGATGCATGAGGTCTGTAAAAAGCACTGTAATTTCAAAGCCTCATATTAATAAATCGATTCATCATCACCAACATCTTGTTAAAAAAACAAAAACTTCAACTAGCAGATTAACTTCTATATTTTGCACAAAGCAATAACCAGAAAATGCCTTAGCCTCTAGAATTTCCCAGGTATCCAAGAGAATCGGTTCTGGTTCCTGTCCTTCCATTCCATTCTTTTGAAAAACCGTTAGAGCAGTTCACACATTAGACAATGGAGGAATCTGAACCAATCAAGCAAATGTTGCCACGATCAAGGAAGCCAAGAGAAGAAGAAGGCAAAAGCTAAGTCTCCTCGTTCCTCAAAACTTGTCAAAACAAAATTCTGAGAAAGTGATGTAGGCTTGTCTGTGAGCCTGGATAGATGCTAAGGGGAGAGCTCAGATGTGTCATTCTCTGGAAAGAGTATGGGGAAGGAAGTGCTGAAGCCATGACCTGAGTGTGGGAATTAGGAGAGGGGGCATGAGATTTTCTGTGCACTTTCCTCTTACACACATGCGCATACACACACACACACCTTCCCCAATCCCACATCCAAGGTTGGACGTGTGGAAGGAACAAAGTCCCAGCATGAGAGCCATTCTCATAGGACAACCTGCCATAATCTTGCGCCCTCCTTTCCACCCCATAAGCCAAATATCACTGAGGCTTGACTTAACTGGCTGCCCATCAACAGGCTATCCTAGCTGTACCCATCACATGCCTGGGAGGGAGAAAACTCCATCATGGGGAAGGAGTGCAAGGAGACTTGGAGAGAGAGGAGAGGGGAGTCTGGCTTCCTCCCATCTCCATCAAATGAGTGAGGATTATGGAGCCTCTTCTAACATACCCGAGATATAATGAAATCATAAAAAGGCACACTCTTGGCAGAACAAAATAAAGTGCCATGTCTGTTTTCTGGTTGTGGGTGAAGAGCTGACCCAACAATGGCCAAAAAAGGAAGGTTTGGGGAGGCGAGCCTGTGGGTGCACATCGCTTCCGGGGGGAGCGTCTTTTCCTTTGCTCTCATTCTCTGTAGCTGATGAGAAAGCGTGGGATGACAGCAAGCTTCTCCCTCAGACCCAGCATCCACCTAGAGTCTTCACAGGAAGAAATGGAGGCAAATTCACTACCTTTTTCCTGCTGGGGCCTTGTGAGCGTCAGAGAAGACTAGGGAAGGGATGAGAAGGGAGAAATTCGGTGCACGGGCTCTTCATCCTACAGTGCTGCCTTTTCACAAACATGACTTCAGAGAGGAGGCAGGGCTGGGAGCCAAGTGTAGACCCAGCCCAGGGGAGGGGAGCCCTCATGACAAGACTATTTTACATGGTAAAGGTTTAACTTTGTAGGGATCGGGAAAAAGAGGATGCAGCAAAACAGATCCAGAACTAACCAGAGAGGGGCACACCTGACACTCTCTTCTTGCAACCTAGCATGAAATTATCCCTCCTTCTCTAGGATGTGAAGGCTGTGAGCGTGTGTGTGTGAACTGCACAACAGCCGTGGCCAAACACAAATGTTCAAGCCTGCTGAAATAAATCAATGTTTTGGCCTCCCCCGGCGACCACAGGAACAAATGTGATCTGAAAAATATTATTAAAACTCATAGCCCCAGGAAGTTGTCGGTTTGTGTGGCAAAAGTAATTACAGAACTAATTCCATTGTGTCATTGAAAATGCCTTCAGCTTGATAACCCACAGACATGACGAGAACTGCTCCCTGTGAAAAGAAAAGCAAATTTCCTGCTTTCTTTAAGTTGCTTTGGTCAGAATTCTCCCTTCCTTTGTTAAATCACAGGATTTTGCCCATGATGGTCAATATAATAAAGGAGATAAATAGTCTGTGCCGTAGTTACCTTCAAGATCGATGTGAAATGGGCACACAGACTAATGGGGTCAAATAAACAGATACTGATGGTCAGAGAATACCTCAGACCCATGGGTCCCAAACCACCTGAGCACCAAATCACCTAGGAGGTTTGTAAAACTACATATATCCACCTCCACTCCCAGATGTCCTGATTCAACTCATCTGCCTAAAACCAAGGCATTCATATTTACTTAATCTGATAAGTTCATTCATTCAACATTCATTCATGGGTCAAAATTGTCAGCATATAGCAGTGAATAAAACAAAAATGGTAATCTCAACCATTATGGAATTTACATCTATTGAGGGAGACACTCAAGAAATAAGATAAATAAGTAAAATATATAGCATGTTAAGAAGAAATAAGTGATGAGAAAAATTAAACAGAAGGGAACAGGAGTTGAGGAGGGGATAAAATTTTAAATAGGGCAGCTGGGAAGGTGATGTTTTAGCAAAGAGGTTTACTTACTAAAGAAATTAGAAAGGAAGCTGAGGAGAAAGTGTCACAGGTAGGTGAAACAGCTTGTGGAAAAGTCCTGGGGTAAGAATGTGGCTAACTGTATTTGAGGAACAATAAGGTGGCAGTGGGAGCTGAAGTGAATGAGGGTGGGGGAGAATAGTGGCAGAAAAATAGAGGGCTCTTGTAGGTCAATGTACAGACTTTAGCTTTTACTCTCGGAGGGTGTGAGCAAAGGAACGATCTCATCTGTATCCAGTATCCAGCCAGTATCACTCTGGTGCTCTGTTGAAAATAGACCGAAAGAGAGTTCAGTTAAAAGGGGAGCAAGGAGACCCCATGGAAATCTACGGACATAATTCAGGCATAGTGGCTTGGACTAGGGATGGCAGCCATGGCGGGGATGGAACAGGGTCAGGATTTGGATACACCTTTAAGGCACAGCCAGTAGGATTTGCAGATTGACCGGATGTAAGGGTATGAGGAAAAGGAAGGAGCCGATTGTGTCTTCAAGGTCTTCTCTCTGAGCCACTTGCACAAATGCAAACGCCTTTACTGGGATGGAGCAGACCCGGGAAGGGGCAATTACCGCAGGGAGAAGCATTGAGAGCCCAGCTTCGGATCTGCTGTCTTTGAGCTACTTCTTAAAATCCAAGATGAAATGTTGAGCAGGCGGTTGGAATAGAGTTCAGGGCCACCTGAGCGCTGGCAACACGAATTCTGGCTTCATCAACATATGGATGATATTTAAAGCCCTGAGTCTGGATGGCGTCTGCAAGGGATGGGGGTTAGCCAGAGAGGAGGGATCCGAGGATTGAGGCCTGGGTTCCTCGAGCAGGAGGTCCCGCCTCTGCTGGAAATGTGGTAGATTTGGGTTTCAGCAAACATTTGTCAGCCTCCCATTAAAAGAAGGCTGGTATCCAGTTGACTTCACTAGTGACCAACTGAACTCAAAATCACACACACAAATTATTTTCACACCATTCTGTGGAAGCGGATATTCACAGAAAACCTGAAGGCCTCTAGACCCATTCTATCAGCATCTTAAATCACCATCTTGTGTGAAACTATGGAAGTGTACATCCAATCCACCTTCTTCTTAACTGAAGACTGAGTAAACTCAGGTACCCACCCCTTCCTCCCACAGCCTCACACCTCAGGGAATTTCCAGGGCCGTCCCACTGGCCCATTCCCCCTCACCTCCATGGAAACGTGGCTTCCAGCCAATGAGAAACGAGAGGTTTACCAGGCTGCTCCTAAGAAAACCCTCCTGGCTCTTTGGAGAGAGCCCCGGAGGAGATGGCCTTGCTTCCTCCTACCCTGGGCCTCTGAGGGGAGCACCAGGGATGGTGTCCTGCAGCCATCTTGCACAAATTGTCTACAAGAAATTAATAATAATCCCCATGAGATGCAAATCTGAGAAGTCAACACAGCATCACGGAGCTTAGAGCCAGAAAACAACCCAGAAAAGTTAAGGGAGGGATTCAGAGTTCAGAGCAAGTTCAGGTCAGGATCCAGAGCCAGGTCGCCTGACCCCCAGGCCCATTGCCCTCTGCACCCCTTGGCCTCCTCAGCTGGGCCTCTTTCCAGCACTTACTCTGCACGTTTTCCTCAGGCCCACTGCTCTCCAGAGAACTCCTAATTGGCGTTTCCACCATCTGCCATGAAACACGGCCTTCCAGAAACAGCCAGAAAGCCTTCGAGGGCAGGATGCACAGTCTTACTTTATCTACCAGCAGAAAAGATCAAAGGCTCCGGTGGATGCAGAGAGAATACTAGCGGCTTGTCTGATTGTTAAGCACTCTAACGCTTCATGAATTTTCCAGGAAATTAAGACCTAGACTGTGCCCTCAGTCTGTGCACGTTCTCGTTGTTTATATCACCTGAAGCTGTTTATCCGTGCCAATCAGGAGATGCAACCAACGAATGTCACCGTGGGAAAAGGTCGAAATGTGCAGAGGTGGGGAAAAGTTGCGAAATATGCCCTGTGACTCTCGGGGAGATTGGAAGGTCGCCTGGAGTTGGGAAGGACGTGAGGCAGGGGCGCAGAGGGGGCTGTGCCACGGAGGGTGAGACAGGAAGAAAGCTGCCTGCAGACAGTGCACAGCACACATGTTCTCGTTGTATGCAGACTACGTGGGTGAGCAGGGAGGGGCGCTGGGGTTACCACCTGGAAAGCTTCCACCTCCCATAATAAGGATAATGAAAATGTGTATGGTGCTTATGATGTGCCAGACCCTGGGCTTTCTAACAATTTACTACATTCAGATGATCTTATCTATTTAATTTAAGGCACATTCGTGGGTGTACACACACACACACACACAGACATATATATATATATCCATAAATATATATGGTAACTTCTAAATTCTATTGTTATTTCCACTTTAAGGAGATTCAGAGTGGTTAAGTAACTTGCCCAAGGTCACACAGTTGGTGACTTGTGAGCAGAGCTGGCTCTAAAGTCTGTGATCCCGATTGTGATGTTGAAGTCTCCAATGTTCCTCATCTTGGCCCACAATAAAGGCCCTTCCTAAGCTGGTCGGATGCCCTATCGATCCTCACCTCTTGGCTCTCTCACATGGCACACCTCACTGGACCTCACCTGGTTGGGTCCCTGTGGGTCTTTCAGGACTGTCTGCACATGCCCTTACTTGTTTCTCCAGGATGAGTATCTTCCCCAACTCGGCCTGGCCAACTCCTACTCATCTTTTGGGACCCATCTCAGAAGTCTCTTCTGGGAAGCCTCTCCCAGCTCTGCCAGACTCTTAGGCCTCTGAGCTCCCACATTGGCTCCTATGACCCATCCCTTCCTCTGGGACAACCCTTATTTTGTGGCATTGATTTCTCTGTTGCTAAGGCTGTTGCTCCCACTTGACTCTGAGTTCTTTAATGAAAAGAGAATACCCCACACATCCCTGTATTCCCAACACCTAACAAGGCACTCAGAATGCCTGATAACTGTTTGATGAATGAATGACTGAATAAATAATGCAAACATATTTATGGAGTTGTATGGAATTTTTTCACCAAACAAGTAGCATACTAGGTCTGATGCTGTGTTCTATTCTTTAAGAAGAGCAATTTCAAAAATATTTCGGAAGTAGAGAGGCTGTAAATTATAACCCTTAAAATACTACATAAAGGGGCTGGCCCCATGGTGGAGTGGTTGGGTCCAGCAGGCTCTGCTTTGGTGGCCCAAGTTCGCAGGTTTGGATCCAGGGCCTGGACCTACACTTGTCAGCCATGCTGTGGCAGCGACCCACATATAAAGCAGAGGGAGATGGGCACAGATGTTAGCTCAGGGCTAATCTTCCTCAAGAAAAAAAAAAAATACTACATACAGAGATTAATACTTTGGACAGACCACAGGTTAAAAAAAAAAAGGCCACCATGCAACTAACCTATGCATGAGCAGAGAGTCCGGAATCTTGACATGTCAAATGTCATGCTAGGGGCATGGGCACAATCTCCAAATGCCCTTCCACAACTGTGACCATATTTCAGGCCTGGAGCAGAGCTCAGCGGCCCCAACTTCAGCTCCTTTCTGTATGAAACCATTGGTGGAGCAGAGAAAGCCCTAAGGCTCTGCTCACTATGGCCGCAATAAGGAGAATCCTGCGCTTCAATTATTTCAGTGGCTAATATCATCCCACACCTGATCGACAACAAAAATCAACTCAGCTTCCTAAGAAGAAACAATGACTTTGACAATTTTGTCCTGCTGTAAGTTACTCTGGTCTAGATGACATCAGAAACTCCATATGAATTTGAAAAAATTCAGCTCTTACATTTAAATAATTTTATGGTGTTTAGTTTTAATCTTCAAATATAACTGTGGAGGACACATCAAGGTTATAACTCACTCTGGCATATTTGACAGAGCAAGAACACCCTGGGTTCTGCATCCTGACCAGGTATTTTAATCCACGTGTAAACATTTGGGAAAAGCAACTTCATTTGCTAAGTAGGACGGGGTGAGTCACTTAACACATTACCTCTTGTTTTCCCGAGAATTCATTGACAGGTGAAATGCCTTAAAATTTGCGTAGAAAGTTTTGTCTATGCAACTGGTATGTCCTCCTTAGACACGTGGTAGTTCCCACTAAAGATCCTCCATTGGCGAGCTGCCTTCGCGGGTGGCTGCTTCAGGCTGCCGTTAGCTGCTCAGAATAATTGCTGGCAAGTTAACTATCGAACTCCCTAATATTTGTCCTCATCATTTCATGTCTTTTTTTCCTTTTAAGTTCATTCATTCCTTAATCTAAGCATTTTACACAGAATGCTATTTTTTAGGTTTGATAGCTAGGATGCACGCAATCAGAAACACACACCAATAAGATACTCAAGGACTTCCAAAACAAGGAAAACGTCATACACCATCCTGGAGTTACAAATCAATCAGAAAAGCCCAAGTTTTGAGAACTGCTCTTGGATGAAATTTGACATTTTATGCAAGAAGGTTTTCCTGATTATATCTCAATGGTATTTCAATAATTATATACTTATGTGAATAGAAAAAAGACCAAAAGCAATATATCAACACACAAATAACAATTCTCTCCTCATGGCATGTCAGATGATTTTTCTAAACTCTCTGCAATAAAAGGGAAGATGTTTAGTTATTAGCTGCTAAGTAAAGAGCTGGCCTGACTTTTATTAATTGTCTAAGAATTACCTCTAATTAGCACATTGTTTAGTTGTAAACAGGTGCCAGTAAAGTTTTTTAACTTTTTAACTCTACTCATATCCCTCACTAAAGTCTTTTTTCATATTTTGGGCAAAGAAAGACTACACCTCGGCCATATACACGCCACCTCAAAGACAGACTAATCCTGGTCAGCATCAGACATGACTGTGGTTCTTCGCTGAGAAAAAGATTTGACACAGAAAAATTGACGATTCTACTCTTAATTAATGCATGTTCTTTCAAATGACTTAGAGGAGAGTACGTGGAAACTTTTCTTGGCTTTGCTTTTGTCAGACACACAAAGGAAAGCCAACTCTAACTTCATAGAATAATTTCAAAAGAGCCAGGAGGAAATGGCAGTTATTGGGGAGCTCGAATTCTAAGAAGAAATGCAGCTGTCTGCTTCTGGAGCGCTCCAGGTTCGACACACTACGGGATTTCCCCATTGTTTCCCCATGCTCTGATTTAGCAGCTGGTTACTGAATGTCAATAGTTACATTCACAACTAGCAAAACCGGAGACTCGAACAGCCATATTAGAAAAACAGATATTGATCCACTAGAAATATGTACTAAGATTAGGACTCGTGCTCATTTTCGAACACAAAATACGTGCGCATATTTCATCACTGCTTTCCTGGAATAACTTTTCTAAAAGATAGGAACAATTATTGTTTCAGGGTCTTTAAAGTAACATATAATGTAATCCTAATGTTTACCACCTACTTTCCATGCTTATCATCACCCTTCAGATCAGACCACAACTGCGTTTTACACATGATTCTTATCACAACCAAGTCATTTTTGGAGTGATGAGTTTTTCAGTCTCATTCTAATGTTATAACACAGGTTCATCCCACTTTAAATTTAGATCTTGTCAACAGATAAAATACAGGATCATTATCTACACTACAAAAGAATCCTATTTGTCAAAGGGTTCATTGCAAGAAGATTCCTTTAAAGGGTGAGCTCTCCTATTATAGTCAAGATACTTGAGTTTCGAACAATTTACTCTGCTGTAGCTTTTCAATATTGAAAGTGGAGCATCAATACTGTGCAAGTCTCGTTATAATGACAGAACTTTCCAGAGCAAGAAGCCACTCAGCTCTGACTCAATAAATTTGAGAAAGAGAAAGGAGGCCCAGCCGAGGAGCAACATGGAGAACAAGCAGGAAAGACAGAATAAGTCAAGAAGAATAAAGACGAAGGCTCTGAAAAATGCCAGTTCTCAAATCTCTGGTTGAACAATGAAACATTAGAGCAACTCCATGCATTATTTCCATTACATGTTTACATAATTAATCTCCCCTAAATTAATTACACAATAGACAGAGGCTTTGTCCAGTTGTCAGTCCCTACCGACTGATGAGCCCCAAACACAGTAGACTTTATAAATATTTGTTGAATGAAAGAATTAAATAATGACACCAAACAACACATTTGACTAACGTCCACTTAACTGACTCCTCCTTTTGGTACCCCTGGGAATATGGTGATGGGTAAGTGATGTCACACGGATTAAAATCTATTTTTGTTCAACCTCTAATACAAACAAAATAAGACAAAACACCAAATCACAACTATTGGCAAGGTGATTATGAATTATTCTCCTGACAATGCATCAAAAGAGTTACCTCTGTGCGTAGTAGTGAGGACTAATCTAGTTAGCATCTACGACTACCAATAAATCGTAAGTAACAGATTCCATCCAAATCCTTGATCAGAAGCCAGGTTTGTAGTCACATCCCCACAGCTCCACTACCCATCCCACGACCAGTCCAGGTCCTGCCTGCTGACCTGTCCTCTCACAGCACCCCTGGCAGTGTGGTCTTTGACACCCTTCCTCACTTGCCTGTGGGCCACTTGGAGCTGTAAAGATACTGCAAACAGCAATCGGCTGCTGCTTCCAGTTCAATAATCTTCTGTTTAAACTGGGCAGAAGCCGCAGTTAATGCAGAGAACCTGGAAAGAGATAAAAGAAGATTTATGTCCTCAAATCCAAAGGTCACTGTCCTACTCTGTAAGCCTGGAAGCTGATTACAGTAGGCATTGTGGCATCCACATCTTGTGATTCCTTAGCCAAGTGGCCATTATGTTTGGTAATGGAGGACAAGGAGTAAAAGAATAATAATAAAAATTTGCAGATAATCTCAAACCCAATTTTAGCTGGTAGTTATTACTTAATTGCCTCCAAGCCCTTGATCAGGGCAGTCCAACAAGAAGCTTACAGGAGAAACCCAACAGGGTGGGCACACACGGCCGAACCAGCAACAGTCTGCAAGGGCCCCTCCAGCTGAATCCAGTGCACATGTCCCGGTGGATAAGGGCGTACCGGATCTCACGGGAGCAAAGCTTCCCCCACCACTTCCACCCCAGGCCCAGCCCGGAAACACACAGACACCCCACACCCAGACCAGACCAGCACTCTCAGTTATAAAAGGCCAACAATTAGGGAAGTCGAGTAGAAAAATGAACAACTACCCACCTCTGGAGGCCTCCACAGGCTGCCCTCACCTGCTCCGACTTCATGCCTGAGCCTCAGGGGCCCCAGCTGCTCCAAGAGTCAAGCTAATGCCCTCAGACCTATGCGAGGAGAAACACCAGAGAGACACAGGATGGGAGACAGTTGAGCTAATAAAACAAAGAAATTAATTAAAAGTTTAAGAAATTGGAGCAATAGTGGGTTCTGGGCATAGGCAGAGATTAGGAGAGAAGCAAGAAAAACAATGACAAAAGGAATAAAAGGAGGAAAATATGTCAACTGCAAAGTGCTGATCTGAAACAAGATTTATAAAGAAAACGAACGCTTGGTGCTGTCAGGAGCCAGGTGCTGACTTAGAGGGTTAGTTCCTGGTGCTTTCACGGAGGAGAGGGAAGGTCAAACCAAGGGCGCATTTCCCTGTCTGGCAGTAAAAGAGAGGATACAACAGCCACGCGGAACAAGGAATACTGCCTGCGATCGTTGGCTACGGGCCACGGGTTAAAAAACGAATTCCACTGGCTCTGCGGGACTCTAGTGGAAGTCCCTGGCCGCAACTCTCTTGCTTCTGAATATTTAGAGACATAGTTTCAACTTAAAATTTAGAAATAAGTATAGTAAGGGAGCTTTATCTTTCTCTTCCCCAATAATAACAATGTAGCTATAAGCACTATTTTTTAAATGGATTGTATATTTCACTTGTTGGAGGCAAATCACGGAAGTAAACTTCCCTCCCGACGATAGGAAGAGGCCCTGGGAAGAGGGCAGGATGTGGCGAGGAAGCCGCAGGCTCTGCAGACCGACCGCAGGGTTCCCATCCCAGCTGCGCTACTCACTAGCTATGTGGCTTTGCGCAGTCATTCAGCCTCTACAAGACCAATTTCCTTATGCATAAAACTATAATAATTATTATTATAGTATTGTAAAGATTTATAAAGTTCTCGTGTAAAATACGAGAGCAAAATAAACTCAAAAGCGAATCCATCTGATGCACACAGTTCAGTGCCCTGGCGCGTAACAAGCACACAATAAACACCGGCTGTTAGCATCATTTTCAGTCTTATGAACACAGGGCGTACTGGGAACGCGTGGCACGTGAGGATCCTAGCATTCTAAGGCTAAAGGGGTTTGTAGGAATCTTTTCTCTAGTCCAATATTCGCTTCCCTCCACCACTGACTCCCCTAATTTTACAAAGGAAAAAAATGATTTGTTTAATTCAAAGCCCAGTTTTCTCAAGAAATGGCTGTTTATCTCTTGCTTTCTCTTTGTAACGCGTTGGAAGCTGGTTGCCTCCAGAACGATTTCCTGCAGCACTGGCTCTTACTCTTTGGTGCCACCAAGTGGCCAAGTTTGGTGGTGCAGTGATGCGTCCCCGAGACGGCACCCCAGTTTAGTGCGCGGTAAGATCTGTTTTACGCGGCCTTCAACAACTCCTCATCAAATTAATGAGTAGCACTCTGGGTGGAGCCAAGAAGCAGAAGTTACCAAGAGTTCTGTAGAACTCCGGGGAAAGAAAGAGAATCGCTAGTGAGAAAGGAGAGGGGCAAAGGTTGCTGTCGGCCAGCTTCGGCTGTTCCGTTGGTAGCTGGGAAGCACTTTATTTCTAAAAGTTTTGAGAAATGCGTGTCTAGCCTTCTGGGCAGGCAGGAACCGTTTCTATGATAGAAGAGCACATCCACATTTTGAGTGAATGTGGAGTGGTCTAGTGCTAACAACAGTATTTGGCTGGAAATTAAGACCAAAGACAAATACAGCTCTCAAAGAAAGAACCTCTAAAATACAGGGTTAAATATAAAATTTTAGACAAAAAATTGCAACTTTATTACTAACATTTTTAGTAGTCAAATCTTACAAGGACAGGAACACAATTTCACAGTCTTGTCACTTGTCAGCTATCTGTGCTCACAATTGCGACACTGTGGTGAGCAGTCACTTTCAACTGGCCCATCTAACAATATTTTTAACTCTTTTATGCACACTGGAATATAATTCAGGAGATTATTTTCAGAAACATATTTTCTGTAAGGAACTTTGTACCTGCAGATTCACAGATCTGGAAAGCCTAAAAAAAGTCCTTCTAGAAATAATTGGCAATCTGGACTCTAGAGCAATCAATTCGCCATCTTTTGTTAAATTTTTAGCCTCTGTAGAATGAAAATTATAAGAAATTGTCTTCTTAAAGTATCTTTTTGTGAAGTCTATTGTTTTAAGATTTGATTGGTGAGATTACTCTGTGATTAAGGCGCCTCATTCTTCCCTAATATTTTCTTCTTTTCACTCTTTAAATTCTTTATTCTGTGTGGATCAAGGATGATTCATCCTTGATGTTGTTGTACATGATTTTGGAGTTTTTGTTCCTTCTTGTAAAATTTTGAGGTGACAATATTAACATTATGCTTTTTAAAATTCTTCCTCTCAAAATGAAAAAATCCAAAAAAGGGTTTTTTTTCTTAAAGGCTGAAGGGCTAAATAGAGTTAAATGACAAAAAATTAAATATCTAAAAATTAAATATATTAGAATATAATCCTGGAGGTTATATTTTTAAAATATGAGTGGCAGTATATCAAATCATTGAAGAGTATAATTATGATATAATCCAATTTCTTTATTCCATTTTATATTATTATTTTAAATTTTATAAACAATTTTTGACTCAAAAAGTAAATCATGATCTTTTTAAAGCTATCTAGCCAATGAATGTAATTAACTCATATTAACTATGAATCTAGTTCTCTGTTTGGCCATTTTAAAGTTCATAATAACTGTTTTGGTACATAAAGCTAACGACTCTACAGACTGGCCCCGTGGCCTAATTGTTAAATTTGGAACATTGCAATTCAGTGTCCCCAGTTCACAGGTTTGGATCCCAGGCACAGACCTATACCACTCGTCAGCCACACTGTGATGCAACCCACATATAAAGTAGAGGAAGAATGCACAGATTTTAGTTCAGGGTTAATCTTCCTCAAAAGAAAAAAGAGAAAGATTGGCAAGAGATGTTAGCTCAGGGCAAATCTTACTCAGCAAAAAAAAAAAAAAAAAACAAATGCCTAACAGCTTTAACAATCACCATTAGTTTGAAGCATTTTAGTCTTGCAATAATAAATATTGCAATCGACTGATAGAATTTAAACATATGGCTGATGAAGAAATTTTCACTTCAAGTTACCTTTGGAATGCTTCCTATGTTAAATGTGATGTTCAGATATTGATAATAAAGCCAAATGACAGCACTTGTTCGTACTGTGGATGTTGCTATACTGGTTAGACACAATGAAAACTGTATGATGACATTTTATTGATCAAAAGTTCAAGGATGCGACCAACGAGGCTGAAAGGAGCGTTTAGTCCCTTGGCTTTCGGAAGGTCAAGGCCAAAGCAAGCTTGAGTTACAGATTAAGGCCAAATCCAGGCCACGACCCAACCTCGGTGCAGCCTTGTTATTGGTGGTCTCGGAGTGTGATACCAGGGAGAGTGCCCGGCAACGGAGGCACTGAGACTCAGGCCAGCCTTTGCCTCCAACTCTCTCTCCCTGCTTGACCCTGAGCAAGTTACACAAGCCCTCGGGCCTCACCTTCCTCATCCATAAAACACAAACAATAAAACTGGGAGATGGAACAAGACCCTGCAGACAAACCACTTAGCACAGAGCCCTTCCTGTCACCTGCATAACTCCTAGTCACCGTAATTATCGCAGTTGTCATGATCCTCATCACTAGTATTAGGATCATAATATCTGCTTTCAGAGTTGTGGGAATCAGAGAGTACCTATAAATAGCGCTTGAAGCATTTTGTGCTCATTTTCTATATACATATTTTATAAACCGTAGCTGATATTATCTAGGCACCTGTAGAAATTTGAAAATGCTATAAATAAAACCTTAATTTTCAAATTCAGAGAAAATGCATTGAACAGGTGTATACTCAGCTGAAATGAACATGTCACTTCTTTTTAACCACCCAATGTCCTCACCTCCTTCCCATGTATAGGAAATCTGCACCTTAAAAGTCCTGGGAAAGGCAGATCCTGTTTCTTACTACGGAAGCTGAAAACACTAGAAAGCTGCCTTCACAGCTCCCCTAATAAGCCTAATCAGCTCAGCCAATCAGATGCGCCCATCTAAGGTTTTTGCATCTAAAGATAATGATGTAATGAAGCAGGAACAGGAGACTGAGCCGAGGGACGTGGAAGGACGTGCACGTCCAGGGTCCAGATGCATCAGTGGTGCCACTACAGCTGTGGCATCTGTTCAGTGGCAGTGTTTCGGTGGTCCTCACCAGCACACAGCTGTCACAAGAATTTGCTGTGCCTCTGATGGGCAGCCTCCTTTATCTTGTTTTCCAGATTTAGTACTCCAGCCATCCCAACAGTCTGTAGCCACCCGGGATCCTTGCAATAAATTGCCATTCTGGTTAAATTTACCACGGTCAATTTTTGTTGATTGCGACTAAGACTGATACAGAAATCGGTGACGGGCAGTGGGATGTGGAGGCAGGAGACCCCCAAATGTGGCACCTGCTGAGTGGAGGGATGGGGTAAGGTAGAGGCAGACTATGATTGATGATGACGTGAACGGCGCCCCCTGCAGTTGTGTTTGCAGACTGATTTTCAACTGGGAGATGGTGATGCTTCCTCAGCAATTATAAAACAATTGAGTGGCTGTTGCGTGTTCCATCTTGGGACATGGACTACGTGTCTATAAAGACTCTAACATTAGAAAAGCTCAGGATGTTGGATTGTGCTATCTACTGCTTACGGTGTCCAGGAAAATATATTTTAAAAATAGACAAGTTTAAGTTGAACGTGGCTGTTTCAAAAGCAAAGAAAAAAAGGGAGTATGACTTTGCTACTAAAAGCTCTTTCTGCCTGTGGCCTGCAAGCTGAAATGACTAGGACTCTGGTAATTTACTGCCCTTTAAGATTGCAAAATTAAAATTCTCTACTCCAAACTAAAGTTTTCCAACAGAGGCAGAGACTGAGGAGATGAGGCAGGAGGCAAGATTGGAGCACGGACCTCAGCCTTTTGATCACCTCGGCCTCGCCTGGCAGCCACAGCAAGCCTAATCTGTGGGACTGAGAGTTAACCGTGCTCAATGTGAAGAAACAGCTGGAATGGAAGCAACCTGGGCTCACAGATTAGACTATTGCTTTGAAATATCCTAATGCAGCGACCTTTACACCAGGGGCTAGGACTGTCGGGCAGAGTCCAGGGGCAGATAGCAAACAGACAGAAAGCCAAGTCACAAAGGCCGTGTGTGAGTAAGTTCTCTGGCTGGTGGTTTCTAAGCCATGGAGTTAACCAGAAGCGAGTAAACAAAATTCCTTTTAGGTTTCTAAGGCCACTGTATTACCAAAATGCCCTGATTCCAGCCCACAACATCCTGTGTGAGTTCAACCCTTAAAGCGATCATGAGCTGTCTGAAGTTGTAACTAAAGACAGAAACTGCTAAGGCTTTGCAGCTCCCAGAAAGGGCATCCCCATGCTCAGTGCCGTCACAGCTGTACCCACAGAGAACAGTGCACAGGACACTTGTAGCGCAAAGAACCAGGGTGTCAGCTGGCTGTCAGGGATGGTGCAGGCTTATGGTCCAACAGGGTAGGATGTGTGCTTTCAACTGATAGTCACTGGATGCTATTTCCATTCTCCCTTCTTCCCAGTGAGCATTTACTCTTGTTTCTATTTCCACCATTGTATCTGAGATGTTGTTGGGGAGGGTGGGGAGTGACCACTTTTAACTGGAGCTTTCTGGACCAAGAGGAAGATATTCCCAAGATATTGAACTTGGAGCAGATGCAAGATCTGAATGAGGCTCTGAGTTTGCTCCTTGAGGAGGGCTGTAGATATTCTCTTCACTCATGTGAAGAAGGGTGTTGTTGGCTGTTAGGAAGCCAAAGGAGAGTGGGAGACACCGTTATTTGTCTGCTCAGCATCTAACCACCCACCCCCCCCCCCCCCGCCATGACATTTCCTAATAGAGCCTGAATTTAGTTCAGGTATTTAGTCCTCCTTCAAACAGCCCAAGCATATTAGAATTGGTCTTAGACAACCCATATCAAGCTTGCCAGTGGTTGGTTCAGGAACCCAGAACACAGCATTCCTCTGCCAAGTGTTGTTATTGGTTTGGGAATGGGCACGTGTCCTAAGTAGACCCAATCAACTGAAGGGAAGATCTTGATAACCCATGGTGTGGAAGAGGTTCTTTCTCCCTCCCATCTCCCCACATACCCCTCCTTCATTTCACCATGTTCCTTCAGTTAGGAACTATCTTTTTACTCTGAGAGAAGCCCACTTATAAACACACGGAGAAAGGTGGAAGGAAGAAAGGAGTGGAGAAATGGAGCCAGAGCCATGATCAAACTGTACCTGAGGCCTACATTATCTCTGGACTTCCCATTACTTGAGATAATAAGTGTCCTTATTGTTTAAGAGAGTTCATATTGGGGTTTCTGTTAGTTTCAGCCAAAAGTGTCCTAAAACACCAACCAAGTAGGAAGTTAAAGCTTTCAGGTGGCACTTTTCTAACTCAAAGCCTGGGGTGAGGGAAGGTTAAATCAGCACAAAGTGCATCTGGTGCTAAACCAGAGGAGTTACCCAGAGGACAGCAGAAGCGAGCCATCAGGGAGTTCATTGACCAACAGATTTTAGGGCAGTCATTCTATATTTCTCCAATAGTTACTTTACATGTGGAAAACAGTATTGTTTCTTCATGCACAATACTGCTAATAGTTTATTTTTTAAATGAATGTGTTTATGTAAAATGGAATCAACTTAAAGAAAAGTGTTATCTAAATAATGATACAAGCTCTATTCACTTCCTAGGGCTGCCATGACAAATTACCACCAACAGGGTGGCTAAAAACAACAGAAATTTATTCTTTCACAGTTCTTGAGGCCAAAAATCCAAAATCAAAGTGTCAGCAGGGCTGTGCTCTCTCCAGGTTCTAAAAGGACCCTTCCTTGGCTCTTCTAGCTTCTGATGGTTGCCAGAATCCTTGGCGTTCCTTGACTTGTAGATGCAGCATTCCAGTCTCTGCTGTGGTCATGTGTCCTTCTCTCTCTGTCTGTCTGTGTTCGTATTTCCATCGTACTGTAAGGACATCAGTCATTAGATTAGGGCTCACCCTAATCCAGTATGACCTCATCTTCACTTGATTACATCTGAAAAGACCCTATTTCCATATTAGGTCACATTCACGGTTACCAGGGGTTAGGACTTCAACCTATCATTCGGGGGGATATAATTCAACCCACAAAAGAAGTGATATTCAGATATGGCAGAAGTCATGAAAGTGATACATAGAGAACACCTTAAAACTCTGAAGATAATACTGCAATGGAAGGAGGGATGCACAAAGAGACAAAGAAATGAGTCCAGTTCATGGGCCGGGGAGCTTCAAGTCCACCAATGAATTGTAATTTCTTAGAATGCACCAAACATTTGACAAGATTCCTCTAGAACCCTAACCTTAGAAAGCCATATCTGAAAATTGTATCGTTAGTCTCTAAAGAAATTGGGCAAAATATTGATGCTGTTGGTAAAACAACCCATAGCTCCCTTATGGTCAGTGGTGTTGTCATCCAGAGGCCGCACATTTTTAGTAGCATTTCTCTGAGCATTCAGCCTAGTCTAATCCTTGATGTCTTCAACTGGAACTTAATTCCATTATCTCCAGCTAAAAATGACCATCCTTGTGCTCTGACTTCCATTAATCTGGGCATTATTTCCCAGTACCCAGCATTAGCCTCTAATTTCTTTAGTCCTCAGGTATCCCTCCTTACAGGGAAACAAAAGGCTTATAATTTGAGAGTTAACTAAATTATAGAACGTAATTATCACATTATTACATGCCATACCTCAAAGAGCTTGATCTGCAATGGATTACATGGTAGAAAGGGGGAGGCGGATTTTAGGAAGAATAATTTTCCATTTGGAAGACCAAAAGTGGAATAGTCACTGTTTAAAATTGAGCAGGAAACTCTGGAAAGAAAAAAATAATAATAACCCTTTTAAATAGTTTCATGAAATCTTGGAGAGCTTTGAATATTAGGAAAGTTTTCCTGTCCCATTTGTTGAAGTGATAAAATGTGAAGAAATGGTAAATCTGATTAGCCACAGTTGTCTAGCATTCATCTACAGTCTGAAAGGAACGAAAGAATATCTAAAACTTCAAGCACTGTTGTTTCCTGTGTTTAATCAGTTAAATATGTATATATATTTGAATATATATTAAATATATATAAATATTCTTCAAGGCTGTTCAGAAAACAGTGATGTTCAGGTCCTCTGAAAAATCATTCAGGAACCCAGGGGCCAGTGACCAAGACAAATGCATTTTTCTGAGTATTGTCAAAGCCATTTCCTCTTCACAGTGTAAGTTCAGATGCTTCTTGGCTGTTTGTGAGCCACCTGGTGTTAACAGACCAATGCGGGATGCAGAAAGCTGTTTCCATGGTGATAAGACTTTCCTCCTGGCAACCACTCCTCTCCCACCTCCCATCTTTCTCCACTATCAGGACTTTAGATAGGATTTCTAAGAAGAACAGGGATGATTATACAGTAAGCATTTGAGGTTTTTCCAAGAACAGCTACTGTACATCTATAAATAGTGAGTGAATCTCCCCTTCCCACATGTAGAAATGGTCACAGACCCATTAAAATCCAACCAAAATCTCCTCACATTTGAAATCGTTCCATCAGTAGCATCTTCTTTAGCATCTTAGCATATGAACAAACACTTCCCTAAATCAGGGGTTGGCAACTACAGCCCAAAGGCCAAATCCAGCCCGCCACCTGTGTTTATAAGTAAAGTCTTACTGGAAGATAACCACACTCATTCATTAGTGTATCGTCTATGGCTCCTTTTGTGTTCCAACGTTGGAGCTGAGTAGTTGCCAAGAGTGACAGAGACAGTATGGTCCACAAGCCTACAGAAACATTTTCTAACTGGCCATTTACAGAAAATGTTTGTCAATTCCTAGATGATGTGGAGCGAAAATCTGGTAAAGAAGACTGCAAAGTATAGAAGTAGGTACAATGTGCTATAGCAAATAAAGAGAATGAAATGAATGTTATCAAGGATTGCCACATACCACTGAGGACAACAGTGGCCTGAGAAGAATCTCTAGAAAAGATGAGACTAAAAATGTCAACAGCAAACTGGCCCGAGTTGCTTAAAGGAAGTTTCAACAACATTTAATAGTTCCTCAAAGTCGTCAGGAAGCCCTTAAAATACTTTTTGTTGTACTCGCTTGAGACAGAACATTGTCAAAGAGCCAAACCACAGAACAGGTCCAGACCAGAAAGGTCCAACGTGACGATGGTGTGCTGTGTGCAAAAGCCGACATGGGCAAAAGATGCCATGCACAAGAGGGGAAGATCTGCACACGCCCCAAGACAAAGCCTTCCTCGTGCATCTTCACTTCTGCTCCAAAGAAAAGACACCCAATTCTCCTTGCTCAGAGAGCCATAGCTTTGTGAAATCGTTCCCTGTGGTCTCCATTTTGTTCACTGCATGCTGTAAATAAAATCATGCTTTGTGTGACAACTACTTCTGGTGCAGTTTGATTAACTCACCAAGGAGCAGACTCACTTTGGTCCCGTAACAAGAGGAGAAGAAGCCATGGGATATACAGTGCAGGTGAAGAGGAAGAGCAGTCTAGATAAGAAGTGGAGAGCGAGCAGAGGATGGCAAAGGAAGTGCTCTCCAGCGTCCTGACACGTGGGAAACCCATTAACACAGGAAAGGGCAATGCAAACGTGAGGTGCTGCTCTCACAGAGAGCACAGTTCACAATGGCGGGAGGAAAGAGTTTGTGAATAGCAGGAGGTGACGTTGGGGCCAAAGATACACAGGCTCTTGAAAGTCAAGCAAAGAAATGATCTTACTCCACTGAGAATGAGGATTCACTAAACTGGAAACTGATCTGATGAAAGCTTTGATAAAAGCAAGTCGAGAAAATCAGATGAAGGATGAACTACAAAGAGAGGAAGTAGAGAGAGTGGGAATCAGCTAATATCTGTCATTATGTCACGCTCATTATGTGCCAGGCACTACTATAAGCCCTTCGCATGTATCAACTCACCTATTCCTCCTAACAACCCTGTGAAGTAAGTTCTATCGTGACTGTCACTTTATAGGTGAGAAATCTCTGAGAGGTTAGTAACTTTCCCAAGAGAGGTTAAGTAACTTTCTCAAAGTCCTACAGATAGAAATTTGCAGAGCCAGAGTTTGAATCCTGGTATTCTGTCTCCAGAGTCCAACTTCTTCTATAATCAGTTACAAGATGGTTACAAGAGTATGGGAGTGAGGTGATAAGAATTCAATTAGACTTATTGCGATGGCACATACAAGGTGCTTCATAAATATATTTGATGAGTAAATGAGGAATGAAAGAAAAGGAAATAGCCGTTTCAAAGAGCATTTTGTGGGGAAAAAATCCATAGCATTCAGAGCCTAATGTAAAAGATTTGTAGGAGAAGGAGACATCAAAGACAATTCTAATGTTCTCTTTAGGATGGCTGGAAGAAGGATGGAATTGACACAAAAAAACAGAAGAGAAAAATCAGCTCTGGGGAGAGGATGGTAAATTCAATTTGAGATTAAACAGATGATGAATATGATGAGATGGCAGAGCATCCAAGTGGAAACCCCAGAAAGCCCTTGGAGGTGCAGGACCAGGACCCAGGAGGGAGCCAGAGTCAGAACAGAGCTGGCGGTTGGGCTGCATAGCAGTAATGGAGGGGACAGGATGTCTCTCCACACTGATGGGGAAAATGAAGTGCACAAAAAATAAAACAAAGAAAACCGTTAGACGATGGTGAGGTGCAAAATTGGCCTAGTGGAAAGAACATGGGGCTGGCTCTAAGGGCAGTTGGAAAACGGAGGAAAATATCCATTTATTTAGTGCCGGCGATGTGCCAGGGCTCTGATACTGCATTTGATGATCACAGAGAGGCTGAAATAAGGTGGCATATCTCCCCTTGAGAGCGGGGGAAACAGAGTCACAGAGGATAAATCACCTACAGAAGGACACAAGCCAGAAAGTCACGGAGCCAGGATTTAAGCTCAGGCCTGCCACTCCAAAACTCAGAGTCTAAATACCACCCCATCTGCAAAAGATCCTTCCGTGTGTTTCCCGAAGTTTCCTCAAACCCTCAGTACCATCAGATACTCCATGATTCTGCAAGCTGTTCCATGATCCTTGCATCATGTGAAAGGAAAAATCACTAGTAACTACCTAAGGAGCGGCCCCTCCACGCGGTGTGATCACTACAGTGCTCATTTCAGACCAATTGTCAGGGGGAAGCTTGGAGGCATGTGCTAAATGCTCCCACTCCCTTGAAAACCCATGCAATGCTTTCTCCCTAGTTGTTCTCATTTCTGCAATGGTGGCTCCCCCCGAGGTCCGGTGGCAGGCGTGGAGGACTGATCCAGAGCTTTGCTCTGGAAAACTGCAAGCCCCAGGAATTTCTCCAAAGCTCAGTGTTTGGTATAAAGACATATAACGATTTCTTTGGAATAACAAAGATAGAATGTTTTAGTTTGCTTTCAAATATGAATAAAACAACACTAAACACAATAAAGATTTTTTTAAAGAAGAAATGAGCTGTCTCTTAATTGACACTATATCTTCATTGGCCTTGTTTACATCAAGCATATAAACAAAGTTTGTGTTTCAACTCCATATTAAAAGTACTTTGTAATTACATGAGTTCTCTTAAATATACCTATTCTAATTCTTTCTCTTTTCCTCAGATCCAACAGCCAATCTCACAGATTTTTTTGGAACAAATTTCTTCTTTGATGTTCTCATTTTGTAGCAGAGTCACATTGACTCATTGTATACTTCAAATAAAGAGATTTCTTCACACAAACATCCTTGTTGACAAAGCTAAAGAAAGAATTAAGGAAAACTTATCCTGAGACTGGGACTAAAAGTCTGAATGCCTGGCAATGAAGAAATAAAAGTACTGTGCCTACGGACACTCATGTTAACAATAATATCATGTAGGTCATTCTTTCTAACAGCAAGTGGAGCTGGGGAACAGGAAATATTTTATTTTATTTTAAAGATTGACACCTGAACTAACAACTGCTGCCAATTTTTTTTTCTGCATTTTCACCCCAATTCCCCCCAGTTTGTAGTTGTATATTTTAGTTGTGGGTCCTTCTAGTTGTGGCATGTGGGATGCCACCACAGCATGGTCTGATGAGCCGTGCCATGTCCTCGCCCACCAAAACCCTGGGCCACTGATGCAGAGAGGTGTGAACTTAACTGCTCGCCATGGGGCCTTAACAGCTCGCCATGGGGCCGGCCCCAGGAAATATTTTAAACAGGCGGTTCAATGCTTCAGATGCAGAGCAGGCCTCCAATTTCTCTTAAAATCGCACACCTTTGTGTGCTGTGGGCAAAGGGATCGAGCTACGCAAAATTGCAAAAAAGCATCTGGCTTGGCATTTCTTGAACGTAGTTACCCTCCATGAGAAACAGATCTAGCAGAAAGCAAAAGCCTTTTATATAGCTACATTAGGAGATACGATTCTGGTAGATCTAAGACGTGACTACTAGCCACAGAGTTAAAGCCCTCTCAGCATCGCTTAAGAACATTAGTGCATTTCTTATGCCACTAAAGCCCTTGCTGTGTAACGGCAGCAGCACTAAATGCAGTGGGCTAATGGGGACCGAGGAAGGGACAATCGGCTGAGCAGGGACATCATGGAAACAGCTGTGGGTCTCTGGGGCGAGGCGTGCTCCTCTACCACACCCTCACGCCACAATATTCAGGGCTTCAAATCTATGCTGATTCCAGAATACATACTCAAGTTTCTAGACCTTTCTCCTCCTTTGAAAAGAGGGACAGTAATCTTGTGAAATACAGGGGCCCTCTTTCTTTCCCTAATGACTATTTCAGGTCCCAATCCCAGCATCCGTCAGATGCTCTTCTACTCCTCATTGAAGATAATTCAATACCCACTCCTTGGGCGACCTTCCCTGGCACTCCTAGGCAGATTGCACCATATTTTCACCTACGTCCTGTAGCGTTCTATAATCTTCTATTAGCTCTCTCACTGTTCTTTTATTTATTAACTTATCGTCACTTCTAGAATGTGAGCTCCTCAGGGCAGGCAGCTATATCCTCATTACCCAACGCAGTGCACAGGAAGTGGACATCTCCTCAGGCATTCCCCAAACCCTGGGACTGACAACCACTCTCCCCTCTTGCAGTAGACTGAATAGTGTCCCTCCAAAAATTCACGTACTCCTGACACCCAGAATGTGACCTAACTTGGAAACAGTGTCTTTGCAGATGTAGTTAACGTAGAGATTCAGATGAGATCTTACTGAGTTAGGGTGGGCCCTAAACCCAGTGACAGTATCCATAGAAGAGACAGGAAAGGACAAACAGAGAGACACACTGGGAAGAAGCCCCTGTGGAGACAGAGGCAGAGATCAAAATGATGCAGCCACAAGCCAAGGAGCAGCAGGAGCCAGGGAAGCTGGAAGAGGCAGGAAGGGACAGTGCAGAGAGCCTTCAGAGGGAGCCTGGCCCTGCCAACACCTCGATTTTGGACTTCCAGATAGGAGCTTGGTAAATTACGCTGTCCTTGTTTTTATACGACTGAAATATTCATGCATCAAACTTCTGGTGTCTTAAGATGAAATCAGAGCAGAAAAACCCCAGCCCGTCCCACACTAACCTTTGCTTTGCGCCTGTTACAGGAGCAGTTAGCAGCCCACTTCGTGGGCAGTAGCTTGTCAGGAAGCACAAAGGCCTCGACACAGAAAAAAAGGAGCAAAAAGAAAAGAGGCTTTTTCTCAAATCCATGGAAACTAGAGACATAAAAATTTCGTTATACAGTTTGCCATTGCTACAGACTCATACGCTATTTTCAGCTTTGTTTTGTTTTTGCTTAATAAAAAATAAGCCATCTTGCAGCTGCCAAAATATGAATTGGGGCAGTCGTCCTCTTGTCAGCTTCCCCTGAGCTCATGCACCCTAGCAGGTCTGTCACCATTCTCCACACTCTCAATCCATCTCTGGAGCTCCTGGCTCACGTTGCCGTGGGAGGTCAGTGTGATGGTGGCACTTCCCCGTGGACCTGATTCCAATGAGGGCATTAAAAATGGAAAACCATCACTCACCTGTCATTGAATCTCTTCAGGGGAGGGTGAGAATGTGGCAGCTCTGATGATATGGAGTGAAACTGTTTTTAATTCCCGGGTCTTCATGAATAGAAACTACGGTTGTACTTATATCTTGAAAACCACATCAAAGGTGAGAGGGGAACTGGTAAATTTCTACCGTGACTTTGGTTACTGGAAATCTTAGACTACATCCCACCCTGTACGCCAGCCCCCACACACCGCACAACACAAGGCTGGTGATCTTTTTTTAGGTCTCTGCGTCTGACTCTCTATGTAACCCAGGATGTCCTTTACCTTAAAGGGGGTGGGTTTTAGGCAGAGGTATGTTGCCGCTGGCACACAGAGTCAACAGTGTGAATCTCTTCCCAGTGCTGCATTCTGTGTTGGCACATTGGTAGCTTCAAATCAACCATGATGGGAATATTTACACCATAGAAAACGGAAAATGCCATGAACTAGAGCTTTTTTTTTTTTTTTTTAAGATCACTGGTTGTTCAACACTTATCAGCATAGCACTTGTTTTAAGGCAGGTGAATGGGGACAACAAGGAGGGCATCACATGCTTAAACAGAAGAAGGAATTGATGATGTCAGAGATGGGGAAATGGCAGAAAAGGATTCATAAAAAAGGGGGCCCAGGGAAAAGAATGCCACCACCTACTTCACCATTTCTCTTGAACTGTCTGGTAAAGCCTCACTCCAGACTGAAGGGCCCTCCCCATTCCTCACTCACCTGGGACATCCATTCGTATATGCCCACCTTAAACTTGAAATTTCTTATCAACTGTCTCCAAAGTCATTTATAAAAGCCTTAGATTTTACTCTCTGAAGCTGTACCCAGATAAAACTTGTATATCACACATTAAATTATCTTTCCAGAGTGTAGTACCACATACTTGCCAACTGATTTGAAATTTTGATTTAAAAGAAACCTTTAAAAAGACATATCAATAGTTCATTTTTATTTCTTTCCTGTAAAACATAAGGAAACTATTCATCTTTGTGTCAAGCTGCTAGTTTTCAAGAAGAAACCCAGTGCCCGCCTGTTTTTATTTTAGCTGCTGAATTAATTGAATTTCTGAGATGGTGAAAAGCAATAAACTGCTCATAAGAAATCAGTATTTCATGCTTTTCACGACTTTAACTATGAAGGGCAACCTAATCTATCCTTGAGATGACAGGTATGAATTCTAAATTATTTATTTTTCGTCTTTTGTTTACTAGAAAGGAAAGTGTTTGTGACAGTGGAAAAAGTAGGACGTGAGCACTACAGGAAGGTGTACATCACAGATGTTAATATTGGTGCAAAATTGGGCCCTCAATCAAATCTTCTCTACAGAACTAATGTAGTCAAAGCAAATTCACAGTACTCATTTATTCTGAAAATCTTTGGCTCAGATTTCAATTAGGTTACTTGGGGTGGGGGGAGCAAAGACTAAATGAACTAAATGACTAATGAAATGTTTATTTGGCAACCAAGAGCAAGCACAGTGAATTTGTAGTGAAATTACCTTCTTTAAAGAACCCTTCTTTACAGGATAATGATGAAAGTGGAAAGTCTCTTAGAGAGAAGATGTTTAGCAATAACTAAATTCAGCTATATTTTACCTCTACAACCTCCAAAGTATTATGTGGTAGATTGCATTAACGGCCCCAATTCTTCATTCCTCCATTTAGTTAGGCCCTTTGCCACAAGACAGCAATTCTCCAAAAATGTATATTACCTGACCCCTGGACCCCAAGTTCAGCCTTGTGACTTCCCTAAGTAAAGTTTGCAAAAGATCTTGCATGTTTCCACTTGTTCTCTTGAGCTTCTGTCATCACCAAGAAAAGGAAAGTCTGGGTTATCCTACATTCCTAGTAGGAGGATAAAGGATACAGGAAGTAGAGTTTCTCCAAATAAGATGCTCTAGCCAAGCCCAGCTCAGAAGAGAGTTATCAGCCAACCGACAGACACGTGAGCAGGCCCAGCCAAGGTCAGTCAAGCCCAGCCAACTCACAAGGCTGTAAGCCACAATCATAGATGATTATCATAAGATGCTGAGTTTTAAGTTGGCTGGTTACACCAGGCAGCTAAGCCATACATATATGTTACTCCCTCTCACAGTTTCTTCTTGAACAGTGAAGAGTTTTACATACACAAAGGGCTTCCTGATCAATACACAGGTAATTCTCAAAAATCAGCCAGCATTTCCCCTCTATAACTAGAACACAGAACACTTTCTTTAAGAATCAACATTATCATGTTACCTCTATCAAGTCTCTGGATCAGTTCAGTACAAGAAACATTGACCAAGCCACCAACATAATTGTGTGCCAGGCCTTGGGAATAGAGAATTGCTGAAGAGCTCTGGATGTAAGCTCATAGTTTATCAATGGCCTGGTGATGCCAGAACAAAGAGCCAGGGTGCCCACCAAGTGCCTCCCTAGATCCAGATGTGTTTAGCTCTGATTTCTCATATTGGAAGCGCCAGCTTGTAAAGACCCTCTACATTTAAAGAGATTGAATTTTACAAAGGGCTTTGAAAATTCTGATATGATGCAATATTTAAAGATTTTACACAGATAAGAAGATACAGCTGAAAACCAGAGATCCCTTAAATCCTAAAGAAAACTCAGGAAATAATCAGTATATTTTTACATTGAAGGTGCTAAGATTGGATTTTTTTCCACTAACAATAAATTTTGACCACGTTGTCTACTTTTGCCAGAGCTGTGGGAGTTTTTTCCTCCCAATTTCCCCTGAGCACCATGAGTTCAATATGTAATAAGAGGGGAAGTGACATTATTCTGATCACTGCGGAATGATTTGGGTGAATAAATACAAAAGGAGATCAATTTTTAAAATCTTTCTCAGCTAATTTTCCAAACACAAGGTCTAAATATGTTTTTTATACTCAAAATCCATAGTAATTGCATCAATGATGAAATCACAATCTTAATCATTTCTTAATGGTAAGCTTCCCATGTAGATAAGCCTTGCAAATATGGGGACTTTTTCCCATTAAGATGTTCTTTATCCAGCTAAATCTATATAAATCCAAGAGATTTTCTGAGGGTTGTTTATGGTTTATTTTTTTATATTACTTTGTTTAAGACAAAAACTATGGATGATTTTGATAGTAAGTAAAATAATAATGATAATGAATGGTTCAAAGTCTTTACATGTTTGAACTCATTTAAGTCTCACAACTTTCTAAGATAGGTGCCATTATTATCTCCACTTTATAGAAAAGGAGATGGACATAGAATGGTTTAGTAAGTTGCCTGAGGTCACAAAGCTAATAAGTGGAAGAACCAGAATTTAAGAAAAGAAAATTTGCCTCCAGAGTCTTTGCTTAGATGCTAGACTAGACCCTGCCCCCCAGAAACAACAGGCTGCCTGACCCCTCCCCACTACATACCCTTTTATGCCCTCAGATTGACTCACTCAGGCTTAACAAAAATGGGTGGGGCAGGGACCATGCCTTTATGTGCTAGGAGATGCCTTATAAACCAGGCGAGTATTTGCCTTCCTTGGGCTTACAGTCTAGTGAAAAAAGTAACTAAGTAAGCAAGTAGTTAAAATGTAAATAATATAATCTAGTCTTAGGGTTCAAAAAACTTCCCAGAGGAAGTGGTATTAAAATTGAGACCCGAAGGATGAATAGGAGTTAGCCAAAGACTAGAGGAAACATCCTTAGCAAAGGCGGGCATCAGGCAAGAAGCCGAGAGCAGAGGCTGCTGTTGAGTGCGCCTACAGTGCAGAGAGAGGGGCAGAAGAAATGACGAGGTGAGCTCCAGAGGTGGGAACTCATATTGAGGATAACAGAACACCATGAAAGAGTTTAAGGAAGGGAGTCACATGGTTACATTTACATTTTGAAAACATGGTGCTGAGAGACGGATTTGGGGCAGCATGGCCTGTGCCCTATACTCCCCAGCTGAGGAGAAGAGTCCCCATCATTTCCCTCCTCGTCCCCACGGAAACTTGGGGCGAGTCTTCCAGCAAACGCTGACTGACTCCAAGCCAAGTACCAGTTTTGTCTGCTCTGGTCCTCCCATCTTAACAAAGATGGAGGGGGGCCTCCAGGTTCCTTCCGCTTCCCTGCTCTCTTTCACTCTTCGTGCTGCTCCCGTCAGGCTTCAGTCTCTGTACTCCACGGAAACCACTCTTGTGAAGGTCACTGAGAGTCTCAGGGCTGCCAAACCCAAGGGTCGCTTGTCATTGGTCATCTGACCAAGTTTCTCAACAGGAGTCCACACCTGGGACCACACTCTCCTCCAAAGCACTTCATTCTCTCTCTCAGCTTCCGCGACTCCTCAAGCTGCGAATTTCACTCCTACTTCACTAGCTCCTTCTGGGTATCCTTTGCTCGTTCCATTCCTCTTTACTAGGCTCAAACCCCAATTGTTGGCATGCCCAGGGACTCTGCCGGCTGCTCTTCCTATCCCCATGCACACCCTCTTCCAGGCTGACGTCATTACAGACCAACAGCTTTAAATACCATCTACCTGCAGGTGACAACCGACCGGACACCTCCAACACTGTCATCTCCCACATTTTCATTCTCCACTGGGCCCCACAAATTACATAGTCAGTCCTATACTCAGCATGGGATTGCTGAACTCATCAATGAGAGAAGGGATAAAGGTTCTGCAGTGTTGCATTTCAAGTCCCAGGGAAGCATTTGTTAATTTCACAGAGACTCTCACAAACAGATTAACAGGAAGATAAAGACTTTCACAAGAAAATCACGATTGTCTCCCAGAGAAAGGCCACTGTATTAAAACAGTGATTCAGAAAGCAGTTGCATAATTCTGCATGCTATTTTAAACTTTAGAATTTTATCACAAACCATAATTATGCCTATCAGAAGACAAACAGCAGATAAACTGACTAGTGATGACCGGGTTGATCTTTACCATTTGATTTCGGTTCTGATGAGTGCTTTCAAGCATTCCTTCCTTAATTCATCCTTCTGTTTTAAGATATAATAAAACCTTTAGATCTCATGCCTCTGATTTCTCAGGGGTCTTCTGAAGGCTTAGTTTTGAGTCTATGGACCGTGGTATGCAGTTAAGGCCACCAACTGACCATCACCTGCCCTCACCAAACTTCTTCACTAATTTCACACTCTTCTTTACCTTGTATAGCGTTGAGTATTGGGAAGTCTGATTTTTCATAACAGACTTTGTGATTGTGACTTTCTTCCATCTTTACACTTACTATGAGGATTCAATAATGTCCCTTCCTCTGTTGCCCTTCTTGACAGCTGTGTCATGATTGTCTCCCTCCTTCCTGTGACCTTGGACTATAAGTCAGGGAAACAGACTGGAGTTAGAAAGACAGAGACCTAGCTTCTAATCTTGGCTGTGCTACCAACCAGCCACATAAGCTTAGTTCATAAAATTAGGAGTATTTTTTAATGAAGAAACTGAGATCCATGGGGTTAAATGACTTGCCCAATTAGAATATTCTAAAGGTGCAAAATAAATTGAAGATATTGTTATTTTCATCCTCATTCTATAAATCAGTCTATGACGGCTTTCAGATCCATGCTTTTTAACTAAAAAGTCTGCTGGATTCCTAAATGCCGGCAAGACCTCATTCTCCAGGTTTAACAAATGAGGGAGTTCCAAATTTCTCTCCTACCAGACCTACCAATGGAAAATCTTCCCTGAGATCCCCTCCATTGCCAACCATGGAGGTCAACCCTTGGATTTAAGGGTCCCTGCACACTTGCGAACAAAATGTCCTGTCTGCAAGTCATCCAAGCTCGTGAGAGTCCCCAGACAGTGCATGCTGTTTGAGCCAATGCTGCTCCTAGCACATTTCTAGCGCAAACTTCCCCCTGCCCTAAGCATCTATTATGCTCCTTAATAAAGCGGCCTCCATTCTCTTCTGCTCTGATCTCACCTCTCCAGTACTTTGAAGGAAAACTGACGTGGCCTTGAAGGGATGGGCAGAGATTGGTAGTACAACATCTGGCCTGCATAAGGCAAGGCTGCCTCTGGGCAAATTCTTCCCAGACTACTTTCTTCCCTGTCCCTACTCCTTTTTCGTCCCAGAGCAAACCCTTCCCATTTTCCGGAGTCCAATGAGGGTTATGCTGCCTCTGGCTCCCTCTGACCCTCTTGCCCCTTATGCCAAATTGCCACTCTTTCTACACTACCCACTGTTGAAAACTCCAAATTACATTCCCTGAATCTCAGCTAGATGGTAGAAGGAAAACTGTTTAACTACATTAACCCACACCACTCATTCATTCATTCAACTTGCAGCGCTTGAGATATCTTATGATTGAGATATCATTCGATTTGCACGTCTTGCATTTACGTCAGACATTAAATGGTGCAATGTCTGTAATAGCAGAAAGATAACCGTAAGTGATATTTACAGACTAAATAAGAGATATATAGAGTTACCCAGCTCCCAAAAGTGTTGTCCACCCAAATGATTTTCAGTTGGTAAAATCTTAAACTATGTTGTGCGGAGGCAACAGAAAGAGGGAGGGAAGAACTGATGGTGGAAAAGAGAAATTTACCTAAGTCCTATCCTTTAGTCTATTCTCCTTGTGCCTATGAAGAACCAAGGAGAATGAAGGGAAAAGTGTTCGTAAATCAATTTCCCTCCTCCACAGAGGGATTTGAGTTTCGTCATATTTCCTTTAAATCACTTTGCGCTTTGCTGTTGTAATGGAGGGGACAGCCCTAGAGTTGGTGATACGGAGTAAGGTGGGCTCAACAGGCGGTTAGGAGGAATTTAATGCTTTGTACCATAGGAATCATTCTCATTTTCGTGTCCCCAGCAAGGCCCAGCACAGTGCACTGTGTGAAACTGATCACTGATAAACTGATTCTCTATTGGAGGAAACATTAGGTGTAACCAGCTGTAGAATAGGCCTTTCTGACCCCCACGGTGCAGCCTACAATTGCCCCAAGAGCAATGCTTCTGTCCCTCAATGAGAGGGGACAACTTGCCTTGCAGAGGGACAGGTACCACTCTGCCTTATGGTCTGTTAGGTTCTGCTCTGTGCCAGCTACCAACAGCCTGGAGAAGCATCACTCCTAGTCGAAAAGCAAATAAACCATGACAGTTGGGACACTTGAGTATGGCCTCAGAGCAAATTCAGCATCTCCCAGGTTTTCTTTCCCTTTATTCGGCAGCCCCCACATATTCCCAGGTTGGTCCTATAAAAGAAGTGTAGTTACAGTTATTCCCGCAAGCAGATGTCCACTGATGTGGAAGTCCCGTGCAGCTCAGTAGTAACTACAAGCATGATACATTTTACTGTAAGTTATATTTGATTACAGCACTCAACCCCTTCACATTTTCTCAGTCTCACAAATGTATTGGTTATCCATCATTATTTTTTTAATTTCAAGGTAATATTGGTGTTAGCCCAGTTAAGAATGCAATATCTCCTTTTTTAGAGAATCATCTACAGAGCAGATGACATTTCAAAGGTAGAAGCTGTCATAAAAGAAGTGCTTTTTGTAGGACAAAATAAAAAAAAGAAAAGGAGTGCTGTTTAAGAACAAGTGTTATGTTGATGTCTAAATGTTTGTATTAGCACTTGACACCGTCCATCAACAAATTAACGCATCTGAAAAATTTGGAAAAAGAGGTTAAGAAAGTGCAATTGTGACGATCCCAAATATAGCTGTTTTTATATTTTTAGACAATACC
Organism: Equus przewalskii; assembly: GCF_037783145.1. NCBI lineage: Eukaryota > Metazoa > Chordata > Mammalia > Perissodactyla > Equidae > Equus > Equus przewalskii. The sequence continues at coordinate 76,618,341 of NC_091839.1, forward strand.
ATTTTAGACCACATTCGTGTGTATCTTCATTTACTCACGAGCTGCCAGATTCTATTAAAGTAGCAATTAGCTATTCAACTAGCTGTAAAACAGAGTCTCCGTATCATGTTAAGCAAAATAAGGTGCTGACCTTTTTGAGCCTTTCATGATGACCTTCTTGTACCTTTCAGTAGAAAATGATTTAACAAAAAACATCTCTTTAGTCAAAGTCAAGAGTTCATATAAGTTATTTTGGTAATGCTAGACAGGAAATGCATTCCTAAAATATAATAAATATCCTGATGGTGGATTTTGAGCCTGAACTTTTGATCAGGTGGCCTTGCCTGAGTGACAGACTATCAAATTCAAGAGGAGTAGCTGCTGGGTGGCTGGAGCTGGTTCTGACCCTTCAGTAGCTCTGAGAGTGATGGAGACACCCAAGGGAGCACAGCAGAGGCCCCACATCTTCAGGGCCTGGTGATGAGGTTCCTAGCTCCTATTTCCTTTGCAGCATCTTCGTAAATGCAAACATTCCGAACTTCGGAACCTGAACTCATCATCTAAAATAACTGAAATGGGAAGATCATTTTTTAAACCACTTACCTTAAAATTCAGGAAACTCCAAGCATCTGCCCTGCAGAAGGTTTTCCTTCTGAAGTGTACCCTCTCTCTTAAGAGTGTCTGTTGGTAAGGTGGGTTAAAAAATCTGTAAACTACAAGACAATATTAACATTCTGCAATCAAAAGAAGGGATAGACTAAGATTTTAAAATCTACTACTGCTAGCAAGAAATAAAATCTAATAAATATTTTTAAAGATCCTACTGCCCCCTTCAAAACATATTAACTATTATATATTAACTGTTACATATAACTAACCATGTTAACTATTAGAGCTCAAAATAGCTCAGAAGGAAATTTTTCCTGAGACAGATGGCATATCAACCACAGAAATAATAAGGCTAAGGAACCTATGTTCTATGAACTATAACAATCAATCAGCAAACAGCTATTGAGTTTCTGTGCACAAAATACTGTGCTTGTGCTATGAAGCAGTTCAACACTAAACACAGTTCAAAACAGAATAAGTCCTCCAGGGGCTTTGAATTCCATACAGATGGTAAGAGAACCAATTTACAAGACTAATTCAGAAAACAGAGAAGCTGTGTTGATGCTTGTTTAGTTTCATCAGGCCTGGATGTTCTATCCAACAAATAAGGGCAACAATGCCTCTTGCATGGGATTGTTGAGAGAATTAGGTCAGAGAACATCTATGAAATGCCTGGAGCAGTATGTGGCGCTTAATGAACATTCATTAAATGACAGTGGCGGCTGGTGGCTGACATTGCCGTTATCCTTGATGCTGCTCTTCCTGCTGCTGATGTCGTTAATAAAGAGCTTGCACTGGAGGGAGCAATCAGGAAACTTCTTACTCACGAGCAGACTTGAAGGGCATGTTATGTTTGAATTCTAAAAAAATGGGAATAAAGATTGGTGTGTCCTAAGGTGCTTCTAGAAGAGAGAGGAAGGGGAGGAAGAACCCAGGATGTGCTCGCTGTGACTTCCTTTCAGGTCTGCCCTCTGGAGAGACCACACACCCAGGGTTGGGGGATTCAGCAGGGATCCAGGATCAGAGGGAGTTAGGTGCCTGTTGAATCGCTCTTCACAATGACTATTTCTGCTTGTTTTCTCAGGAATTGAAAGGGCTGAAAGAAGAAAAAGAAGAGAATCTTTTCCTAATTCACATCTCTCAGCACCTGACTCTTCCACGTTCCCCTAGAGTGAAGCCCAAAAAGCTGTAAAGTAGGGAGTGGGTGAGCAAGCAGAAGGATCTGTAGTTTTCCCCTCGCTTTATCTATTTTCCATTTCCCTGTTTCACCCAGAAAATCTCCCCTATCCGTGCTCCATTCCCAAATTTTAAACTCAGAACTGACTTATCTCTATCCTAGTCTGCACTATCAAATGCTCTAGAAAGAAGTTTTTTGGTGTGTGGTTTTTTCAATTACGTAGGGGAGGAAGAAAACTTTTTCCTCTACCCTCTTAAGTTCATTGTTGCGGCCCTGCAAATTAGATGAACAAAACATAGATTAACAGAAGAAAGGGCATATAAATCTTGTTTCGGGTTCACTTTTACATGACATGGGGGCCTTCCTAGAGAAGAAGTGAAGACTCAAAGAAGCGGACAGGCCTGAGAGCTTACGTACATCATTTTTAACAAAGAGCAATAAATTGTGGGGATGTGACAAGACAAAGGAAAGGGGTTTTTAGGTTTCAAGGGGCTTCAAACTGTGGAAAGGTAAATACACCGAAGAAATAATGCAAGAGAAGGACTACCTTAACAAAGTTGGCTTGTGCAGGTCCGTCTCCATGCCAACTTTCCTTCTTCACGGCCGTAAGCTTGCCTGGGAGATGGGTTTACAGCAGTCCTTATTTCTCAGGAGTTTCTGCTTTCATGCAGATAAGGCAAGCTTTGTGCATCTGTTGAATCTCAAATGTCTTGAGCTCAAAATAATCCTTATGCCAAAGTGACATATTTTGGGATGGCATATTCTGATCCCCTTCAATTATAGTGACAGATAAACAAGACTGAGCATTAAAACTTTCAAACTTAAGTGCCTGGTCCAGGCTCACTCTGCTCATACTCCAGATCTCATATGAAAAGGATAGAAAGAATGTCACGAAGGTAATATTTTAACTGCTGAATGGTTATTTTAAGGTCTCTGGGAGTATAACTTTAGAGGGAGCTTCTACATGGCAGCCTGACTAATAAAATCTGAACTAGAGAATGCACATAAATTATTCTGGACTGACTCTGTTAAGGTTCCAAGTCTTTTGGTTGTGTGTGTATATAACCACATAAGTTATAAGTGCATGGCATAAGTTGTGCTGAAATTTTAGAGAACGCAAGTGCAGAATATTTATTAATGTTATTTCATTTGTCAAAGTAGTGATCTCATTTCTTTTTCATGATCTTTCATGGAACTATGATTCCACATTTACTTCCTTAAGAATATTCCTGATGCAAAAAGAGAAATCATCATTGAAGTCATCAAACATAACCTTTGAAAATTATCACCCACGCCTAACTTCTCATAGAAAAAGCAGAAACCAAACTTTTCCTACGGTACAAAAGATCACGTATAAATTCTCAGAAATTTTTGGTCCAAGTGATAGTACTGCATTTTCAAAACAAAATGCCTTTTGCTTTTTTAAAATGCTTATTCTAAGTTTCATGTCAAGGTTCCCGCATGTCAGTGACAGCATATGTGTCTCTCTGTATTCCAATATCACCAACATTTCTCTAGTATTGCAGGACTTTAACACAGTGGGTTAAGTTCAAACCGCAAGTTACTATGACAACAGAGATAATTGCGGCCGCTTACACCAGCGTGCTTCTCTATAAATCACACTTTTAAGGGTAATTTTTCTAACAAAGCATTGTTTAAATTGCTCTAAAGTTACAGCAATTATGTTTTAGACTATAAACATCAGAGTAGAGAGAAAAGCAAATTTAGTAACTCCAGACCAGGATCACGAGAAGGCTTCCTGCACACAGATGCAGCTTTCGTGGGGAGGGCTCCTCACACCGCATGAGCACTGCTGTTGCTTCTGGGCAGGGTAATGCAGGGCTCTCATGTCAACCAGGTTTACAGAATGGTGAGACTCCACACTGTTCTCTCCTTCCATTTCAGCTTATTTTTCTACTGTGATTTTTCAGCATGTTGCCATGAAAGTGGCCTCTTCAATAGAACTGAGGTGGAAATAACTTTTTTTCTATTAATTTAATTTCATCCATTAAAATCATATAGTACTTAAATTGTCACATATGGGTCCAGCTTGTTTTATGTATGTGTTACTGGGTGGTCGCTCATGAGGTTGCAGTTAGACAGGACTACAGTTGTAGGAGAGCAGAAGTTATCACCCCAAAATGAATCTCTTTGGCCTGATAATTTTGGGATGATTATTTCTGAGAACAAAAGACTCAGCAAGAAACATTGACCTTCCCCCTAACTGCCTCAAAGAATTTCAGATAGAAAGCCTGTTCCAGAAAGGAGTTCTCACCATAGGTAACTATAGTATAATATGAACTAGCTGTGGTAGAGGGGGAGGAACCCAGCAGGGCCTATTTGATCAACGTCCTCCCCATGTCCCATTGTCTCTGCAAGGCATGGCCAACATTGTTTACCAAATGCTTGGTTTCTCATCTCCACGTGAATTGTCTTCCTCCCCTTTGAAGTCCCAAACCACTACCCCTAACATTTTCTTTTGTCTTTTGCTGAAGATGGTGTTGAAAGTGGTGGCTTCGGCCATCTTGGCGAGTTACTCAGTTTTCCTGGGTTTCTCCCATGCATTTTTGTTACTAAACTTTGTTTGATGTTCTCCTGTTATTCTGTCTCATGTCAATATAGTTCTTAGAACAGCCAGAAGAACCTAGAAGAGTAGAGGAAGATTTCTTCCGCCCCTACACAGTCTTCTCGTAGCTCAAATGGGGCTGAAGGATCTGCTTCCAAGGTCTCTCCCCTCATTATTGACAGGCTTCAGTTCCTCATGGCTTGTTGGCCGGAGGCCTCCCTCAGTCCCTCCACCGGGGCTTCTCCGCAGGACAGCTCACCACACGGAAGCTGGATTCCCCCAGAGACTGTGAGCCAAAGGCAAGCACCCAAGACAGAAGCCTCAGTCTTGTTAAACCCTGATGTTGGAAGTGACATTTCATCACTTCTGCCGCATCCCACTCATTAGGTGCTGGTCACTAAGCCAGCCTATACTCAAGGGGAGGGACATTAAGTTCTTCCTCTTAAAAGTAGGATATCAAAGAATTTATGGGCATCTTTTTAAAACCACAGAGCAGAGCTATGTAAGGTATTAACTAGTATTACTTTTCTGATGTTTTTACCAAATCTACTGTGGCTAAATAATACTTGAAGACATTAATTTGGTTTTATCATTCTCTTATATCTTCCCATTTCTCTTTCCACCACTCAGTAACCATTCATTAGGTAGCTGGTCGACCCCTCATTGCCTCTAGGGACTTACGTGGCGTGGGGAAAGCAGAACTGGCCGACAGCTCTTCCTGGCCTTTACTTTGCTAAAACCTAATCCCTTAGAATAACCAAGTGTCAACAGACACTAAAAAAGGGAGAGTTATTTGTGAGTACAAAGAAAATATTTAGGGAGAAAATAAGGGAAAAGGAGGGCTCTGGGGAGGTCTGAGAAATGTTGGAAACCACGCCAAGCTTTCTGATCCGGCTCACAGGCCATGAAATGTCAGAGAGGTGTGGCCTTGGTTCACCTGGAAGATGGGGCACGGACGGGCTCACAAAAGATCCCTCAGTGCTGGTGGCAGAGGAAGCAGAGAGAGCCTCCAGAACCAAAAGGGCCAAGCAGACAAGAGCAGTGACACGTGAGAAATGACCAAGAACCCTCCTCCTCCAGTGACTGCCATCCCTTTGTCTCTGTATAAAAATACACAACTTGTGGGGAGGCCCAGGGATAGAGGCCTAGAGTCAGAAACTGAGTTCTAGAAAATTTTTAAATGATATTTCCTTCACACTAGAGTAGTGACTGCCACCCAACAGCTACATTCCTGTCGTACGGAGCCCTGGCCAGGTCTGGCCCCAGGACCTTTGTGTGAATGGTCTCAGCTGATCTTCACTCACAGAGAAAGCCCCTCACAGAAGAAGCCACTGGCTTAACCAAGTCCTGTGACTTACCCAGATTCATACAACTGGTAAGAGGCAGGCCCAGGATTCAAACCTGACCTCTGCTCAAAGGCCTGGGCCTTAAGATAAAACCAGACTAACAGGAGCATAATAAATGCTTGTTAAACAGGCAGCACTCATCCACGAGAACTTCTGAAGGCCAACGGGGTCCAATAAAAGTGACCCTGCACACGCACAGAAGAGACCAGGCGATGCCTCTCAGTTAAAGAGGGCATTCTGGGCAAGAGCAGGGAGCACAGCTGTAGCTGTGGGCACTTGTCGGCCTCCCCGTCAGACAAGCTCCCCCAGGGCAGAGCCTGGATCCTTTAGCTTTCCCCCTCGGTGCCCAGCACAGTCAGAGTGAGGTTCTCAGGATGGTTTCCTTACCATCGGTTTCCAGTATTATCTCCTTAAAATTCCTCAAATCTCCTGCTGTGCTGTTGTAGAAGGGGAAAGGAGGCTAAATAGTAATATGTACTTACGCGCAGAAGTTTAATTTTTCTGAGCAATTACTCATCAACATGAATGCAAACAATAAAAATTGTTTTCTAGAATTTTACCAACTGGAAATTGCTACTATCTCTTTTAGCTCTGATCTTTATTCACTAGAACATATCTCCTTGTTTATCCTGTAAGTGGGAGCGTGCTGTATATTAAAATAGAGATTGGAGAGATATGTTACAAATAGAGAAGGGAGATATGCATATGATAAATAGACGGTGAGTGTTCTGGCTCATAAAATGTTTAACAAGATGACTTTTTTTAATACGAAGTTACTATACATGTTTCAGTAAAATAGCAATTAACCACGACACAACTTTATTTAGAGATGTTTATTGTAATTGCCTTATTTTACTTTAGAGAGCATATTCTCAATCTCTCTCATGCACACCTACCCACATACATATGCACATACAAGGATTGAAAGATCTTTTTTTCTCTTAAATTTCCTTCGGATTACAAAAGTAAATGTTTTGAGTTTTTAAATTCTTAAAGTTCAGAAAAGTCAAAAAAAGATGGAAATTCATATAATCATCCATAGCTAGATGCTTCTTCTTTCTCCTATACTAGGTGCAATGGTACAGTCTATATAATTTTATATCTTGATTAACATCATAGCATATGTTTTCTCCCTTCATTAAGAACTCTTCAGATATGTGTTACTAAATCAGGAAAGTTAATGAGGCTTGAAACAAAATAATTTGTTGACTTACGCTCATTTAGCCAGAAAATAAAATGAATTTGAGTACTCTGATTCACAGAGCATGCAGGAACGTTTCTATATGTAGTCAACTGCATTTAGCTCTGTTTAACTCAACAAATGTTTATTGAATGCCTAATATATGCGAGATAATAAGAAAAGAATTTATAAGATGCTGCCACTGAATTCAAGGAACTGAAAATTTAGTTGAAAAGGAAAAATTTTCATATACCAAACAGTTTAAAAATAATGGAACAGAATCCAGAGGAGTTGTATGGACCATAATGGCCATTTGAGCCCAGGGGTAAAAGACTACATGAGGCTTGCAAGGCGGGCAAATGTGCGTGGCTGTCATCCCACAAACGTATAGTTACAGACGTCATCACAACCCAACTTCTTGGGCTCTCCGTCCATCGAGGACCATTCTGCAAATCTGCTATTCCCGGTTCCTTGAAGAAGCGTGCAGGCAGTGGAGGAGCAAGAATCGTTGCAGCCCTTCAGGACGTGGCTGCGGGGATGCGGCAGTGACAGATTTTCATCTAATTTCTCGTTGCTCACATTCCTTCCATTAACTGGCATGTGCAAATTATATATGCCAAACTGCATTGCAATTAACAAACAGGAAAACCATGCATTCTTGAGTGAAAATACACAGAGATATGCAACTGTTATGGATTCCATTTAAGCACATTGACTACTCCCAAGCTGAAGGCAGATCACTTTTTCTCAGCTACTAATTTAAACACGTGGTCTATTCTGAGCTCAGAATGGTTTTAGATCGTTCTTAAAAAAAAACATAGAAACGATATTTTTAATGTGTTTTAAATAGCTGAAAAGAAATATTTTTTTAAAATTCTTTTGGAAACCAAAAATCAATGTAGAAGCTTAATCTAAAATATGAATTTTTCAGGACGAGAACTGAAAACTGGCTTGAACAAGCACTATATTTGATTGCAAACTATTATAGCTACTGTCACGATCATTACAATTAGACTGAAACCACATCGCACATAATACAAGTATCAACAGAAGCAGAAACAATATACCTAACGTGTAATTCTTTTTGTCTTCAGCTTTCTGAATTCCTCTGAAATGTTGAGTCACATATCGGGTCTAGAACACAGTAAGAATTACCAGTAGTGTTTCTAATCCCTGTGCTATACACATAAGATTTTCCTTGCTTCACATTCTTTACCAGCTGTCATTTCCGTGATGTTAAAGTATTTTATACTGTGACCGTTAGCATCAAGTCACAGCCTCGGCAAACGAAAAATTATGCCATTTCGTGATGTCTAGAAAGGCAACATGAGCATATTAGTAACGAATCTCATTTCAAATCATTGAGTAATTATTACACATTTCCTTTACACAGTATTATCACCCAAAAGACACAGCACAGGAATAATAAGATCACCCAGAGACTCAGTAGACAAAAAGCCAGCTAGAAATCGGATTTCATTTACCCATATTTATCTATTGCTAAGATTCTCAGTGTTCAGCCTTTTTGCATTAGAAGGATGCTAGAACAGACACGTGAATGGCTAGGGAAAGAGATTTGGTGCTTTATTAACCCTTTCGCTCTGAATGAGCAACATCCTGTGACATCCAGGCAGTGGCTTCATCTGAAGGAGGCTGTCCCCCTGCAGCCCATGGGGAGGCAGCCAGAGTGGGGGTGCTGCCCTCCTCCCCACTTCCACATCCATGCAGAAGCTGCAACTCCTCAATGCAATAGGGCATGAAGTAGGGGAAATGGTGCTGACACCCGGGAGGAGTAGCTCCTGCAAGGGCTGCATTTTCAGGAACAGAAAGTTTGGTGTTAGTAATATTTCACACTTCCTCCTATTCTATTTGCTCAGAGTATCAAGTTGAAAGGAAGCAGCGCCAGAGAAAAGTCCCATCTCAGTACCACAGAGCCTCCCTAGTACTAGAGAATATGCCGAGGCCTGGACACCGGCTGGGAAGGTGGACACGTGGACTTGGCCCCCAGCTGCGGATCTAAGAGGGGAGCTCCACCAGCACCCAAGGAGACTGTGAGCACGCCTAAGGAATGCACTCACCCTGGCTGCAGACAGACCCTGAATCTAGAGAGTTCTCTCTTGTTTCATGGATGAATTTAAATGCCCGCATGGAGCTTTCATCCTCAAGATTCAGAGTAAGACGAAACTTTTAAAGACATTTAATGCATGAAGCAAACATTTTCCGAATTGTTTTGTATCCTCAGTAGACTGCAAACTACATTGCCTCCATGGAAGAGGAGCCCGTTGATGGAAAACCGGTTGAGATTAAAAGAAAATTAGAGGAAATGAAAAAGGAGACAGCTGAGATAATGAAAAACTAAAAGGAAACAAAATTAAGATAGAATATCTACTGCCTGAATGTTTATGCCCCTGAAAATTCACAAGTTGAAATCCTAACCGCGGAAGGCGAGGGTATTGGGGCAGGGCGTCTGGGAGGTGATTAGGTCATGAGGGTGGAGCCTCCTGAATGGGATTAGTACACTTATAAAAGAGGTTCCAGAGAGCCCTCTTACTCCTTCCACCCTGTGAGGACACAATAAGAAGCGTATGACCCAGAAGAGGGCTGTCACCTGACCACGCTGGCACCCTCATCTCAGATTTACAGCCTCCAGAACTGTAAGCAACGTATTTCTGTTATTTATAAGCCACCCAGTTTGTTATAGCAGCCCGAATGGACTAAGACAGAACTAAAAAGTACTTTCTGGCAGTAAAAAGCAGAATGCAGACAGCAGAAAAGTGAGCCGGTGATATGGAGAATAAACTTGAGTTCTCTCAGATCTCAAAGGAAAGGGAGAGAGAGATTTTATATAAATTAGAGGGTAGTCATTATTTGGAATATAAAAACAAAGTGTTTCTTAAGGATGACATTCATATTCCTGAAAAGGAGACAAGAAAATAACTGTATTAAAAGCAGTAAAGTTACAATTAAAGAATTTCTTTTGAAATTGATAAAATACAGAATATGAAGACTAAAGGAGTTGCCTGAGATATGAGCTAAATCAATGAAACGATAGCACTACGCTCTGAGTAAACGTTTCAGTTCCTGCCGTGTCATTAGCCCAAGTTGTTCGTGATGCTCAACATTTCCATTTGGCTCTTGTTTCACTTGCAATGTTCAAGCGTTCATTTTGGACAGTGATGGGTTCCTCCTTCTCTGGTTAGTCAAGATTTCACCGCAAAATACTCTTTTCAAACTTGGCATAAATTCTATCACTCTATAGATGAAACATTGCAGTCAAAAAGACCAATGTGAGGTTGTCGTCATTTTCTAGAAAAAAATGATTAAACTTAGAGTCTCACTGTGGCTCAGAAAACCCACCCCAGCCAGAAGCCCCCGCATGAGCAATGCCTGTCTTTGAAACACAGCATATTGAAGCTGTTGAGCTGAGGGTTGGTGAGGATATTACATCTGGTCATGAGAGCACACGTTCCTAATGTGCCATTGGATCATATTCTAGTTGCACATAAAGTCTTCTTATTTATAAATCCCTAATGAATGCTTTGAGATGTAAAGACAAGCCAGTTCTTTACTTTCCATATGAGAATCCAAATGAGATTTAATGGATCAGCACTGAAAAGTACAGGGGAAGAAAATCTACAAGAGATCAAGCAGAAATTACCATTGTTTACAAACACACCAAAAAAAAATGACTTAAGATGTCTCCTCAGCAACACCGATTGGCAAAAGACATTGGAGCAATGTCTATGGAATTCACGAGGAAAGGCATGTGCCCCAAGAATGTCCAGAAAGCCATTCTCACGTATGAAAATGCCCAGAAAGTTTATACATGTACCTCTCTTGGAAAAACATATTTAATGGAATACTCCAACCAAGACGAATCAAACGTTTAAAAATTCAGCAATAGTCCAACCATGTAAAAGGGCTCTTGAGACCTAACTTATTTAGTTTGAATTCCAAACTTAGAAACACAATTGGATCTGTATTGTCAGAAGTAGCCAAAGGCCTGCGGACATAACTTCACAGAGTTAGATATTCTCAACTATTTCTCTTCTGCTTCTGGGTTGTTTTCCCCACAATTCCAGAAACTTTGTTTCTTGAGCTCCATCCTTCACCCCGGAGTCAGCTGGAATCCTTCACTGGCCATAGTTAATGATCATTTCAGTAGCACCTGATGAAACTGGTTCCAGCTCTTGCTGACAGTGATGAAATCGTTTCATGCAATTATGATGCTGGACTCGCAGAAGCAGCTGAAGGAGAAGTTTCTTCTTCTTTCCAAACTCTGTCTCCTCTCCCTTCAACACACACAATCAGAGTTTCCTGGGAAAAAAGTGGGAACCATTTTCATTGCAAGTAACCTGAAAACTTATTTTCTATTTCTTTAAAATTCATTTTTAAGGACCTGAATCATTGAGTTTTTCTATGAAAAATAGTCAAATTATCTGTCACTAGCCCCTCTGCATAGCATCTTCCAACAAAGGTTTATAATATTCCTCTGCTCATTATGCCACAAAAATCACTATTTATTGTATACTTTTAAATATATACAAATATGCAAAGAAAAAAGATTATAACTAGAGATAATCAAACTATTATCAGAGGTTATGCCTGGATGGGATTCTATTATGTTTTTCTTCTTCTTTATTTTATTTACTGTGCAGTAATGTAAGTACATTACTTTTATAATCAGAAAAAGATGTTTTAAAATCAATTTATACAATTTATTTGTCATATGGTCGCAATTATTTCAGAATACATAGCAAATTATCTGGGCCCAAATACACAAAAATAATATTAAAAGTGGCTACCTCTGAGTGATGGATTATGGGTAGTCTTTCCCTCTTGTGTATTGTTTAAATTTTTCTCTAATGATAACAAACTATTTTATTATAGAAAATGCTTTGAGGAACATATATTCACTCATACCATAAAATATTTATTGTGTTTTATTTCTGTTTAATTCTGTTTCCCACTTAGAATTTAATAGACTGTAAGACACTCTACAGAATAAACCACCTGGTGCCCAACTAGATATAATAAAACAGGCAGAAGCAGAGAGGTGACATATTAGGATGGTTTTGTCACGCGCTGCATGTGTCACGAGAGAGCAAGGATTGCTTTAATTATAGTCATTTGAATTTCTGATAGATATTATGGCAAAATTTAAATCTTGTTAATTTACTTTGGCAGCTTGACAATGGGCTCATTTACAATTGTTTGAGGGAATTGCAAATTTCCCATGCTCCGATTTGGGGTGAGGCGGCATTATTCATCTAAGAGCATGTGGTGGAATTCAGGGCTGAACATTAGTCAGAATGTATTTTTAAACCATCAGAAGTCTAAGTCACGATTTTTAATGTTTGGAAGAAATGGTCCAGGGGAAAAAAAATCAGTTATAAGCTTATAAAAATTCAAACATGGTCCAACACTGATATTTATAGTTTTTTTAACCTAACATTTTATCAGTGAAATATTTTCATAGAACTAAAAGCTAAATGCTAGTTATAATGACCCCTCCCAAAAATCTTCCAAAATTCTTTTGATTAATATTTTGAGCAGTGTAGCTTCTTTAAAAAACCAAGCTTTTTCCATCTTAGAATGTAAACTCCACAAACACAGGAAATTTTCCTGTCTTCGTTTTACCTCCATCCAAGCCCCCAGTTCTGTGCCATGAGCACTGGAAAGCTGAAAGAATTCTTTTCTCAAGAGTAGAGCAGAAGCAGGGCCCAGGCAAAGTTAAAGAAAAAAGAAGTGTGAAAAAAAGGTTGAAAGGTGCGTTTGTGGATGGTTTGAGAACGGTGAAGCCTTTTCATTCATCGAAGAGATTTAAAACTTCCAGGTTGCATTTAAGGATGTTCATCCAGGCCCAAAGTCAAAAAGCCCTGGAGTGAATGTTTATAAAGCATGGATATCCACCTCAAGGGGAAAAAATTTCAAACAAAAACATATTTTAGATTTTTTCCTTTTCAAAATGCAAATGTATCCTTTTCCTGGCTTTTATGTGGGTGGATGGTCCTTTTCATATCAGTACCTGATTCTTTTCTTAAAAGCCAATAAAGCACAATTTCATAGGATGATAAAAGCAGGTAATAAATTTAGGATGATCATACTTCCACCTCGAAGTTTTGGGATCATAGGGAAATCAACCCGTTAAACCTAAGACTAGTGGAAGAAGACGCTGGATACCTAAATCCACGTTGGAACAAGATATTAGGTCTCTGACAGGAGTGTTTTCAACTTTATCACTGCTCCCTCTGGTTTCTAGGCACGTCTTGATGTAGTTCAACATCTGCCTATGCTCTGCATTATTCAAAACCTACAGCCTGAAAAAGCTGCCAGCATACAGGAAGAAACACGTGCTGGTTCATTGCTTGCGTTCATTTTCTCTTCTGAGTCTCTGATCTCAGTAGACTTTCAGCTAACCCGAAGAGGAAGACAAAGCTGAAGAAAGCACTGACCTTTATCTTCTTAATAAGAAACGGAACAGCAAACAGATGCAATTAAATAAAAGTTTTCGTTATTTAAACATCAGTATTCTCAACTTGAAATATGCAAAGTTTAAATTTAATCTGCCAGCTTTGAAATTAGTTTTAGGTTTAAGAGTGCCTTTTACTCTAATTTATTTTACTTTGCTGGTTAGGGGTCTTGATTTAACAGAAGTACGTAGTGATCCAACCGCCACCTCCTTTCTCTGATGTGGTCAAGGCTCTGGCCCAAAGACCCAGCCTCTTCCTTTCTCTAATTCCCGTCACTCACAATGTCCTCGCCATAGGCATCTTTTCATCTTCTTCTCACTGAACATCAGTCTCAACCGGAGATCTCAACACTGTGGAACACGAGAGTCAATTAGTTGATATTTGTATGGACACCCAATTCTTCAACAACCCAGACCCATGAAATGATTTTTCGAGTATCCTGTGGCAGCTGTGAACCAAGGGATGACGCATCTCTCTAACGAGGGCGGCCATTATACTTCCTCTCTGATGTGGATCTGCGATAAAAACGAAAACAGAAACAAAACAAGTACCACCGAGGAGACTGAAAAAAGCCGCCACGCAAATGCAAACAGAGCACTAATCAAATTCAGAGCTACCATTTATTAAACCAGGCGCTGCTCTCACCCCTCGGATGGATTGAAACATCGTTATCCACACGGCAACCCTATGAGAGAGGACCTGTTATCTCCATTCCACGTATGAGGAGAGTAAGGCACCAACACCTAGGTAATCTGTCCAAGGTCACACAGTTAATGAGGCAGTGTTAGAAGCCTGGATTCCAACCCAGATCTGGCCTCAGACCCCAGGCTTTGAAACCCTGTGTACATTACCTTTCTATGACTGGCCTTACACAAACATATTATTTTTAAATGTAACTCATATACTGTCAATGTTTTCCAAACCCAAAATGAGAACACATGCCTGGTTAAGTGATTTTTTCTTGATTTCTGGATTTGCTTGAATAAAAATTACTTTGCATATATTTTTAACAACCATAAAAACTAAATTGTTCCATTATATGATTAATAAATTCCTTAACTTGAAAAGAATCGAGACACATAAGCTGGAATGTTTGGTTGCCAGAGTCACAGTGAAGGCAGAAATTTGTAAATTAAAATGTTTGTCAGCAACATAGCCCTAAATTTTGTTCATGGATGACTTTCTTCCCTTTTTTTGAAAAAAAGAGTCAAGCATGTTATCAACAGGCATGTCTAAGTTTAAAGCATCCTGATGCCTCTATACCCTTCATTAGACTCCATTCAGTGGTAGCCCCCTTATCGTCCATTATTTTCTCTGCTCCTGGTTCAGTCACTTCATGGCTCTGATCCTTAGAGCCTGTAGATTGTAGAACAGCTTTGAGATAAAGGATGCTAAGGGCTTAGATGGCACCTGCGTATAATAAATTGCAGTTATTCTCAAGGTTGTCGTTTTCATTATTAGTAATGCTTCCTCTAAAAGATGTTTTGGCTAGTTCTGCCCAATCTATCTCCCTCCTTACTTCTCCTCCACCTCCCACTCTCTTCCTCTGAGAGATTCTTCCCCGCTCCCTGGGATTTGGAGGGGCTGTTGGCCACAGTGCCCCCCATGCTGGCTACAAGGTGGGCTATGACTCATCGTGGTCCAGTTAGAGACATACCCAGAATTCCCAGATAGCAGGAGAAGCAAAGTTCTTTTTCACTTTGAATTAAAAGCTCTAGGAATGTAACTCCAGAGCTGTCTAGGGTCACATTGGTGTGACATACCTGTAAAGGAGCCAGTGAGAATCTGAAGTCCATGGGCAGCTAAGCAAGGGAAAAATCTACCTGGGTACTGCTTGACTCTCATCCTTCCAGGTACAGTAATCACTGATGCCCCACTTACATTTGGTTTTTAGAAACTTGCAATTGAAAAATGCCTGACCAGGGATGTTATTCACTCCTTCACTCATTCTTCCATGCCTTTATTCATCAGATGTTTATTAGACGTCTACCATGTGTTGGATTTTAATGGAAAATTATTTATCTTGTTCTTGATATTTATAAGAAATGGAGTAGCTGGGCAGGTTTCAGGGGAAAATTACCATTCTGGGTCTGTTTGAATCTTTTTGAAGGTCTTTGGCTATAGAGACGGTTTCCAGCTTTCAGAAGCGGGGCTCTGAGCCACACTCATGCTCCAGGGTGAGAGTAGGACCCTGAGCGCCAGGCCACCCAAACCTCGTTTTTTAAAAATCTGAGTCCAAAAGTAATTTGTATTATTTTTCAGAATACGCAAAGTACAGAAAAGCACAAATAAGAAAATAAAAGGCATCCATAGACCAACCACCAAAAAGCAACCTCTGTTAATATATCAGTATATCTATGCCCAGCAAGGCTGATTTTGTGCACAAATTCACGGGTCTGTATGTTGGAATTATTTTGACCCATCAAGATATTCTGTTCATTTTTTCCCCCTCTTCTGTCACAACTAAATTAGATGGCTGTTTAGGGTATAATAAAGATGCTTGGACTGGATAATCAGAGCAGCATTTAGCTGTGCCTTCTCATTAGGGGCACAAGTTCTGCCTGACTGACAACTGTCCGCGGTCAATTGGCCGCATTCAGTGGGAGATAATTAGAAAAGCTGCCTGCAGCTGCCGCTTGAGCAGTTAAGCATGAACTGGCTGCACCTGTGAGCAAGTGTCCATCCTAGTAGACAAAGAGGAGGCAGCAGAAACCGGGCACATCTAAGTTTCGAGGCTTAACAAGGGCTCCAGCCTCCTCTCCCCACATTCAAAGAATACCAACTGATCCACAGTTTGCTGGTAAATGAGTTCCATCAGAAACAGATCCAGCAGTTCTCTCAGTGAATTTGAGGTCACCCAGTTCCGTCTAGATGTTTTGATAAACTTCACAACTCATTGCAGGAAAACAACAGGTTTTTCCCTCCAGCTTTGGGGTGCGTGGATTCTATGAAGCCACGTGCACCCAGACCCTCCTGAGGGAAGTCCTGTCTTCTCCAGGAGCACCAGGATAGGGTGACTGGAGCATTTCAGGCCTGGGTCGATTAGCAGATATTAGAGTGCACAATTTCTCCTTTCATGCAGCATCCTCAGTCCTCAGTCCTAATCCGAGAGAGGCATCCCCTGAGAGCGAAATGCTTAAACAGACAGCTCTGCAGGCGGGTCCCTGGGCTCAGATCCTGGAAGCTCCCTGCCTGGGTAAACTCTCTCTTTTGCAAATATTAAAAGAGCAATACTTTAAAGATGTTATAACAGTACCTGGCACACGGTAAGTGCTTAAGCAATGCTAGCTGTTCTCATTAGTTATCCAGCAACTATCACCAGGGTAGTCGCGTGTTCAGAAGTATCCATTACAAAGAATTAAATGTTTTAAAACCAAGAAAAATATAAAAGTGACCAGAATGCTATAGGATTCCCCCCACCCAGAGGTAGTTTAAGAACCCTTCTTGTGATCTTATTTATGACACTCATTTGCTTAAAGAAATTATGGCCGAAGCCCTGTCCGAATTATCACAAATTCTGAAGTGATGATATCTTAATTACTGGTTCTGAACCTCTTTCTCTCTTTTTTTTTTCCCAGTGAGGAAGATTGGCCCCGAGCTAACATCTGTTGCCAATCTTCCTCTTTTTTTCTTTCTTTCTCTCCCCAAAGCCCCAGTACACAGTTGTATATCCTAGTTGTAGGTCATTCTAGTTCCTCTATGTGGGATACCTGCCACAGCATGGCTTGATGAGCAGTGCATAGGTCCACACCCAGGATCTGTACTAGTGAATCCTGGGCTGCTGAAGCCGAGCAGGAGAATTTAACCACTCAGCCACAGGGACGGCCCCTTTTTATTTATTTATTTTTTTTTTATGATTGCAAAGTTAGCCTAGGAAATGTTTTCTTTTTTTCTTTTTTGCTGGGAGAGATTCACCCTGAGTTAACTTCTGTTGCCAATCTTCCTTTCTTTTTCCTTCCCCCTCCCCAAAGCCCCAGTGTGTAATTGTATATTCTCATTGTAAGCCTTTCTAGTTCTATGTGGGCTGCCGCCACAGCATGGCTACTGACAGACGAGTGGTGTGGCTCTGCGCCCAGGAACTGAATGAGGGTTGCTGAAGCAGAGCGTGCCGAACTCTAACCACTAAGCCATCAGCGCTCACTCTAAACCTCTTTTTTAATTCTTATTTTTCACACTGTGTAGTCTTCTTGTCACAGAGCCATCTGACTCTGGTAATGGTGGAACATCTTGTTTCAGACTAACCCTCCTACCAACTACAATTGTACGTTCTAGACAAAATATAAAAAGCAACTGTTTAAGGTCACTGGAGGGTGACCAAAAGGAGGCACAATTGGGAAGGCATTCAACACTTAAAGAAGCAGACAAAGTGAGGAAGACCCACGTGATTCAGGTTTTCCTTGGGGGCACACTCCAACCCCTTGGATAATCTCCAGGAGAGAGCCTTAATCTTATTAGCCTGAGTATTTGCGCACCACCACAGCAGCTGGAACTTGAGAGAAGAAACCTTAGAAAGGAGTCGGACTAGGGGCAGGCCCTGAATCTGTGCGTTAACTGTCCTCGAGTTCTCGGTTAACCTTTGGACTGTACTTGGGCAGAGTAAGATTGTAAGGAACTCAGAGGGAAAGTGATAGCTGGAAAGCTGAAAGACCTGTGCATAGATTTCAGTGGCCACTCACCATAGGGGATATGGAATTTGGAGTTCAAGACCCATGACATTAGAAGGGTTTGGTAAGTGTCTCAAGCTTCCATTAAGACTCCAGAAGAGCCATGTCTTAGGAGCAAAGACCTCGTCTCAACTTCTAAAAGATCATTCTCAGTGAAAGAAGCTAGATAGAAAGACTACATATTGCATGATTGAATTTATACAAATGATTAGAGAAAATAAATTTATAGAGACAGAAAGCAGATCAGAGGTTGCCCAGGGCTGGGAGTAAGAGTGGGGATTAACTGCAAGCAGGTACAAGGGAGCTTTTTGGAGTATAGAAATGCTGTAAAACTGGATTGTGGATAAACACAATGTGGCATATACACACAATGGAAGCCTTAAAAAGGAAGGAAATTCTGACACATGCTACAACACAGATGAACCTGGAGAATATTATATTAAGTGAAATAAGCCAGTCACAAAAGGACAAATACTATACGATTCCACTTATAGGAGGTACCTACAATAGTCAAATTCACAGAGACAGAAAGCAGAATGGTGGTTTTCTGGGGCTGAGAGGAGAAAGGAATGGGGAGTTGCTGCTAATAGGTAAAGGGTTTCAGTTTTGCAAGATATAAAGGAGTTCTGGAGATGGATGCAGGAAACAGTCTTCCAACAATGTGAATGTCCTTAATGCCACTGAACTGTATACTTAAAAAAGGTTAAAATGGTCAATTTTATGTTATGTGTATTTCACAATTTTTAAAAACTGGATTGAGGTTATAGCTGCAAAACTCTATAAATTTACCAAAAATCATTACATTATACACTTACAATGGGTGTATTTTATGGTGTGTAAATTATACTTCAACTAAGCTGTTAAAAAGACCCTTTAAAAAGGATCTTATCCCCAGACTAAGAGATCTGCTTTAGGACTAATGACGGAACTAAAATAAACCTACTCTAAAAAAGGCTAAAACCAAGACTTCGCAGGCTCCAGGTGATCTCCCAGTAACACAACTACCTGTTAGAACAAAACTGCACACTCGTCAGAGGAAGATAACACAAGTCAGGTTGTCTATAATGCATTGTTCACAATATCAGGTATGCAATCAAAAATTACTACACCTGTGAAAAATAGAAGAATGTGACCCATAGTCAAGAGAAAAATTAGTCAATAGAAACAGGCCAACTGATAGTCCAGATGTTGGAATTAGCAGAAAGGGTGAGGGGATAGGGAATTTTAGGAGATCCATGCAATTTGTAGAAAATTTGAGAAAAGAAAGAACCAAATGGAAATACTAGAACTAAAAAATACAATATCTGAAATAGAAAATTCATTGAATGACATTAAAAGAAGATTGCCCATAACAGAACAAACAACCAGTGGATCTGGAGACAAGTCAATACAAGTTATCCAAACTGAAGCACAGAAAAAGGAAAGCTTTTTTAAAATAAACAGACCTGAATCACCTGTGGAATATCAAGCAGCCTACTACACACGTGACTGGGGTCCCAGAAGGAAAGGAGAGAGAGAATCAGGCATAAAATTATATTTGAAGAAATATGGACTAAAATTTTTCTAAATTTGATCAAAATCAGCAACCCACAGATCCAAGAAGCTCAGTGAACCCCAAACAGGATAAAAACAAAAACCACATCTGGTAACATCATAAGGAAACTTCTAAAAACAAACATGAAGGGGAAAATCTTTTTCTTTTTTTTTTTTTAGAAGAAGCCCTCCTTCTCCTCCTGTCTGAGGAGTTTTTGTTTGTTTGTTTAAGGTGTGCTTTTTGGTGAGGAAGATTGGCCCTGAGCTAATAGTTGTAAGTCATTCTAGTTCTTCTATGTGGGATGCTGCCACAGCATGGCTTGACGAGTGGTGTGTGGGTCCACGCCCAGGATCTGAACCAGCCAACCCCATGCCGCTGAAGCAGGAGTGAGCAAATTTAACCTCTCAGCCGCAGGGCCAGCTCTAAGAAAAGTCTTAACAGCAGCCAAAGTTTAAAAAGACTCTTCCTGTTAAGGGAACAACAATAACAATCACAGCTTACTTCTCATTAGAAAGAGGAGAATCCAGAGACAGTGGAACCACATCTTTAAAAGGCTGACCTACTTTTCAAACGAAAATCTGATAGAACAGATTGCCAGCAGACCTGCTCTATGAGAAATGGTCAAGTTCCCCAGGTCGACGGGAGACGATACTAGATACAATATGGATCCACAGTTAGGAAAGAAAAGCACTGCAAATGGAAAATATCTGAATAGACTATTTTTCTTTCTTTTCTGAGAGTCTTTAAATGTCAATTGACTGTTTAAAGCAAAAATGACAGTCAGGTATCGTGGCATATTACAAATCCAGAGGTTAAAATATGAGAAAATGGGACAAAAGGTGGGAGAAAATAATGCAATTATACTATTGTGAGATTGTTACATTATATGAAAAGTGATATAAGTTAGAATGTGATAGTTAAGAGTGCATGTTATTATCCCCAGAATTCTTTATCATCGATTAGCGACTACCTCAAGTTAATAATATTTCCATTAAAACTATTTAAGAAACATCATGTGCAAGTTACTTTAAAAGCAACACAACTCAGTGGAAAACACTATAAAATTATAATAAGATATCAATATTTTCAATAGAAAAATAAAATTTTTCTTTAATTATTCAAATATTTCTAAGTCATTCTCTCTCTTAGAGACTCAGAGAAGAATCAGAATAAATCAGGGTGACATATTTGACTGAAGGATTTAGATAAAAATACCAGAAACCTTCAAATTTTATTATAATTCTATCTTTCCCCTTTCTAGACTTGTAATGCAGGATAAATTTAAAATATGACTATTTTAAAATGCAGTATGCAAGTTTGGACTAGATAGCAAAACTCCATGGAGAAACTACACTGAAAAACTAGTAATGTTTTGTGGTTTTATAATAATAAAAATAGCAAATAATTATTGAATGTCTGTAAGTGCCAAGGATAAGAGCTAAGTACAGAGTTGATGACTGCCCTGACCTTCAAGGAACTCTTCATCTAAAACAATACACGGGTAATACAAATATAATATAAAAAACACAAATAACTATAATTTAAGACAGAATGCAAAAAACAAATCCTACAAGAAAACTGTCCAGTTTAAAGGAAATGAGATCATCTTTAGCTGCAGAGATTTTAAAAATCTTCAGAGCATTTGCAGCAGCCCTCAAAGGAGAAGGAGGGTATTCTTAGTGAAGACCGTGGGGCTGAAACAGTAGGCACAGTGGCACAAAAGTGGGAAATATGGAGTGTGTGTAGGGACAATCCAATCATTCAGTTTGTCTCCATCACCAGCGACTTACAGGGAAATTGTCAGAAACAACTAGAACAGGCAAATTGGGGTATCCTCTGAAGGGACTTGTAGGCCACCCCAAGAAATTAGAACTTTATTCTGTAGGTTATAGGAAGTCATTTTCCTCATGCCAGGGGTCTGGCATAATCAAACTATGTTCTTGGGAAAGATGAATATGGCTGATGGGCTGGAGGCAAGAGAGACTACAATCCGAGTCCCATAAAAACATCCTGGTCCCCTGTAGGATCAAAGCATGCCAGAGATTAAACTAGGATGACATTAGAACAAGCCAGACTGAATTCCTAAGAGCCTCCCAAGGGACTCCCAGACACTCTAATGCCATGTGCTGACTGCCTCCAGGGTTGCAGCTCTGCATCAGGCACTGTGTGGTATATAAAAGTGAGTGGCATCTAGCTATCAAAGAGCAAATCGAACCACACAAAAATCACCAAAATGTAAGCTAGAACAAAATAGATGCTATATAGAAGTTTCTCCATCTCTTATGTCAGGATCCGGTACTATCTGGTCAACCTCTGCCAAACAAGGCAGACTGGGAGAGGCTCGAACTTGAAAATAGACATGTCTACTAGGAGAGAGATGTACTGAAAGGACAGGCGCAGCTTCAGGTGGAAGAGGAAGTTTATTTGGCAAGCAGAATGTGGAGTCTAGAAGGCACAGCCACCCACTATAGGAAGAAATCCAGATAAACCATCTCACCACACGGGATCCAATACTCAGTAACACGGTGGCCCTACCTTTGGACAGAGCACAAATAGGACAACCCAGAACAGCCAACAGTTAAAGATGTAAGCAAAGAGGTAGGCCATAGGGCACCAGCACATTCTGTCATCACTCAGAAGAGCCCTTCCTATTAGGCTTTGGGTCAGGAGCAGACACCAATACAGGAAGGGAGCAGCAGATTGCTATACAATGAGACCCTGGAGAGTCCTCACATTATAGACACCTCATCCAGCAGAGTCTAGTCACGTAAACAACAGATTCTGAGGCACAGAGAACAAGACAGGAGCCAATGACCAAAACTGGGCCATATATTTGAGAATATGTATTAGGAACTAACCATAAAGCCAATGACCAGAACTAGAGTCCAAAGGCAGTACCAGTCTTAGATAGTCAAAGCTACAGTGATAAGCTAGGATTATTTAAATCCCCCCTAATTCTGATCAGGATCTGTCCTAAGAGTAGGACAAAGTTGAGATTGAGGGGAGAGCAAGTCATATCACTAAGGGTAAGAGGAGAGAGGTCAAGGCTGGGGAGCCAGGCCTCGCCCGACTGGAATGCAAACTGCATTGCACTAACCCAGATTCTGACTGGGAGGATCAGAGAGAAGCACTCTCGAACAGACTATATTGGAGCTGGCTCTTTTCTAACAAGTAAGACTTTCTGAAGGTGGAGAAGAAATAGAAAGACTTGCCAAGCTGTGGGAACAGGGTGGCTGGAATGTCAATTATTTGGAGAGTCATAGAGAGGGGTAACTGAGGCCCCAAAACCAACCTAACTCATTGGGATTTCATTCTACAGGTAATGGGCGGACATTAAAGCTTTCGAAGAAAGTGACAGGCTGCCATTCCGGACAACAAGCCTGACCACTGTGTCTGACCTCTACCTGTCCACTTTCTCAATGTTGGGGGTTTCAGCCACAAGGATATTGACAATGCTGGCCCTGCTCCAACATTAGATTGAATGGCATCATCAGCCCTTCTGGCCCAGCCTGTGTCCCATCTCTGCCCGTCCCTGCCCGTTCCGATACGGAGTCTTCGTTCTCATTTCTTACCGTGGTCTCTGTGGCCACCTTCCCCACTTCTCCTTTGTCTCAGCTCTTGACTGTAACCCATCTGGCAGACAACTTTTCAGGCCTTGTTCTGTGGGCTGGTCTCTGCACAAGTGTGCCTGCCCTTTTTGCAGCCCCTGTTTCTGCATATTCGTGTGGGCTCAGCCTTACCCACACCTTCCCACCAAGCCTTCCCTTGGAGACAAACCTTGGGATCCTGATGGTCCCAAGAGGTCATGGTGGTAATAAGAAGGTCTTGCCAGATGGTTTTTATGTTGACATACCATCCCGTCCAAACTCGACCTTGTTTGATGTTCTGACCAGCCAACGAACCAGGACACCACTCATTTTCAAGGGTGCTTCACCATGCTGCACTGAGTGACATCAGGCCTCGCCAATCCAGGCTAGTAAGTATAAGAAGAGAAGTTTAAGATTAAAAAGAAGAAAGAGGAAATGGGGGCTAGGACAAAAAGAAACAACAAATATATAAACAAACATAGAATAGGCATTATTTGTCCGTGGATTTCTGACTGAGCACAGAAAGCAAGCAGTTCTGCAAAAAGTTGAGAGTCATACTTCCAAGTATTACGTAACTCCTTATTGTTTTCCCTC
Source organism: Equus przewalskii (assembly GCF_037783145.1). NCBI lineage: Eukaryota > Metazoa > Chordata > Mammalia > Perissodactyla > Equidae > Equus > Equus przewalskii. The sequence continues at coordinate 76,642,050 of NC_091839.1, forward strand.
AAAGATGCTTTAGTATAAAGCTAAGAAAAACAGTCTTAGTCCTTTATTCTTAAAATAGGGAGGAAAGTAGAAACATTTCACAGGTAACAAGAAATCTGAAAGGAATCACAAAAATAAAAATTCAAACTCAATCTTTTTGGTCAAATTAATACAATGCATTAGAGTAGAGAACCATTTATTAAATTCATAAAAATATCTATGGAGTCTTTAAAAATTCAAAACATTAAGTGTCAGGGATAAGCTATGAAGCTCCCCATTTCGTGAGCCTAGTAGTCTGACCTGAAGTATTAGACCGAGATTATAAATCACCCTGATGCAGCCCGTCCTCACACCGGCTCCAGAACACAAAGTGAGTAACTCTCGGCTTCTTCTTCGAATACCTCTGGGAAAGAATTTTGTCAACAGTATGATCACACAAAAATGTGATATGTTGCACTTCTGATTCTCTGATGAGTGAGATATTGGACCGAGAAAGGGGAAAGTGAAATTTGGTAACATGAACAAACCCCAGGAATATAAATGAGCATTCAACTGAACTCAGATATCTTGATTCTCTACAGTATTTGAAGACCTCTTTGCAGGAAATAAATTAAAGTTTTCAGCTTTGACAGAGAGCTGCTTTCAACTACAATAATTTTTTCAAGCTTAAAAACCAAAATTATCATTTGAATTTATATAACGGCATTTTTGGGTAAAGCAGCAGAACCTAAATCTTAAGCAAAAAGGCAATTAGACAGAAAGATTGAGGGCTCACAGAGTTGTGGCAAGGCTGGCGCATTGGATCTGGAAAGCAAAATGTAACCCAGCACTCCTGCGGGGCCTTGGGGACAGAGCAGCACCCTCCGAGCCGCAGGCGGCCACGACTCTGACTGAGATCAATGAATCGATTCCCTCTCCAGATTCTTGGGTCACTTTTTCAAGATTGAAAGTTCCAGAAAGAGTGCCTAACCAAGTCACGTGCAATTCTCTAGCAGGGACATGCATAGAAAGGGGGAGTCTGATCCTCTAGCTTCCAAAGGCGAAGGTAATTTCCACCTAGACCACGTATGATTAGGGACTTCCCGAAAAGAGAGTGGGGTGTGAACACTAAGGAATATTAAATATTGAACAGTGAAAAAATTACAAAAATTCACTACAATCTGCCCATTTGGGTCCACAAATTTTTTTCCTGCCTAACATATGTGAGTTAACCCTAGTAGAACTGAGAACACTCTCACTTCTAACCCAAAGAGAAACACCTAAATTAAGTAGTCACTGAATTCCAGCTCTTAATCCAGGGCCTCTGGTTAATGTACTCTTCTCCCCATATCTGCAACATGTGGCCTAAATGTAAATATAACCACAAATAATTTCACCTAAAGTAGGTGAAAGAGAGAGGAAAAAGAAGAGATTTCAGTTAAACTATTTACGTACACTTGATAGAGTATAAAATCTAATATAGTAGAGGTTATAGTCCTTATTTCTGAAAATAATCAGAAAGCTATTGTTGACATTCCACATTCAACGTTATCAGAAGCAGCTACCCATCCATTTTTGGCTTTCCTTCTCTTGGCACATTCTATGTTCCCTTCACGTCAGTCAGCACAGGTGGTTGGAGTTCTTTGCTTGTTGAGTTACCCACAACTTATGGATGAGGTTGTATTAATGAGGGACATGGTGGCAGGAGGAGGCCCACATGGGTCTGATCCATGCTCCTCCCTGCCACAATTGAGATCAAAACTCTACTTTTCTTTGACAGCCAAGTCCTCTTTCTCAATTCTACAACACAGCGGTCTCTCTTTATTCTGATCGTCCTAGGGCCTGAGGAAACTGAATTGGCCAAATGGCGGTGTGGCACCCAAGTCACTAATATCATTACTGTATCCAAGTAGGAAGCATTCCTACCTTGAGGCTAAGGCATTTGAACCAGCTAAACCCAGCATGCAGGGATGACAAGTTAAAAAATATTGCAAGCAGATTATTAGGAGTAATTATCCTTTCGTTCTCAGACTCTAACATCAACAATCTCTATCAAAACTCTCTTGGGGTCAAATTATTTATACGTTCATGCTGACCCTACTGACAGTTATGGAAATAATGCCCATTTTGTCTCTGCTAGTTAAGTGGAGCTACCTGGCCTGTGCCACCCCTGGATCCTCCAGATGACACGGAAAACAGGTAGCCCATTTCTACCATGTGGTCTCCTACCAGAATCCCCAGTCTTCAGAAAATAGCCCGTTCCAGAAAGGGTCTTGAAGACCTTCTTGAAGGGAATTGATTGTTAAGACAATTTAGAATGTAGCTGGACAGATGCTCACAATAGATCATTCCATATTTCCCATTCCTTGAAGTTTTTAATTTCTTTATTCTACGCCAAGAAACGTTTTCATCTGGCCCAATATTTTGTGGGCTAGAGTTGAAACCAGGTTTGCATTAATCAGTCAAACAAACGATTGGAACCACCGATGGCTACACAGTCTTGCCCTGAATGCAAAATACTGGTAAGCATGTCCATTTTTAAAAATTGAGCCAGATATAGGATTCTCTTCCTCCCTGTTGGTCAAGTGCCATCAGTCATTCCCACAAAACTCCACAGATATTCTTCCATAAAATTAGCAAAGCCCTGGAATTCTTATGGTAGGTAAACCTTCTCACCCAAGGAGCAATTTCGTAATTTGCGCTCAAGTCGTGTTGACATTTAACTCCAGTTATTTCTCTGAGCAAAATGAAGTGCAAGGCAGGTGGGGAATTTAGAGAATAGGAGTCTCCTTTCAAGAAGAAGCTTTTCCTCAGGCAAAAGAATAAAAGAGTCTTTAAGCAAGAGAAGAACAATCTCATCAGAGCAGGGAGGGGAAATTGTTTCCTTGGCAACAGAAACTCCATCTAGGGCGGAGACTGGGTGACTCAGATGGGAGTCCTCTCATGGACCCCATCCCACTGCCCAGGGGCCGACTCTTTCCGACTGATCACTACATTTCCATGCAAGTGACATACACGCTGAAAAATTTATTCCATTGATGTAATTTGGCACCCTTCAGGATCAAAATCTGCTTCTGAGTTTTGGCTATTGCAGCCTTACAGCTGCAAGATAATAAATCCTTTCATTGTGGTCATAGAACATCCCCGAATTTCATTCCGTGGCTTAAACTGAAAACTTAGGGATTTGAGTTTATCACTGACTGGCTTTAAGCCATTCAGTGTTATCAGAAGCAGCCACTCATCGATTTTTCATATCTTTCTTACTATTTTTATGGTGGTGACAACATGGCCCACCAGAGCCTTGTCCTCAGCGGATCTTTGATTACAGATGTCCACAGGCAATTGTTTAATTCATGATCCTCTCACTGCAACCCGTGGACTACTAGATTAGCATCCCAGAGAAATAAGAGCACATTCAATTTCTCCCAATCTGTCTCAGATGGAGGACTGGTCTCTCATTCCTCACAGTTCCTTAAAGGTCTGTTATCTAAAACTCCACTTCCTGATACCAGTTTCTGGACAGTTTAGTTAAGAGACTGTGTAGATTCAAATCCGGGCCTGGCTCTTTTTTAGCTGTGTGAACTTGAGCAGGCTCTCTGCACTTCAGTTTTCCTCAACAGGAAATCAGGATAACAGTCCAACCTCAATGGCTGTCGCAAGGATGAGGAGTTAATACAGATAAACACTTAGAACAGTCCTTGGCATATTGAACACACTCAGTAATTGTTAGCTTGTTGTTACAAAAATAGTGGTAATTAATATTCCTATTATATTTATCATCAGCCAAAATTCTTGTACATAAGTGGAAAAAATACAAATATGGACATCGTAAGTGAAAAAAGAGAGATTATTGGAGTATCTGGTGTCACAGAATGGATTGAGGCAGGAGGACCAGGCTTGAGAAAGGATGGGGCGGCAGAGATTCTGGGGGCTGGGCTGCCGCAGTCACAGCACAGACCGGGCAGCAGGACATGTGGTCCACACCACCACTGCTACTGAGAAAGTCTGATCCCAATCAACTCCAGGTCCTTCTGCCAAGACTGAAGTTCCAGGAGAAAGCGTTCATTTAGCTAAGCTATGTCACATGCTCCTGAGTACTAACTGCCACCAAGACTGCATACTAGGAGTTTCCCCAAATGGTAGTTGAGATGCTATTGAGCAGTGGAGATTAGCTACTGAAAAGCCAAAGGATGACTAGTGTCGACTTTATTAGGCAGCATTAGTGATCAGTAATCCATGGGTGTGACAACATGTGACCAACATGATGTTTCCTCTAATTTGAGACTGAAGTTCAAGTGCCAAGGAAAGGAGGCATTTAGCTTTTCTGAATATTTGAAAGGTCAAGTGACACCATCTTCACCAGGAAACATTCCCAAGAAGACATAAATATTCCACCAACTTGTTCAACCCTGCCTGACATCTTTTCCGCCTCTCCAGACTTGCTCCATTCTCCAGGGCAGGAATCCCTGCTTCTCTCACCAGCTCCAGGAGAGAGAGAGAGACAGACCCCTGAGAAACAGAAAGGTCAGAGACGCCTTCAGGGAGGGGTGGCCTTAGCTCATCGTTGAAGGATGGGTCACTTTGTAGAAGGAGGAGAAGACAAGGTGGCCCAGCCACTGAGATGAGGATGAGCAAGGCCAGGCCAGCAGGACTTGTCTCTCTGGAAGTTTCTTCATGAGAATAGTAAGAGAGAAAGTTTGAATGGAAGGTTAAGGCCAGAGTGTGGAGGCCCTTAGTTTCCAAGCTAAGATTTGAAATGTAACCTATAAACTTAAAAAAAAAAATGGGGGCAGACTCACAGCCTTGGTGACAGCAGTGTCTTAAAACTGAAGCTTAATCTGATATTCTTGCAGCAGGGGATGGAGAAGGAGGAGCCAAAGGCAAGGAAACAAGCTGGGATTGCAGTAGTCTGTTGCTTCTCACTTCCTTCTTGGGTTTTGATAGGAAGTCATTTTGGAAGAAACTTGAGGTGTTTGCAGCAAACAAAACTAGGGTTTTTATTATAAAATCAAAGAACAGAGGAAATCCACAGAAATTATTAGGTGATTTGGGTTAATGAGCTAGATTGACATTTATGAGCGAGGCTAATTTAGATAATGGTGGTGGTGGCGGTGGTAGTGGTGGCAGTAGTGGTACAAAGGGTGAAAATTTGACAAGTCCATGTGGCAGAAGAGCCTCTTGAGAAATTATCTATCTTGTTTCCAACTGCGGAATTATTGCTCCCCATTCCCACATGTCCACGTTTTAGAATGTTGTCAGGCCTTTGAGTCCTTGACATGAGGGACTGAGGGACGTTAACAGCCCTTTGCGGAGTTTCAGAACATAATGGAGAGTTTTCCGGAGGGCCATGCTGCCAGGAAGCACCTCTCAAATCAGCTGTTGTTTTCATATCCTAGGTCTATGAGGCACCAAACAAGACCATCAAAAGGCGAGGGAATGGATGGAAGAGGGGCGTGGCCTAGTCACAGTGACATTGTTGCTTTCTGGCGAAGGTTTGGGGACTCAGGCCTTAAAGGCTCATATGAGCATTCCCACTTCAAGTTAGCCACTCCCAAGAGGTGAAACCGAGGAGACTTGGGTCCCTACCCTAGAGTGACCACTGTCTGGGTTTGCTCCCGTGGAGTTTCCCAAGAGCCAGGACTTTCAGTGCAAAATCAGGTGAGTCCTGGGCAAACCAAGGCGAGCTGGTCACCCCAGTCTTGGGAGCCTGGTCACAGACAGAAGGGAGCTTCTACTGGAGCTGCCTGTTTTCAAACGCAGTAATGCAGCCCTGTGCTTAATCAAGGACTGTCCGCATTCTCCTGTACTACGTAAGCTCTAGAGGTTCTTATACAATACAGGAGGAGGAGAGGAGCCTGGCGTCTGATTTATATCGAACTTTCTTGTTAAGCAGGTGGAAACTTTCAGTTGAGTTAGAAAAACAAGAAATACGACATTTCTTGAATAGCTGATGGTGGGGGCAGTTCCTGTCTCTTCAAGTAATGTTACCAACTATTTCTTGAGTGTCAGTCTGCGTTAGGCACAATGCTGGGTATTCACCTGCATTATCTCAATTAATTCTCACAGCAATTGTATGGGCTGAGTACTAGGAACATTTCAATTTGCAGTTGAAGAAATTCAGGCTCAGAAAGGCTAAGTAACTTACTCAAGTCCACACAGCAAGATGTAAGTGATGGAGCCTGATGGATTTTCAAAGTCAACAAACACTCTTAATTATTCACTAAACTGTACTGTCTTATTTATAAAGTAAAACAGAGGTTGACAGGTCTAAAATTTGTGGAAAATATACACAAAGATTTTTTTTGTCTTCTTTATCTTATCGATATTCATAACTCACTATGTTCATTATTATTTAAATTATTTAATGACTAGGAAAGCACCTGTGGTCTTACAGAATAATCCCTGGCTTCATTGAGGGGGATTCATTCATTGAGCCTTCTTATCTGTGACATAAACTTTTCTGTCCTTCTTTGAAGATTTAATGTCAACACACAGAGAAAGAATGACAATTCAGTGGCGCATTAAGGACGGTTACAGTTACATTCTAAAGTATCTCTTTCTTTAACCTTTGTATCACCTTCCTGACAGGACTGATCATTTCACCAAAACCATAGCATCTAAACCTCTCCTCTCCCCTTTGCAACCACCCAGCTCTTTCACAAAGCAGTCCTACTCAGAGAAGGCTGCCTCCTCTGCGTTTGCACGTGAGCCTGATTACAATCTCTTTGAGGACAGGACCGCTTCTCATTAGACCTTAACTATCAATACAAGATTGCCTTATCAACTGTGAAGTCTGCATATATTTTATGAGAATAACCTTCCCTGGAATGCAGAACTTAGAATGGAAGTTGGTGAAGTTCTACATTGTTCTCAGTTCACTTGTGCTTTTTAGAGATCATGGACCAGATAAGAACTCAGTGTTATAACTTCACTGTTGATTCAGTAAGGGCTCCAGAACAGCAAGCTGTAGTGTCCCAGGAGAGCCATTCAATACCAAATACATTAACCTGCCCCAGAGTCAGGTTGACTTCCTTCTTGTCACTGAGTCTTAGAAAGTTAACAAGCTTAGAGAGAAGTTTCAGAGTTTCTCAGGATGGGTCTCATCCAGGGCTCAGTGTTGGTGCTCTCCATATAAATAGAGCTGGGTCAGATGAGATAGCCCCCAGAAGTTGGGAACACAACTGAAAAGTCATGGCATTAAGCCAAACAGCATTGGCAAATAAAGCAGGTGATGTCTGCCTAAATCACAATGACAAGGACTCCTTTAGTTGGAGCCACAAAGATGCATTGCTCACATCTCCTTCCAAAGAATCGGCTGTGGGGAGCGTAGTTGACTGGCAGCCTCCAGCTGCCGCCCCGTTGAATCCCCCACTGCCATCACAGCCAGGCCACCCTTCCCCAAGGATGGCTCCATCCAACAACTGAGCATGGTGGGTACTAGTGCCAACCCATTCCTGCACAACATGAGATTCTCCCAAAGGCCAGCCTTTGCTCTGGGACTCCCCATCAGCCTGGCCCAAACTTTCTTAGATCTGTACCGTCGAATCTTTCTACCTAAACCTCCTTCCTCTCTCCTTTCACAAGTGTCAGACCCACCTCGAGTTCTGAAGAGGAAGTGACCAGTAGAAATACAATATGAGCCATATATATAATTTCAAATTTTCAAGTAGCCATATTAAAAAAGTAAAAAGAAACAGGTGGAATAAATTTTAACCATATACTTATATATTTAATGATATATTTATTTATTCCAATATTATTTCAACATCTAGTCAATATTTTCAAAGTCATTAAGGAGATATTTTACATTCTCATACGTGTGAGGGATTTGGGGGGGGTGGTTTTGTTTTTTCTGGGGGGGTGAGGTACTAAATTTTAGAAATTCATGCTGTGTTGTACACATCAAATTCAACCTAGCCACGTTGCAAATGTTCAAGAGTCCCATGCGGCTAGTGGCTGCCCTACTGGACTGTGCAGTTCCCAGGGCTGTTCCCACCTCCTCCTGCTCCTTCATTCTTCTCAGACATTATCCTCCCAAACCCCCTGCACGTCTACTCCTGTCTGAGCACCTGCTTCTCTGAGGACCTCAACTGACACAGTTTGCCTCATTGTCTCTGGTCCAAATACTCTTATCAGAGGCAGACTCTTGAAAAATCATTGTCATATATCACTCTGCTGCTCAAAATCCTTCAGTGGACACCCTTCATTTCAGTGAAAATCTCTCCCCTTGATTTCCAGTGGCCTCCACAATATCGTGATGATTGACACAGTCAGTTTCACTGAGAGGCCTCCCACGCTGCCCTCCAGCCAGGCCAGCCTCCTCACTGCCCTTCAAAAGCCAACCTCTTTCATGTCTTCAATGGCTCATGTTGCTCCCATCTCCTAAAATGTTTTTTCTTTCCATTGGACTTATTCAAGGCTAATTTTTAAAGAATCAATACTGATATTACCTATCTATACAATTACTATTTAAAAATTATATCTGGATACCACTGACATATTCACGTATGAAGTAATATATGTAATCTTCAGAAGACAAACTAAAGTAGTATTTACTTCCAAACTTCATTTCACCAGCATCTGCTTACCCAGCAGACAATAAACACTGTGGCAAACACAAAGAAGTAGAATCTATAATTCCTGTTTTCAAGGTGTGATGGTTAATTGCATGTGTCAGTGGGCTGGGCCATGGTGCCCAGTTGCTTGGTCAAACACTAGTCTAGATGCGGCTGTGAAGATGTTTTTAGATGCGATTAACATTTACAATCAGTTGACTTCATATCAAGCAGGTTACCCTCCAGAATGTGAGTGGGCCTCTTGCAATCAGTTGAAGGCCTTGGGAGCAGACTGAGGTTTCTGGAGAAGGAATTCTGCTCCAAGACTCCAGCACAGAAATTCTGCCTGCGTTTCCAGCCTGTTGGCCGGCCCTCCAGATTTCAGACTCAAGACTATATCAACTCTTACCTGAATTTCCAGCCACCCAGCCTGCCCTAGGGATTTTGGACTTGCCAACTCCCACAGTTCCATGAGCCAATTCCTTAAAATAAATCTCTATTTGTATGTACATAAACCTTTCAGTTCTGTTTCTCTGAAGAGCCCTGACTAATACACAAGGGTTTTTCTTTCTGTTGTGGAGGTAAAGACTTGGGAAGTTAAATGACAGCGCAAGACAACAATATATTGTGAAAATAAATCATTAAATTGTAACTGTCAAATTTATGCTATAGACCCCACAAGCTCAGGTGTTCAGAAGAAAGACAAATCACAGTGGACCAGTGATCTCAAGGAAAACCTAATCACTCAAGCACTTTGGTGTTTAAATGTAAACTATTTAAAAATATAAAACTAATTTGTTAACATCCCAGACGCATCTTTTTAAAAAACACATCCTACATTTGGTCTGTTTTGGCTTTTGATAAAATATGTTTCTGCAGAGATAGAAAAGAAAGCATGACCTAGTTAAACTCAGGCAAAACTAATCTTGCAAGTTGATCAAAAAACTGCTTCACAAAAATTTCCTTGTTAAACTGTCTTGAGAATACCTTAGTAAGAATTTAAAAGATCCCAATCTAAATCAGGACAGAAAACTGTGTTTTTCCAGCGTTACACAAGAAAAGCCTGTGTCATGTGCTTCATTAGAGAGGGAATTTTATTTAACGTGACATTTTTTAAAAGGCTAAGTTGTTTCATTTTCCCTGTTCACCCTACTTTTTATCCTCCACGCACCCTCTCATGCAAAACATTTCTAAATTTGGCAAACTCAGCTTTACCCCCCTTTTACATTGCTGATGTTGTTGAGGTTGTTGTTCAATCATAATCAATGGGACACACAACCCAAAAGAAAAGATTAATAATAAAGCAGATGTTTTTGTATAAAAAGACAATGTCTGATAAAGAGGACTGTTATCCAAAATATACAAAGAACTCTTAAAATTCAACAATAAGAAAACAAACTACTCAGTTTAAAATTGGACAAAAAAAGCTCAAGAGACACCCCACCAAAGAAGATAAACAGGGGCCAGCCCCATGGCTGAGTGATTAAGTTCTTATGCTCTGCTTCGGCAGCCCAGGGTTTGGCCAGTTCTGATCCTGGGCACTGACATGACACCGCTCATCAGGCCGTGCTGAGGTGCATCCCACATAGCAGAGCCAGAGGCACTCACAACTAGAATATACAACTATGTACTGGGGGGCTTTGGGGAGAAGAAGAAGAAGAAGAAGAAGAAGAAGAAGAAAGAAGATAGGCAACAGATGTTACTCAGGTGCCAAGCTTAAAAAAAAACCGAGAAGAAGAAAATATACAGATTTCAAATAAAGATGCTCCACATCATATGTGGTCAGGAAAATGCAAATTTAGAAAACAGTGAAATACCACACTTATTAGAATGACCAAAATGCAGAACACTAACACCACCAAGTGCTGGTGAGGCTGTGGAGCCACAGGAGCTCTCATTCATTACTGACGGGAATGCAAAACGGTACAGCCACTCTGGAAGACAGTTTGGCAGTTTCTTATATAATTAACATGGTCTTATCATTCAATCCAGTAATCATACTCCTTGATATTTGTCCAAATTAATTAAAAACTTACATCCGCACAAAAACCTGCACATGGACGTTTATAGCAGCTTTATTCATAATCGCCAAAACCTGGAATCAACCAAGAGATCCTTCAGTGGGTGAATGGAAAAATAAACGTTAATTCATCCAGACAATGGAACATTCTTCAGCACTAAAAAGAAATGAGCTACTAAGCCTTGAAAAGACATGGAGGAAACTTAAATGTATATTACTAAGTAAAACAGCCAATCTACAAACTGTTTGATTCAAGTTTATGAGATTTGGAACAGGCAAAACTATGGAGACAATAAAAAGATGAGTGGTTGCCAGAGGTTGAGGGGAGGGAAGGACGACCAGGCAGAGCACAGAGGATTTTTAGGGCAGTGAGACCACTCTCCATACTACTACAATGTAGACACACATCTTTATATGTTTGTATAATGTGTCCAAAAACAAGCTCACAGAAACATCGGGAACAAAGGTTGACCACATATCTGGGCACCATAGCCCAGCCAAGCTGACACATAAAATTGACCATCACATCTACTACTGACCTCGGTCCTGAGCAATCTCGTCTATTCCTTTTCCTGAAGCTTCCCTCAGCTCAGTGCTGTCATGCAAGCTGTCCTGGACACCTTCCTGGGAGGAAGGATGACAGCACCTCTGCTTCTGTGGAAACAGTTGCCTTGCCGTTAAGAAGAATGTAATGGAGCTAAAAGGACAAACGTTTATTTGTTGAATGGCACATCTAGAATTCAAAAAGTTCGATCTCAACAACAAAAAAACCAACAACTCAATTAAAAAATGGGCAAAAGATCTGAACAGAGATTTCTCCAAAGAAGATATATGGATGGCCCACAGGCATATGAAAAGATGCTCAACGTCATTAGCTATCAGGGAAATGCAAATCAAAACTACAATGAGGTGTCACCTCACTCCGGTCAGAATGGCTGTAATTAACAAGACAGGAAACAACAAATGTTGGAGAGGGTGTGGAGAGAAGGGAACCCTTGTTCACTGCTGGTGGGAGTGCAAACTGGTTCAGCCACTATGGAGAGCAGTATGGAGAATCCTCAGAAAATTAAGAATAGATCTACCATATGATCCAGCTATCCCACTACTGGGTATTTATCCAAAGAACTTGAAAACACAAATGCATAAAGATACATACACCCTATGTTCATTGCAGCATTATATACAATAGCCAAGACTTGGAAGCAACCTAGGTGCCCATCAAGGGACAAATGGATAAAGAAGATGTGGTATTTATACACAATGGAATACTACTCAGCCATAAGAAATGATGAAATCTGGCCATTTGTGACAACCTGGATGGTCCTTGAGGCTATTATGCTGAGTGAAATTAGTCAGAGGGAGAAAGTCAAATATCGTATGATCTCAGTCATAAGTAGAAGATAAAAACAACGACAAACAAACACATAGCAATGGAGATTGGATTGTTGGTTTCCACAGGGGAAGCCGTTGAGGGCAAAAGGGGTGATTAGCCTCACATGTGAGGGGATGGACTATAATTAGTTTTTGAGTGGTGAACATGATGTAATCTACACAGAATTTGAAATATATTACGATGTACATCTGAAAGCTATATAATGTTATAATCCAATGTGACTGCAATTAAAAAAATTTTTAAATTTTTAAAAAAAGAATTCAAAAATTTGATTTTAATAGAAATTCACAGGGCGATGCCCTCCTCATGTATCCTGAGCTCTGAAAGCCAATGCTACTTTGTAACAAACTTTCTTTCTCACAAGAATATCCCTTCAAGAAGCCTCTAGGTCTTAGGAGGGTTGGCTGATGCAACGCAATTAGAAAGCAGCATTGTATCTTGCGATAGAGCAACCATTTAATTTATCTTCCAAACCAGTAGGCTTTGAGAGGCAAGGAAGTCTTAAAAATAATTAAGGGGTGCTCACTGATCCACAGCCTTCACAAAGAGAATGAGAAAATGCAATATACCTAGGTTTAGGTGCCAACGCGGTTTGAAATATAAATGTTGGTTGACATTGAGCTGTATATTTGAAAAGAACGCTGGGTGTGTAGTGCCTGTCTGAGCAGCCTGGCCCCTGAACGCTGGCTCTGTGAGAATTAGACCACAGCCAGCTGGCCCCCAGAAGAGGGAGCTGATGGCCTTCTCCCTGGAACAGCCTTGAGCAGCAGGATACGCGTCCAGCTGGGTGCTTCTACCGTTGCATCTGCTAAGATTTCATCATTAAAGCGCCATCCTCCCTCACCTCTGCAAGGAAGAAGCCAGTTTTCTTAAGACCTACAGGCTTTTAGGAGGATTCTCCCCAAACTTCTCTATCATCAGTGTGCACTAAAGGCTGCTTGGAATGCTGAGAGAGTGTCACCTTGGTCTCCCTTCTTTAGTCAGGGACCCTTCCCTTTCTTCCCCACCGCGTGTCAGAAGGATGAGACATTAGAAGAGGAATTAGAGCTTTACCCATATTTTTTGAAGCTGTATCTTTATGTAATACATTTCTCATGTAGGGAGAAAAGAATCTGCTTCCAGGGCCCACTTTAGACTTTGAAAAAATGAACCAGATGGAATTCATATGTAAAATGTAAAATCCTCAGTCCATTTCAAAACTATAACTATGCAAATGCATCTATTCATTCAACAGATATTTGTTGAGCACCAATGTTCCAGAAACGATACAAGACTAATCAAAGCAGACAAAAGTTCCTGCCATTTTGGAATGCAGGTGGAGGGAGTATTGACAATAGTTCACGTAAACGAAGCAACGAAGACTTAGTTAGCGGTTCTACTTGATTTCTTACAAATGTGTCTGATACGGCTGCTACCAAAAACAAATGCAAACTAAGATTGCATTAGAAAAAGCGTATTGTGCTGACCAAGGGAGATAACAATTTCTCTACACTCTGTACTAACCAGCCCCTACCGTCCCTATTTTATTTGGTCCTGAAAAGAACATTTTAAGAGACGTTGATGAAGCACAGAGTCTGTAGGAAAACATAGTGAGGAATAGAATTGAGGTAACATGGAACATCTAGATAGCAGCAACATGCCAAAGTTGTAGGGCAGTATATTCTGGTTTGGTGTGACGAATTTTCCAGTTACTGGAGTGGAATAGACCACTCCATAAAGTTGTGAGCTCACTCTCTTTGGAAGGGTCTAAGCAGATATGAATCACCTTTTGAGTGGTATTGTAGTGTATGGAAGGATGAACTCTACAGGACTTCTAAGCTCCTTTTCAATTTTAAACAGTTATGGCTTAAGTAGTCTATAATGAGAAATTATTATCTTCACAAAAATTCCTCTTAAGTAGCGTATTGGCGTCACAAAACAATGCATGCTTAGGATCAGTGAGATCCTGCCAGATAAGATGCTGGCAGAGGCCAAGACATCAAAGGACTGAAGCTACTCTTCATGAGGAAACAGAATTTGGTAAATTTGTCAATTGTTAGGTACCTTCGATAATATAATATTGAGATCCTAATACTGTACCCCAAATACTAAAAGAAGTGAATATGTTTATTCTGCTACTTTAGTATATCTATAAGAGGAGCAATGACAAAAATGTAAATTAATAGATTTGGAGAAAATGCCATGATCTGAATAGTAGGATATTCAGGAATTAGACTTTTTGAAATTCTGCTAAAGAAAATTTTTCTCACTATGAATCTGAGTATAGAAAATACCATTTAGAATTACAAGATTCCAAAGGCTCAAATATCTTTCTACTTGGCGTGAAAAAGGAATTTTAAACATTTGTCAGCCTTTGCTATGTCACTTACCCAACCTTTCCAACTTCTGTTTGCCCTGCGCATCTAACAAAACTCAGCTCTCTTCACACATCTTGCGGTATATTTTGGGAGAATCACTCCACCAGTGACCTTGAGATTTCCTGCATTTTCTTGCTGGGTGCACCAAGAATGCAAGGCTCTGACCACTCTTTACCCAACCCATTTGGATTTTCAACCTTGAGAGATGAGGTAACACCTCCCATAAGACACAGAGTAGGCTTGCTTCCACTTACTATGAAAGTGGCAGATTCCCCAAGTTAGTGTTCCTCTCCTGTAATGCAAACCCCTGCATGTGAGGCATCCATCTAGGTCCACCTGTGCTGCTTCCTTGTGCAGTGAGGTAGTATGTCTGGGGCAGTAAGCTCTGGATGCTGCCTTTGCTGTGAATAATAAGGTGTTTTAAATCTCTGACCCAGGAGTCTCATGTCTTCTGCCCCAGTAGAAGGTAGCCATGAAACAGAAACAGGCTAACTTGTTAGCTTGCAAGTAGGGTGAAATCTTAGGCCGTTCACAGTTCTTCATAGTACAATTGCAGCAGTGCTAATAATTACACATCTCCCCTCCCCCAAAAGTTGATCCCCACATTGACTCAACCAGGTGTTAAGCTGTTGAATAGAGGAAAGTACTGAAAGAAGGATCAGAAAAGAACTGGGATGGTGTCTAGAAGGGTTGGCCAAAATTGGGCACTGCCATGGAATTTCTGAATAGACCCATTGTAAAGACAAAGTCCATAACTGTGGCTGGGGTCAGGACTTGTCTACCTCTTTCAGGAAGAGTGCCAAAGTCTATATTTTGTGCCTCTTACATTTCTTTTGTTAATTTATTCATTCAATGAATATTCAGTGAAGGGCCTGGACAGGATTAAGAAAGAAAATTTTCAGAAGGCATCTACTGGGCCAGGTAGGTTGGTATTCTAGCTATTATTTTGTAAGTTATTTCACATGCTAAGTAAAATTCTCTTTCTCCTGTCCTACATCATTCGTGTGCTCATAAAGTACCTTTTCAGAATCCTCTACACCCCGCCCCAGTTACATCGTTATTCTTTATCTCCTTGTCTACAGGACTAGTGTTATAATGTTTGTGAAGCTTCTCCAATGAGATGAAAATTCAGCTCTTGCATTGTCTTCCCACTTCAAGACTTCCCCTTATCTGAGAGCTGCCCCCTTTTAGGGGAGCCTCCTCTATTCGTGTGGTCACTCAGCACTTCAACAAATATTTATTGAGCACCTTCCATCTGCCAGGCATTGTTATAAGAGCTGGAAATCGGCAGTGAATGAGACAGAATATAACACATTCTAGTCAGGGGCTAGCGAGAGACAGTCAGGAAGCAAACGATAAATTCATGTTCTTAGATATGGCAAAAATAAAATAGGGTAATCGGACAGGGCATACAGAAGTGAAGGGTATTTTATTTTAGATGCCTACAAAAAGTGTCTCTGAGGTGATAGTATAACTGACGCTTGGAAGACGAGAGAAAATCAGATACATGGGTACCCAGGGGTAGAATGCTCCAGACAGAAGAAACCATAGGACAAAAGAATGACCGGCCTATCTCAAAGACAGAGAGAGTCAGAGTGGCCAGAAGAAGGGGAGAGAATCTAGAGTTAAGATCTAAGAGAAACTAAGACTAGGAGTTCCATGAGCAAAATAACAATCCAACTTTTTATGTTCTCCTAGATCCATCTTAGAATTGTTAGATCACCAGAAAGCAGAGTCCCAGAATCACTTTATCTCAGTTTCTCAGGAATGGATATTCATCAACTTTACAATGAATTGTGGGACATACTACATCACTGTGTTTTCTCAATCTCGTCACGTCATGTCTGACGTAGTAATATCTCCAGGGGTAGAAATAACAAAGAAAGCATAGAGATTAATTCTAGGACATGAGATAATGGTATTAGAGGATTACATATTGTTATTGCTAATCAAATTATATCTAAATAGCCAGAAAACACAGTATATGCCCCTGTGAGCCCTGGGGTAGAGAGAAGAAAGGATCCTCCAGGGAACCAGCATCAGATCCCACAAAAATCCAAGTGCCTTCACTAGGGAAAGGAAGTTATTTAGAGGACAAGAGAGGAAAAGGAGAAAGTTGCGTCACCACACGTTTGCCTTGGGTCAGTCTTTCCACTGGAGGCAGAGACACGAGGGTCAAATACAAGCTATTGTCGGAAGCATTTTTGCTAAAGACCTTAAAGCTGACTCTGGCTCTTGCCCAACTAACTTAGCTGGAGAAGATGGAAAGTTATTTTCACACTTTTTAAATTTATTTTTTATTTTGGTGAGGAAGATTGGCCTTGAGCTAACATCTGTGCCAATCTTCCTCTATTTTTTGTATGTGGGATGCTGCCACAGCATGGCTTGATGAGCAGTGTGTAGGTCCATACCAAGCATCTGAATCCGGGAACCCTGTGCCACCAAAGTAGAGTGTGAAAACTTAACCACTATGCCACTGGGCCGGCCCCTCTTTTCACATTTTTATTTGTTGTTAAGCATTTTCTTAACTACCAAGCAAATTTTAAGACCGGAAATCATTGACCCCATAATTCTACCATTTTAATAAAATTTAATTCAACAGAAATTTTAATTTTTTCTATCTTGATTTCTAGTCTTTTTTACATAGACTCACTTATATGTAAAGTTGTTGTAATAATAATTTGATAAGTACAATCTCATATTCTTATAAAGTTGTTTTGTTTTTCTGTTTTTTTTTTTTTTGAGAGGAGGAAAATGTTGGCTCCATTTCTGGTCATCTGAGATGAAGTAGGTGGGACTGTCTGGGTGGAATACAACTCTGGCTTTTAAATTTTCACAACAGGATGACAACTCTGCCTTCTGTGCATCTGGTCTCTAAGCATATGGTTCTCACTTTTATCAGCAATGGAGACTTCACGCAGAGCAAGCGCTTGTCAGAGAAATCGACTGAAATCCAAAAGCTCCCTTAAATCCAATACTACAGAGTCGAAAGGACAAGCAAACCACCTAATCTTGTAGGTTCCCCCAGCTCTACCTTGGAACTATTAGATCAACAGAAAGTGCAGTTCCAGAATCCCACTATCTCAGCTCTTCAATTTCACACCGTATTCTCTATAAAGGGTTGATACTGGAAGATTTCATGCAAGATGCCCCTTTGCCCCTTTTTCAGCATAAAATAGATTTACCTATGAAAAAAGACTCACACTGTAAATGTATTGTGAGGTTTCATCCCAGAAAAACGTTGATTTCCGCAGAGCTTTTTCATATGCTTCCTCTTTCTGAAAATTAAACCGTAAAGTGAGGATGATGTAACCCAATGTGCCTTGTGGTTGGCTCAGCTGCTTGGAAAGTCAGGCACATTTGTGACCCATTATAGAAAACATTTCACCTCAGATTATCTGTTAACATCTCTTCCTGCTCTTTATAAACAGTTTTCATTTTCATCATTAATTTTACACTGTGTTAACTTTTACAATTCACATTAAATTCTCTATAATGTATATAATACGTGCCAAAGGAGTGGTACATACTCAAAGTATAAAGAAGTAGTTCAGGGAGTCAGGATAATTCTGTGGACTGAAGGGGCCAAGCTTTCAGCAATCAGTGCAACCTTCCTGTTAGAGAAAGGAGGACATTTCTGGGGGACTACTGATTCAACAAAAACAGTGAAGAAATATTCACTGTAGCAGTGAATACATGCCTGACCACAGTGAAGGATTGATGGGGGAAATAGCGGAGCATGAAGTTGGAAAGACGTCAGGGTCAATCTGTAGGGTGCTTTGAACATGAAGTTCATGAGTTTAATTTCCACTCTGTAAGTGATTTTTGAACAGGGAAGAAGCTGATGAAACTGCTTGGATAATTATGACCAAGATGGCACCATTGATAGATCTATGTCCCTCTGGAGGATAGATCATTTGCTGTACGGGGTGTCGAGAGTTTGTTTGTAGACGTTACACTTTAAGTCCCAGCAGGATATCTTGGTAGAGATGCCCAATCAATTGTGAGATAGGCATCTGGAGCCTGACATCCATGTGAGAGAGACAGATTTGGAAATTATCCACAGAGAGGAGCATTAGAGAAGCAATGAGAGGAGATGAGTGCTCCGGGCTCGTACTCCTTCAACAAATATTTAAAACAACCCCAGAGAGACGTGATATCCAAAAAGAAATAAATTAAGCTCTCCTGAATTAGTGGACACAGGGGACAATAGGGCACTCAAATGCTCTCAAGATGATGCCTCCTCTCACCCACAAATAGGCTAAATTTAGAGCAGTTTTTAGCTGATTCATTACTAGGATTAGAGAGTTCATGAAAAAATTTTTTTTGGCAAGAGGGTAACAAATAATGAAGCTGAGTTGCTGAAAAAAGAAGAAAATGCATGCTCTGTGTAAACTGAGAAAACAAATTCTCTAGGGAATAACAAAAGAACAGAACTGCCAACTCAGCTAGGAGAAAATGAATAGGGGGCAGGGCCTCAAGGTTGTTCACTGACACCCTTATATTGCAAATAGTACCCAAGGTCAAGAGAAATAAGCTCACACCATGAGAAGCCACGGCCCTCTGTTAAAATCACTAGAGAATGGGAGGAAAGGCAAAAATAAAGTTAACACTGGCAACTTTATAGCAAAGGCAAGACCTTTGGGATGTACAACTCAGACATTATAAATGAGCAAGTAAGTTAAATTAAAAAATAGCCTGGTGCCAATGGTAGATTGTCAGAACTGGTTAGCCTGATATTGGCTGGGTATGAAGAGCAGAAGGGGAGGCTCATTGTGACCTCTGGGGAGAGGACCATTAGAATGTAGGGATGAAGCTACAGAAGATGAAACTGGAGAACTAAGGGATAAGATGATAGGCCAAGGAGTTTGGCCTCCACCTTGAAGGTAATGGGATTTACCAAAAATTTGTAAGGAAGAGGAACAACACATTCCTATTTTTGTTGGAAAAGGGGGCTCCAGGGCAGGTGCACACAAGTGGCTGGATTGGGCCCGAGAGCAGCTGAGGGAGGCCAGCAAGAGGTGGGCAAGGGCTGCTGAGGGCCTGTGCTCAGGAAACCCTCTGGGAATGAGGGTGATGTGGGGAGAAGGGTATGGACCATTATTCTTTTAGTAGAGTCATGGACTTTAGAAAGTAGTTCTCTAACAGTCAACATTTTAGCCGCCTTTCCTCTTCTCCCAGCATGCCTTTTTATAAATCAGTCTGCCAGGCAATATGATTTTCTGAGAGGTGAGGAGGAAGGGCATATACAAGCAATACCACCTCACTTAGCAAAATAAAATATCGACTCTCCAGGGCTTGTTGTAGAGCTTAAGAATGGGAGGTGGCCAGCCTGGCAGAGTAGTGGTTGGGTTCACGCGCTACACTTTGGCAGCCCAGGGTTCACAGGTTAGGATCCCAGGCAGGGACCTACATACCACTCATCAAGCCATGCTGTGGCGGCATCCCGCATACAAAATGGAAGAAGATTGACACCGATGTTAGCTCAGTGACAATCTGCTTCAAGCAAAAAGAGGAAGATTGGCAACAGATGTTAGCTCAGGGCCAATATTCCTCACCAAAAAAAAAAAGAATGGGTGATAACAAATGGGTTCCTGATGCTGTCACCCTCCATTTCCTCTTCCCTTTGAGAATTTTTCTTTTGATTGTCATATTCCCAACTCATGGGTCCCAAAGGATATGGAGTCTCCCTTTAAGCTCTGATTATACCGGACAAAGCTCTTTCTATGTTTCCTTTTACCACTGCCATGAAACA
This sequence comes from Equus przewalskii, assembly GCF_037783145.1. Taxonomy (NCBI): domain Eukaryota; kingdom Metazoa; phylum Chordata; class Mammalia; order Perissodactyla; family Equidae; genus Equus; species Equus przewalskii. The sequence continues at coordinate 76,662,088 of NC_091839.1, forward strand.
CTATGACAATTGGGATTCAAAACGGAAAGCTTGACACTCCAGATCTTCTAAGCTCAGCCCCTACAGCAAGCCTTCAAGTCAGATCATAAGTGTATTGGAAACTTTAGTACTTGAATGCATACAGATCTGAGTTAAATTCAAATCCCAACTCTCCTAAATATCCTTATGGCCTCAGCCAGGTGCTCAAATGCTCTAAATCAGTAATATATGACTCAAAGGGGAGTCGAGACACCTTAGACATAACATTTGAAAAGCAACTGACACTACGCGGGCATGCGTATCAGTTAGTAATTTAATTTGGCTACCAGCTAAAGAGACCCAACTCCAGTGAATTAAACACACAAGGGTTTATTCTCCTACAGAAAAGAAACCCAGGCAGTCCAGGGCTGGTACGACACCTCCAGAAGTCTTCAGGGGCCCAGACGCCTCCTATTTTCATTCCTCAGTCACCTCATGATCAAGATGGCTGCTGGGCACAACGGAGAAATAATTCACCCCCTACCCCCAGCCCAGCTAGGGAGCCTTCCCAGAAGTAACTATCATTTTCATCTCATTGACCAGAACTTACCCGCAGGACCATACCTAACTGCTAAGTAGACTGGAAAAATCTAGTTTTTCAGCTGGGTATACTGCCCTGGGTTCTTTTTATGATAAAGGGAGAATTGACATTTGATAGGCAATTAACACTGTCTGCTATAAGTCTTATTAAAAGTTTAGTGCCTTTCTCTTTCAATATAAAATATTCAACACAGAATTTACCATCATATCCTTGATTTTTATTGATCAGTGACATAACAAATGGCCAAATGAAGAGTATTTCTATATCTCTTAAGAAATTATTGTTATATCATCCAAAATGTTCAGTGTTCCACAAGTTAGGCAATGAATTAGTGCCAGGACAAAAATCCATCTCTCCTGGTTAAATAGATTTTTTGGTTTGTTTTTCCTTATATCAGATGAGAGCTGTATTTTTTACTTTCTTCCATTTTGCTTTGGCTTCCATTTTATACTCAATTTTCCTATGAACTCTAGTCTAAATTTCAGATACAATCATCTCCAATCATTTTCTTAATTGGCTCTTGTACTTTTACCCTTATTTTAATGAGTCTTAGGACATTTGCACTTCAGATTCTTTTGAAAGTTTAAGGAGACTGAAATAAATAAATTCAAAGACTCAGCGCTTGTTCAGAATATTCTTTCGAATAATTCTTCAGCTCCAGGGCTTAGATAATTAGCAGGGAGTTGAAAACCTCAGCTTCTAGGGCACAGTCTGAAGAGAATTGCCATTAACCTAAGGCCAGTGATGTCTTAAGATCTAGGAACGCAACAGAGTTTCCATTCCTTTCAAATCCGATGCTACTGAGCAGGCAACAAATGATACAGAAATCCATTCTAAGGATTGCTAAAGCCTTATAAAAATTTTCAGAACTAGAATTGGTGGTGGCCAAATATTTTTAAGGAACTAAATCTAATGTGACAAGAAACAGGAATTGCTACATGACTGCAGTTAATAAAATGGACATTTGAGAGAGGAAAAAATCACAAGAGAAATGGAAAAACTCATAAGATAAAAAGTAGAACGTGACCTACGATGCTATTTAGAGGGCAAAATGTTGGAAAGTTAACAGATAAAGATGAATTGATGGTTGTGGCTTAAAAAAAAAGCAAAATAGAAGGACTCATCTGGTTGGGACAAGTGAAGACATTTCTTTTTTTCCTCTGCTCTCTGTCAGAGAGAGCATATTAAGAGGTGAAGGAATAAGCTGAGGCAAAAATTGAGTTGCGATCATCTTCAACTAGAAAGAAAGCTGACTTTTAAAACTGAGCTGATGCCCCATGACACTCCAGCTCCCTGTCCTCTTGGGGCTGACCCGTTTCTCGCAGCCACCACTGAGCACATCCCTGCCTTGGCGGTGTCTTTCCTCACCACCCTCCCTCCTCAGGAAAGTCTTCACACAGCTATAACTTAGCCACCCTTTCAGGACCAGCTAAAACCCTCCGTTTTCTAAAGTTACTACCCTCCTTATAATCTTCTCTAAATTCTCCTGCACTGCGGCTTTGCCACACAATGCAGCAGATGTGCAGACTAATGGCATTTGAGGTCCTTTTACACATGTTGTCTTAGAACTACAGTGGAAGTTGCCTGGGACAGAAACCATGTTCCATGTTCTAATGATCTAACTGTGCGTGAGGCAAAGCTGAGCCCAGAGCGTGGCAGCTACAGATAGGGCAACCCAGAGCCCAAGGCCTCTACGTGTGCCTTTCCCCTTCTCTCCCAGTAACAATCTACCATTGCACATGACCATCTTCTGATTTTCTTGGTGGTTCTCCTCCTTGAGAACCAAAGCAACAGGGGAAGGAGAAAGTTGAGCTGAGGAGTTCAAATTCCAAAGGCTGAATTGGCTTTGCTCTAAAGGACTTTGCCCTTTGACCCTCTCAAAAGGATCTTCTGCTTCTTCCTATAGTATTCTAAGGCAACATTGCCTTTTATTTGGTACTTGCCAGGAAGTCAAGGGATTCATTGCATTTTATGCTCTTTTTTCCTTAGATCATTGAACAAATACTATCCACTCTATCTCCTGGGAATCATCCCCCTGTAGTGGGTTGAATAGTGGCCCTCCAAATGGTACGTCCGTCTGAAACCTATAAATTCAATCTCTTTTGGAAAAGGAGTCTTTGCAGAGGTAATCAAGTGAAGGATCCTGAGATAAGGTCAATCTGGTTGAGGATGGGTCCTACGTCCAACGATAAGTCTTGAGAAGAGAAGGGGAAATAGAAATACCGACGCAGGGCAGAGGGCCTTACGAAGACGGAGGCAGAGAGTGGAGGGATGCGTCTAGGAGCCTTGCAATGCCCGAATGCCTGCAGCCCCCAGAAGCCGGAAGAGGCAAGCAAAGATTCTCCGCTCGAGCTTCCAGTGGGAATGCGACACTGCCAACACCTTGATCTCAGACTGCCGGGCTCCAGAATGGTGAGAGAATGTATTTCTGTTGCTTCAAGCCACCAAGTTTGTGATAATTTGTTTCAGGAGCCCTAGAAAACTAAAGTATCCTCTCATGAAACTTACCATTATAGTGAAGAGACAAAATAAACTAACAGGAAAGTGTAATAGAGCGAGAGGTAAGCGCATCGAGAAAACAAAACAGACAATGTGACAGAGTGTCACCAAGAGCAACTTTAGGTTAGCCACTGAGGCAGACTCTGATCTCTTCCACTATTTCCTGGGAAATACTACTTGGAAAAAAATTATGATGTCCAAATTAATTAAATTGTGAAGGAATTTTTCCATGTGCATTTTGATGATGATTTTCTTCAGGTCATTTTAAGGTGTAAGTGAGGTGTTCGCTTTTTCACAGATCTGGTCTAGGGTACCATCAACGCACATCTAATGACCTGGTAAGGACAGTGCAAATTACCCTGAGTTGTGGCCATAGAATAGAACTTAAATATTTTAGGACTAAAATAAAGTTGTAAAATAAATCACCCAGGAAACAGATAACAAACATCATCATGATTCAACATCATCCACATTATGTTTCTTTATCTGACAATTAGTTGAGTACTTATCATTTTCATGGTATTATGCAAATGTTGGAGATACAAAAAAAACAAAATAGATATGGTCCTTTGTTAGGGGAGCCTGCAAGACTATGGGGAAATGTTGACATTGAATATGTCATTTCAAGAAAAAAAGAATGTTTAGAAAGAGGACAAGTATAGGGTAAGGCAGGGGTTGGGGATCGAACAGGAAGTGCTGACAGTAAAAAGATTTCCTGGCTCATATATTTCCTTCATTCAACAAATATTTCCTGAGGGCTCACAACATGCCAGGCACTGTTTCAGTCACCTGGGATATGTCAGTGAACAATACAGGCCACGATCCCTATTCTGATGTGAGATCCCCCTACCAGGGGACACAGGCAATAATAGTCCCAATAAATGGATTATTTAATATTTTCCAATAGATAAGTGCTATGAGAAAAGGAAAAAGTAGAGCAGGGTAAGTAATATTGGGAGTGAGGGGCAGGAGACAGGCTTGCCATTTATACAGGGTAGTCAGGGAGGGTGGCATTGAGAAGGTGACATGGAAGCAAAGATTTGAAGGAAATGACAAAGTTAGCCAGGCAGATAATATGTGAGTCAAGAGAATTCCAGCAGGAAGAACAGCCCAAGCAAAGGCCCTGAGGCAGAGTATATCCGGCATGTCTAAGGAACAACAAGGAGGCCAGCATGGTTGAAGTGGAGGGAAAAGGAGAAAGGAGTAGGGGGCGATGTAACATGGGACCAGGTCCTTTAAGGCCCCGTAAACTATTGGGAAACTTACTTCTCTCATACTGAATGGAGAGCCGTAAGAGAAGGGCTCTCTCCTCATCTTCGTATAGTCTCAGTTACTTCATGTCTCAACTTTAATGTGATTCCTAATCTGATTATCACAGAAATTCGCTATTGCCTGCAGAAACTTGATCATTTTATTTCCACATAACAACCACATACATCCTCCTCTAGTCCCCGCTGCTACCCACACACAATCCAGGGAAATTGCGCATCAGCGAATAGGAGGGCTTGCCAGAAATCGGACAGGAAAATGGCATTAATGCATTTATTAAAGGTGAAAGAATAAAGCCCATTCATAAATCAAAGGGAGCTCATTTTAAGGTATCGCCTAGCCCACTATCACTCTGGCAAGGAGTGGGAGCAAAGACGAATGGCCTTCCAATGGTGGGGGGACATCTGAGCACTAAGTCCAACGCCCAAGTGCTTTTCATCCTGTCGGCGGTATAAGGTAACACGGGGCCAAGACAACATTTTCCACTTGGAACAGGACAATGAGAAAAATTAAACTGAAACCTTAAGAATAGAGGAGAATTTCTTGTTTCGAAAAATGATTCAAAAACACGACCTGACAAGAAAACAAGGTGGCCCAGAAGACAACCAGCCTTTGATGCTGTCCTTCAGATGGTAGTTCTGAGAGAGACAGGACTGCGCTGCTCGCCGGGAGGAGAGCCAGTAGACGGGTGACAAAGACAAGAGCAATCTTGCACAAGTTCTGACCTCTATGCCAAGTGCCCACCTCGAGCCAGAAACCCTTCATGCCATTTTCTTCTTCAAATACAATAAATATCTACAGTCTCTGCAGTGACATAATTGCATCCTGTTTGGAACTGAATTGACTTTAACATGAGGAGAAACCAATCCACGTTGTAGCCTACAGCATGGCCCCTTCTGGAGTTATGAAGCGCGAGTCTGGGCAGAGGGACTCAATGGCCCTTCCCAAATATTCCTCATGGTATTAGTCTTGGGTTAGGTAAAAAGGATGCACTGACTTCCAGTATAGATTTTAAAATGACCTGCCTGGGCTTCGTTGTTTCTGAGGTTAAGTGCAAAGTTTGACCAAAACAAAACAGGAAGAACTATTCCAAAGACACTGCCTTTGCAGAGGAAGGACAAAATCTCTTCCTCTATCCTCCCGGGTTCTCTTACTGGGGCCCTGGAAATTAAACTGACAAAAGACAGATTAACAAGAAAAATAATCAGTGTATCAACAGGTGCGGCACTCATACACGTGGGAGAAACTCAGTGAGGAGTGACTCAAAGAGGTGGTTAGAACTGGAGCTTATACAGCACCTCAACTGAAAACAATAAATTTGTAGGGAAGTAACAAGACAAAGGAAAAGGAGTTTAGGCTTTTAGGGGCAGCCAAGTGTGGGAAGGTAAATATACGGGGGGAACTAACGGAAGGAAAGGTTTGTTCTGCAGATTCTTCTCAGCTCTTCTTTGGGCTCCTAAGAGTGTAGAGGTGTCTCCTGCCGTCAAGAATCTAAGGGCTGTCCTCCTGTCCCTGGCATAGGAGAGAGAAACACCTTTGCAAATGGAAATTGAAGCCCTGCTTTTAGGCAAATGAGAGAGAGCTTTTTTGGAATCTGCTATTTCTCAACTGTCTTCAGCTCAAAATAATCCTTATGCCAAAGTGGCGTACTTTGGGGTGGCATATTCTGATCCTCTACCTCTCTTCCTGACTGAACTGCTGACCGCTGCTATGAATAGATCATGGTCTCCATGCGCAGAAGTGCTCACCTCTATTCCTACTTCCACGATCCCGATTCAAGCCACCATTTGCTAGGTCTATTGCTGTAGGTTCTTTATGATAATACATAGTTACCTCTCTAGACTCATCTGTCAGCACTCCTTGCCTTGAATTTCCCACTTTCTTAACACCAAATCGCAGTCTCATATAACCACTTTCCTGTTTTGGGCTTCCATTACTTTGCTCATATTATTTCCTCTGCTTAGAACCCTCTTCCCCTCATTCTTCTCCACCTGGCCAATTCTCATGCATCATTCGGGACTAAGATGCAGTTTGACCCTTCAGAAAGTCTTCTCAGCATCTTCTCCTCAATCCACAGGCTATGGGAAGTGACCTTCCTTTAAACAAAAACTCTCCATGCATTAAATTTACTTGTCTGCTCCCGCTAAGTTGTAAGTTCCTTCAAACTATAGTCATAGGAGTCTTGGAGATCAGCAAACACTTTATGCCATCATCTGCTGCTCCTGGTCAAGCTCCCCTGTTCAAGCAATTGGGGAGTTAATCCTCAGCTAACATTTACCATTGGCTGTAGTCACTGATGAGGAACATCTCTAACTGGGTTATAATTACATCATTTGATCATTGTTTATGCAACAATGAGCTGCATATCACTCCCTGACACCCTATAAACCTGAGACTCCATGACCAGTCAAAGAAGGCATTTGGGCAGTGAGTAAGCTAAATATTTAAGTACCCAAAGGGAGTAAAGTTGGCCTTCCTTATGGGTGTGGTCGGCCATTGTTTGCCTATCTGGGTAATGAGCATTGTGATAACTGCCTTGGAGACCACTGTTAGAGATAATCCCTGACAGTTAAAGTTTTTCAGTCATCAATGGTCAACAGATTCACAGAGGATTAGCTCTCATGCTGCCCAATTTTCACAAGTCTGGTTGGTACCAGAAAGTAAATATGTATTAAATTCCATGGGTCTCACATGGTTTCAAATACTATTTGGTGAGCCAGATCAGTGATGGTACTTAGATTATCTTACGCAGAATGAGCTCACTAACACGGATCTGTCATTCAGAGAAGACTCTCTCCTCGTCACACCTAAAGCAATATCGAAAGTTCAGTGCTCATAGCCAAAAGTTGTTTATCATGGTGAAATAGAATAAGTTATGCAAAAATACTTAGAAAGTTTAAAGCACTAAATAATTATCATAATTAAATTCTTCCTCTCCAATTCCCCTTTTTCTAGATTCTTGGTATGATAGAAAAATTGTCCATGTTTTTCATTTCTTTAATACATTGGACAGTGATTACCACAGAGCAGGCATTTAAAAAATATCTATGGAGCAAATGAAGTGATGAAAGAGCAAGAAAGATACAAAGAGAAAGGAAGATTGAATTACCTAAGTAACACCAAGAAAGCAGCCATCACCTGCCTCTCGGTATCCTCATCTTTACCATGATGGGGTTGAACTAGATGATCTTGAAAGTTCTCTTCAAGAATTTTGTGACCCTAGACATAGCTTCCATGTTAACCATCTACTCTTTATTTATATTTGTATTTATGTTGGTAATTGTGGTGGCCCCTTTCTTCTTTTCAATATGCTTTCAGAAAATGCTAAAATGCCCATGTTTACAGATGATTTTTCATCGGGAACATTTATGGTAGGCTGTTTCCTTACAGCATCTAGATAGTTACAGTTCTCTCATCAGTCTATTGAATTTACACATCACTGCAGATGAGTTTCCTCAACGAGTTAATCTTGTCCAACAGATACAGATTCATAGAAACTTCAACGAATGAAGATACTAGATTTACTGACTCAAAAGACTGATGCTTTCCCATTTTCAAATCTATTATGTTTCAAACCTATTTCCATTCGACAAATATTTCTTTAGGACTGATTATGTGCCAGGCATTGAGCAAGGCACTGTACCCTTCGTCCATAGCCTGTTTGGTTTTGCATTATGGATGCAAATCATAAATATAAACTAATTTCCTTCATGAAAATATACAACCAGACAGTCTGAGAAACTAACCTTTAAAGTACTTTTTGTCAAATACATAATTACCTTGGAGTAGCCTCATAAGGCTTAAGAGTCCCACAACGCCAAGATTAACACTTAAGTCACAGAGGACCACAGGCTCTCTGCAACACCCCCTAATCTACCAGGATTACCAACTGTGACACGCATCTTCACCACACATCACATGGACTGTGTACTAGGCAGGGTGCACGTATCCGAAAGAATCTCAAAACACAGTCTTCAGCTTCAAGGACTTATGACAGTGTGAAGAATTCTTTGCTTAGTCAAACCTTAGCTCTGCTGAAGGTCAGCAAGCCACACAACATGACAAAAGTAAAGTATCCACACAGCTGTGGTCTCCAAAGAGAAATGCACAACTGTTATCAAGACCAAGCTGGAATGAGACAGGGAGAGAAATTGACGAGGAAGCTGGAGATCTGACAATGCTGCAATTAATAAAAGGTCAAAATGCCTCAAAGAAACTTTTGCTTAGGGCATCTCAAATGTCTGTGCCACTGTCAGTTGTGAATTTTTGCACTTAAACAGGATGTCCATAAACACCATAAAATACTACAGGGGGGCTTGTGCTATCTTAATTCAATCTAAAACAGAAAGTGGCTAATTCTTACTAATCTTTCAGAAGGAAAGCATTTATACTATCACATTTGTATTATCAATATTAATGTCTCTTTTTTTTCTATCTTTACTTATGGGGAAAAATCCTACACTTATTTCGTATACTATTGATCAAGAAAGAGAAGATAATTGGAAGAAGGTTAAAGAAAAGTGAGCAGAGAAAGAAAAAAATATCAAATAGTAAAGAACAGTATACCAGCTGGTTTTTCATAAAAGAGTCTAGCTCTGGTAATTGCAAAGCTACATGACAACAGTTAAAATTGTGTAACAGTCAAATCTCATTAGTCTGGAATTCAGCAAGTAGGAGAAATAAAATCAATTTTCAGCATTGGTGTGAATAATCCAATATGTCATTTTATCTGCACTACAGCAAAGAACCTAATAAGCCCTTCTTCAGCCAGGAAACTTTTGAATAAGACAAGCTGATAGAGAATTAAATTATTCTGTTGTGTACGCTTCCTTTCCTATTGGCAAACCATGACCATTATTCACCCATCTCTCTTTTTCCAGTCATGGCATCTGATGCTATACTTATAAAAGCAGACAATTCTACATATCTGTCCTCAAGACACTCAAAACCCTTTCCTGTTGGCTGAGAAATGTTTTTGGCTTTGAAGAAGGGATTATTGAGCTCCTCAAATATATGCAGCTAAGATGATTTTCACCTCAAAAAACCCACAACTTTTTCTAAAGCAAATGAATATGGGAATATAATACAACCATTCTCTTTCTCACTTTCAGTACAGTATTCAATAAATTACTTGAGATATTCAACACTTTATTATAAAATCGGCTTTGTGTTAGATGATTTTGCCCAACTGTAGGCTAATATAAAGTGTTCTGAGCATGTTTAAGGTAGGCTAAGCTAAGCTAGGCTGTTTGGTAGGTTAAGTGTATTAAATGCATTTTTGACTCAAGATATTTTCAATTTACGATGGGTTCATCAGGAAGTAACCCCATCACAGGTCCAGGAAGATCTGTATATCAACCTTTCTGAATCACTGTACTCATGTAAATGGTTGTCATGAATCTCCACATTCAACTGGAGACAAGTATAGCAACAATCAGAGGGCACTCAAGTCACGTGTGGTAGCCCTACAAGTATTCTTACCCACGCCTTCCTTTGGGGGAAGACTTTTCTGAAGCCAGGCAGTTTCCTGTGGCATCAGACAATATATGGAAGAGCGTGGAGACGTAAATGCTACTCCTGATTCTATTCCTACTGGCCTGTCTGATCTTTAACTTTCATTGACCCCTGTTTTCACATTTGTAATCAAACTTTTGCGACAGCCTTGAACTAGTCTCCCCGGCTCCAACCTTTTTCTCTGCTTGCTATCATCCTCCCTGTGGCTGCCAGAGTCCTCTCTCCATAACATGTACCCAGTCACACTGCTACTTCTTCAAACAGATAGGATAAAGCCCAGCTCCTCAGCGGGCCCAGCAAGGCCCTTGGCAATCAAACACAGCCAGTCCTTCCATCTTCATCTCCTGCCTCTCCCATCATCCCAGACTCATGCCATCGCATGCATTCACTGCTCTCTGAATACAGCACATCTTTGCTTTCATACATACTGTTCCCACTGCCTGGATCTCCCCTGTTCCCTTGCCCACATCTCTGTTGTAACATCAGAGTCACCTGACATTCGAGGTCCTTTCAAACCCTGGAGTTCCTGGGGGATGCATTCGCCAAGCTTCCGGGCCAGTGTAGCCCCTTGTTTTAAAAATGCAGGTTTTATTATGATTCAGGTAGGGGGAGGCCAACAGATCAGGAGATGACAGCCATTGAAAAGATACTTTGTTCTTCACAGTTCCCCAGAGGAGGCAGCAGGCCATGCCACATAGGACCACATGAGGAAGCATCAGGGTCAGCAGGAGGCAGAGGGGGTGAGGGGAAAATGTGGGCAAGAGCCTTTATTGTGATTTCTGCAGGAAAGGCAAGGCCAGGCTGGGTAAGCAGGTTTAGGATTGGGTAGATTGAATAATTTCTGCAGGCTCTGGGTTGTAGGGGCTCGCTCCAGTTGTCTGGTACGTGGCTTTGGAGTTTTTAGGGCAGAGGAACATTGGCCCCGAGTGTGAACGCCCAGTAGAGGAGGTGGCGGGGCATGTGGGCTCTGGATTGGTGAGTGTCTATGAAAGGCGTGCTCCCTGGCAGGCGAGTGGTTCCCTATCTCTAGGAATTGGCTGGCTCTGGGAAGAGCGGTCTGTCCAGAGTCAGCAAGGCCCCAAGATGTCAGAGCACCAGAATTACAGAAAATAAAAAGGGACAATTAACCCAGCCCTCCCTACTGTAGTTTGCGCAATAACTTTATCACATTTTGTATTTAAATTGTTTGCTCCTCAAGAACAGAGATCTCACCTTTGAAGCTTGGATACACAAAGATCTAAATGTAAACAAGCAAACAAATGAAGGAAGATTGTCCTTAACAGAGAACCAGAGATGAGTATTTTAAATAATCTCCTGATGTTGAATTTCCCAGGGTTTTCAAGATCACGAAGCGTAAAGTGATGATGTTGCACTGGGCCTCTTTGTACATAGGTCTACACAGTCAGCCAGTGCAGGTCCAGGGAGGGCTGTGCAGCACCTGCCGAGCCCCAAGACCCAAATAAGCGCCCCTTGAGATGTGAGCTTCTATGGGCCTGCAGGCTGGGCCCTCTGTCACCTGTGTGAGCTGAGGAGCACCTTATAATTATTCTGTTCTGCAATGCAGATTAAATCCATCACAACAGCAAACATAATATTCTTCCCTTACATTGTTCACTCGGTCCCCCAGATAAAAATCTATTAGTCCACACTCAGTTTTAACAAGAATAATAAACCAGGAGGGGGCCAGCCCAGTGGCGCAGTGGTTAAGTACGCATGTTCCACTTTGGTGGCCCAGGGTTCGCCGGTTCAGATCCCAGGAGCGGACATGGCATCGCTTGGCAAGCCATGCTGTGGTAGGTGTCCCACATATAAAGTAGAGGAAGATGGGCACAGATGTTAGCTCAGGGCCAGTCTTCCTCAGCAAAAAAAGGAGGACTGGCAGCAGTTAGCTCAGGGTTAATCTTCCTCAAAAAAAAAAAAAAAAAACCAGAAGAGAGGATGAGACTTCCATTTTTCTGTGAAGATATTTCCCTTTTAAGAAACAAAAGGCAAAAATAATTGCAGAATAGATCTTTCTTAATGTCCTTGATTGTAGCCCATTAAATAAGAATCCCAGGGAGCAATGTGTGCCTCAGATGAGGCCCTGATTGGAGGAGAGCACTCTACAATAAACAATGTTCAAGGGTTTGGAAACAGCAGGCTGCTGATACTTCATGATGCTAACCAAAAACAAAGAAGGAAGGGGCAAAGCAGATCAAGATAATCAGTAGGGGGAAGAAAACAGAACCAGGTAGGTGGAAAAAGAAAGGAACACATGCACTAATGAATCAGGTCATTCATTTAAGACCAACCTTCACTCACTATGATTTGCAACTAGAAAACACACAGTCAAGCCTAAGTGAAATTCACAACTTCCATTGAGCAAAATCTCTAACAGAAATATCCAAAGCATCCTTTCTGCCAATTACAACATTCTCTCTTTAGGTCAAATGGAACCATTTCAGGATTGTCTTAAATGAGATAATGTGAAATGTATGTGAAAACAAATGAGGCTATTCAGTAAATGTTAGTATTTCATTTCCTTCCCTGCATGCATTTCGAGAAGTGGCCCCAAAGTCATCAAGTACGTGTCAATGGAAAAGCAACATGCTTATCCCACCAAAATGAAGTTTCACAGTTGGTGGAAATTCAAGATTTCAGAGTAATTCGTTCACAAAGGAACTCAGTGTGTGGTCCTTTCCACCATTACTCCGGCACTTTCTGGCATTGTCCCTGGCTCTTCCTCACTGACAGCTGACAGCCTCTGCCTTTCTCTTCGTGGCCAGAGGCTAAGCAGGTGCACCGTCATTCACTTGGCGAATGTGGTGTTTCCTTGGTGTCTTCGCCAACCCAAACAAGCCGTTAATGGAAGACATCGGCCAAAGATTTTCAGTGTCCGACTCCTATCCCACACGCCCACTCATCCCTGCCTTGTCGTGTGGGTCATGAAAAGGAAACATCATTGACCTCATTTTCTACCTTTGATTTCCTTTGGGCTTTTTTCCACAGGAGTAACCACGTGATTGAGATTTAGATGACTCTATGAAAGTCCTCCTTAATTTCTCCCTCCAACATAATTTCACAATCAGTACTCGTGCGTCTTCTACTCAGTGGAGGATATTTTAAATCTGTTTTTACTTCCTGGAAATATGCTAAACTGTACAGAAACAAACTGTCCTAAAAGTATAGAGGTCATCATAGAGCCACCATGTCAGGTTGTACACGTTGTGCCCTGCACAAGGATCCCAACTCAGGAGGGGAGCCGGGTTATAATCCAGCCTTGGCTCTGTTTACCAAATAACACTCGGGGGTAGGGGGGTGCAGGGGTGACTTTTTCTAATTCATGCAAAGGCACCATATCGGACAGAATGATCCTGGTCATGTCAACATTAATGTAAAAAAAAGAAATGAGTAAACATACGAAGCTGGGTGTGATGTGGCTAAATAGATTATGCCAACGATAACATCAATTAACGTTTGCATTTTCTTCCACATTCTCCCTATGGAAATTCATTTTCCACCCAGTTTATTTATTTATTAATTTGAAAAAAAAATAAATTAACCTAATAAAGATTCCTGGACCTAAAAGCTGAAATGGTCTAAACACCAAAATTCATCAAAGGTCAAACAATTTTATTTCTGAAGTATAAATGCCAAAAGGTAGAAAGGCACCACCAAATTCTTCTCTCTAACAGTCAAAATTAATTACATGTGACAAAAGATGAGAGAGACGAAATGAGTTCAAGTACCGCTAGAGATAATGTAAAACAAAATACGGGGTATGTATTCCTTTCCCACCCACTGACTCACGGAGAATCTGAAAACATACTTTGACAGAATGTATTTTCAATAGGATAGGAAATATTTCTGCCCACAGAACATTTTCAAACATTAAGCTCCAAAATGACCTACCCAAATACAATAAATATTAAGTGCAAAGCACTCTATTTGGCAATAGGAAGGACAAGAAGATATTAAACCAGCTCTATCCTCCAGGGACTAAAATCTTAAGTAGAAACAGATTTTAAAACTCTAATACTGCTGTCATAGAGGCACACAGCTTTGGAAATGGGAATGAGTGGGAAGGATAAAGGATGGTCCCCAAGGGGCTGGAGACAGGATTTGTGACATTTGAGCTGGGACCTGAAGATGAGACTAAAGGATGATTAACCTCTAAACTTCCAACGATCTCCAGTCATGACACACGCAGGAAACGATGGCATTGGTGTGGCTCACTGGGGTAAATGGGATGCTGATTCCTGCTGGGCAAGGGCGCTGGCTAAGACCGGCTGTCCTGGGGGATGAGGAGTCTGTAACTCAGTACACCTGGAAGCCATTTTGGTCACACCAGGATATCATGAAATGCATATTGGCAAGTGCCGTAGAGTTTTGCGAATAAATTGGTAGCTTTCAACCTCTGTTACACATTATAATCACCTGAGAACTTTTAAAAAATATAGATGTCATTTATGTCAGAATCTCAGGGGGAGCAGCCTGAAGACGGTTATGTTTTAGGAGCTCTCAAATAAGCCTAATATGAGACAGGTTAAGAACCACTGGTAAAAATCTCCCTTCTCTTACCAGAACTAAATTGGCTGAATCACATAGCATTTTCAAAATTAAAAACAACAATAACAATAATAATAATAACTGGTAGATGATTAAATATTAAATGACGTCTACTTTTGTTTCTAGCCATGAAGGAGTAACAAGGTGCAGAATTACCCTTCTGCTGGAAACAACTAGAATACTAGACAAAACATAGTAAAAAACTGTTTTCAGACACTGGACAGTAAGGGACTGTGATTTTTAACAGTAGGGTAAAAAGTAAGGGGATCCCTACCGTTACCCAGGATTTCTGCCAGGAGACAATCTCCAGATGGCAGGACAACGAGGGCTAACCCAAAGAGAGCCTGAGAATCTTGCTGAGTTTAAGATTCAGAGATGGGAGATTGGAGAAGACAAGGCAACTAGAATTTGCAGGGCAGACTCCCCAAGAGGAAGGAGCTAAACCGAGAGAGAGCTCCAAAAATCTAGAGATCCCCTGGAGTCTTTTGCCAAATACAAATCTAGGCATGCACGGTTGAAAACCCCAAGAAACTACACAGAATAACCCCCAAGGAAAGAACAATTGCCCACTCTTACTACTTATTCATGGTTGTACTGGAGGTCCTAGCCAATGCAATCAGGCAAGAAAAAGAAATAAGCATGCAGATTGGAAAGAAAGAAAGAAAATCCTCATTATGTACACATAACATATAAAAACTCCTAAGGAATTTACAAAACAGCTCTTAAAACTTAAAAGCAAGTTTAGAATGTTCTAAAGATATGGAGTCAACATATGAAAATTAGTTACATTTCTATATACTAGCAACAAAAAACTGGAAGTTGAAAAATTTTAAATTCCATTTATAATAGCATCCCAAACAGGAAATACTTAGGAATAAATTAAACAAAATACATGTAAACCTGTACTTCAAAAACCACAAAATGTTACTGAAAGAACATTAAAAAGGCCAAAATAAATTAAAATATAGACCATGATTTTTAATCGGAAGACTCAATACTGT
The DNA here is from genome assembly GCF_037783145.1 of Equus przewalskii. NCBI lineage: Eukaryota > Metazoa > Chordata > Mammalia > Perissodactyla > Equidae > Equus > Equus przewalskii. The sequence goes on from NC_091839.1 coordinate 76,677,478, forward strand.
TAAGATTTTCGTTTTCTCTAAACTGACCTATAGATTCAACACAATCCCAACCAAAATCTCAGCTGGCTTTTTCTGTAAATCTGATTCTAAAATTATTTGGAAAAGAAAAGGACTTAGAACTGCTAAACAATTCAAAGTTGGATGACTTACACTTCCTGATTTAAAAAGTTACTATATAGCTATAGGGATCAAAAGAATGTGATATTGGCAGAAGGGTAGACCTACAGATCAATGGAACAGAATGAAGAATTCAGAAATAGATCTACATATAAGAAAAGGGAACTCTCGTACACTGCCGGTGGGAGTGCAAACTGGAGTAGCCACTATGGAAAACAGTATGGAGATTCTTCAAAAAACTAAGAATAGAACTAGCATACGATTCAGTTATTCCACTGCTGGGTATTTATCCAAAGAACATGAAAACACAAATGCGTAAAGATATATGCACCACTATGTTCATTGCAGCATTATTCACAATATTCTAAGACTTGGAAGCAACAGAGGTGCCCATCAAGGGGCAAATGGATAAAAAAGATGTGATATATATACATAATGGGATACCACTCAGCCACAAAAAAGGATGAAACCTGGCCATTTGTGACAACATGGATGGACCTTGAAGGTATTATGCTAAGTGAAATAAGTCAGAGGGAGAAAGTCAAATACCATATGATCTCACTCATAAGAAGAAGATAAGAACAATAACCAGCAAACATATAGAGACAGAGACTGGATTGGTGGTTACCAGAAGGGCAGGGGGGAGGGAAAAGGGCAAAAGGGGTAATTAGGCACATGTGTGTGGTGATGGAAGGTAATTAGTCTTTGGGAGTTGAACATGATGTAATCTATACAGGAAGTGAAATATAATAATGTCCACCTGAAATTTATATAATGTTATAAACCAATGTTACCTCAACTTAAAAAAAAAGAAATAGACCTATATATATATGATCAATAGATTTTTAGTAAAAATTAAAATGCTAACTTCATTCAATGAAGAAAGGAAAATCTTTTCAACAAATGTTACTGGGAAACAAAATTAACCTTGACCCCAGGCAATATAAAAATTTAATTCAAAATGGATCATAGACCTAAATGCAATATTTAAAACTATTAAACTTGTAGAAAAAACATAGAAGGAAATCTTTATTGTCTTGAGGGTAGGCAAAGAATTCTTAGATAAAACACAAAAAGCATGAATCATAAAAGAAAAAAATTGAAATGTGGACTTCATCAAAATTAAAAACTTATGCTCCTTGAAAGACATTCTTAAGAAAATGAAATGATACACCGTAGAAAGGGAGAAAACGTTTGCAATACAAATATCTAACAAAAGACTTGTATCCAGAATATATAAAGAATTTAGTTAGAACTCAATAAGAAGGCAACACAATAAAAAAAAATAGACCAAAAAATTGAAGACTTTGCAAAAGAAGTTACATGAATGGCAATATACACATTAAAAGATGCTCAACATCATTAGTCATCAGGTGTATTAATCGTATCTTTTTATTCTGTATTTTTGATGCTTTAACATCTTGGGTCCTTGCTGACCCTAATGGCAACAGACTCTGATCTGTTGACCTTGCCATACCTAAATAATAATAATACCCATATTTTAAAATTTAGGGAAATTCAAATTAAATACACAATGAAATACCACTACATACCCACTAGCATGGATAAGATTTTTAAAAGATGATGATACCAAGCATTGGTGAGGATGTGGAACAATTGGAACCCTTCTCATACGTTTCTAGTAAGATTGTGAAATGGCATAATCATTTCGGAAGACTGATAGTTTCTGATAAAGTTAAGTATACATTTACCATAAGATCCAACAATTCTAGCCCTAAGCATTTACTCAAGAGAAATAAAAATATGTCTGCACAAAGACTTTTACACAAATTTATTCATAATAGCTAAAAACTGGAAATCATGTCTATCAACAGGTGGATGGATAAACAAATCATGGCTTCTCTGTAGTGCTATGGAATGAACGCAGAGTGAAATACTACTCAGCAATAAAGGGGAATTAATTATTGAAAAATGCAACAGCTTGGATGAATTTTGCCAAGCAAAAAGTCCGACACAAAAGCATACATGTGGTAAGATTCCATATCTATGAAATTCTAGAAAAGGTCAATTTAATCTACTTTGACAGAAAAAATACCAAGGCTGCCTGGCTCTGGGAGTGGGGAAGATTGACTGAGAAGGGGCACAAGGACAGCTTTTTGGGGAGATAGAAATATTCTATATCTTGATTGTATAGTGATTACAAGAGTATATAAATGTGTCAAAACACATTGAAATACAGACTTAAAAGGGTAGATTTTATTGTATGTAAACTATACCTTAATAAAGCTTATTTTTTAAAAATAATATCATTGAAATAGAATCAAATTTTATGTCAGTCTTATTTATTCTTTTTCCCATAATGAGGTAATGTCTGATTAGTCTGAAAATATCATGGAAAGAAAAAAATTATATTTGGAAGCAATTACTGAGGCCAGATGGCTTCCTGTTCTTCTAGGAGTTAAGATAATATTAACAATATTGCTTTATACATCTACAAAGAGCCTTCTCTTTGTGTACTTTGTATTGTAAAGTATCTACAAAACATCACTTTACCTCACAACTCTCTGTTTAGGCGGCTTAACTGCTAACTCTGACATACAGGCTCTGTTGTACATCCCTCCCAATTCTGAAATTAGGAAGGTTTGCTTGCCAGCTCCAACACAGGAACCATATGCCAGTTCAGGAATCCACTGTCTGGACGCGTATCAGCCCTGCGGTCCCCAAGAGGAGGACTGGGAACTCAGCAGCTGGCTGGACGCCGGGAAAAGAACGTCCCGGTCTCTGCTGCTTTTTAGGGGCAGCGAGGAACAGAAAATTGGACTGCCAGATGGCTACCACTCATTACTGCCTGGCAGCATTCAGGGTGAAATGAGAGCAAATTAATCAGCATTCAGGAGGAATGAATGGCAAGGGGCGATGTGTATCGATGCTATTTTAGCGCAAGTCAAATTAAACCTGTAGAACTGACAACATGCATTAATCTCCCCAGTGCCTCCAGGAGCCTGCAAATGAGCTCCTACTTTCTTTATACAAACAGCTGTTATTTTCCTGTTACTACCTTGGAAAAAGTTCCAGTAATGGCCTGGTAGGTTACTCCTGGTGATTGATACAGACTCGTGTGTTAGACCGACTCTGCTAACGAGAGGACGTAGCCGATATACTGTAGCAGGGAGTGAATTTCCAAGGCGCAGCTCTCCGGCAGAGAGGGAGGCTCCTGCAAACAGACAAGCAGATGCAAACGCGCAGGCGTCCGTGAACGTTGCGGATCTACTGTTTGGAAATTGTGGAAGTCACAAGGATGTTTTTCTAAAGGGAAATAGAAATAAAACTGTGGTCTTTTCATGATCTTATATATAGAAAACCCCAAAGAATCCACTGGAAAACTGTTAGAAATAATCAACAACTACAGCAAAGTTGCAGGGTATAAAATCAATTTGCATAAATCAGTAGCATTTCTATACTCCAGTAATGAACCAACAGAAAAAGAACTCAAGAATACAATACCATTTACAATCGCAACAAAAAGAATAAAATACCTTGGGGTAAATTTAACTAAGGAAGTGAAGGACCTATATAATGAAAATTACAAGGCCTTTCTGAGAGAATTGGATGACGACATAAGGCGATGGAAAGACATTCCATGTATATGGATTGGAAGAATAAACATAGTTAAAATGTCCGTTCTACCTAAAGCAATCTACAGATTCAACGCCATCCCAATCAGAATCCCAATGACATTCTTTACAGAATTGGAACAAAGAATCCTAAAATTCATATGGGGCAACAAAAGACCCCGAATTTCTAAAGCAATCCTGAGAAAAAAGAACAAAACGGGAGGCATCACAATCCCTGACTTCAAAACATACTACAAAGCTACAGTGATCAAAACAGCATGGTACTGGTACAAAAGCAGGTGCACAGATCAATGGAACAGAATTGAAAGCCCAGAAATAAAACCACACATCTATGGACAGCTTATCTTTGACAAAGGAGCTGAGGGCATACAATGGAGAAAAGAAAGTCTTTTCAACAAATGGTGCTGGGAAAACTGGAAAGCCACATGTAAAAGAAGGAAAATTGACCATTCTTTTTCACCATTCCCCAAAATAAACTCAAAATGGATCAAAGACCTAAAGGTGAGACCTGAAACCATAAGGCTTCTGGAAGAAAACGTAGGCAGTACACTCTTTGACATCAGTATTAAAAGGATCTTTTCGGACACCATGCCTTCTCAGAGAAGGGAAACAATAGAAAGAATAAACAAATGGGACTTCCTCAGATTAAAGAGCTTCTTCCAGGCAAATGAAAACAGGATTGAAACAAAAAACAACCCACTAACTGAGAAAAAATATTTGCAAGTCATATATCTGACAAAGGCTTAATATCCATAATATATAAAGAACTCTCGCAACTCAACAACAAAACATCAAACAACCCAATCAAAAAATGGGCTGGAGACATGAACAGACATTTCTCCAAAGAAGATATACTGATGGCCAATAGGCACATGAAAAGATGCTCATCATCGCTGATCATCAGGGAAATGCAAATCAAAACTACACCAAGATATCACCTTACACCCGTTAGAATGACAAAAATATCTAAAACTAATAGCAACAAATGTTGGAGAGGTTGTGGAGAAAAAGGAACCCTCATACACTGCTGGTGGGAATGCAAACTGGTGCAGCCACTATGGAAAACAGTATGGAGATTCCTCAAAAGATTAAAAATAGAACTACCATACGATCCAGCCATCCCACTACTGGGTATTTATCCAAAGAGCTTGAAGTCAGCAATCCCAAAAGTCCTATGCACCCCAATGTTTATTGCAGCACTGTTTACAATAGCCAAGACGTGGAAGCAACCTAAGTGTCCAGCAACAGACGAATGGATAAAGAAATGTGGTACATATATACAATGGAATACTACTCAGCTGCAAAACAGAACAAAATCATTCCATTTGCAATAACATGGATGGACCTTGAGAGAATTATGTTAAGTGAAATAAGCCAGTGAGAGAAGGACAATCTGTGTATGACTCCACTCATATGAGGAATTTAAAATTATGGACTAAGAACAGTTTAGTGGATACCAGGGGAAAGGTGGGGTGGGGAGTGGGCACAAAGGGTGAAATGGTGCACCTACAACATGACTGAAAAACATTAATGTACAACTGAAATTTCACAAGATTGTAACCTATCAATAACTCAATAAAAAAAAAAGAGTTGAGAAAAAAAAAGAAATAAAACTGTGGTCTTTTAAAAGAAAATTCCAATTTACATTCAAAGGTCAGCCATAAATCTGTGTGATGGTATTAAGTTGATTGTCTTCTCTGTGACAGGTATTTAGGAACAATACTATATTGCAGAAAAAGGTTGACTCCCAATATAAAAAAAAAATGAAATCAACTGATGACATCTGGGTTAAGTTTGATTCCTGCTTAGCTGAAGCTCCTCTCTGACGTTTTGCACAGAGTCTGGGGCATCAGTTTCACACACCGCCCCCCGTTCATATTGAGTATGACCATTTGTGGTGAACGCCCCTGGGGAGGACCCACTAGCTTAGAATTGCCTTCCAGGGCCTCCAAATAGCCAGAGAGACCCATGAGAAGGGTCCGTGTCCTCCCAAAACTATGGCCAGAAGCAGAAATTAGAGAATTTAAGAATCAGAAAATAGTCTGCAGGCCTCTCTGGGACTTCGAGGCCTTTATTCTTCTGGAAAAATTCTATGCTGACCCGGCAGCAGATCCAGGTTCTACAAGCGTGAAGTGTATACATTTTGGGGGTCCCTATTTAAGAGAAAAGAATGCAAAATTGCAAACACAAAATTCTGTATGAAAGCTAATATTAACATAGACTAAAAAAAAAAATTATAAATTTTTTTTTAAAGATTGGTACCTGAGGCATCTGTTGTCAATCTTCTTTTTTTTTTCTTCTTCTTCTTCTCCCCAAAGCCCCCCAGTACATAGTTGTATATTTTAGTAGTGGGTCCTTCTAGTTGTGGCATGTGGGACTCCGCCTCAGCGTGGCTTGATGAGCGGTGCCACGTCCACGCCCAGGAATCAGGGAGACCCTGGGCCGCTGAAGCAGACCGCACGAACTTAACCACTCGGCCACGGGGCCGGCCCCTATAAATTGTAAAAAGCTAACAAATAAACAAATGTTTTTACTTTTGGAGCTTCTGTCAATCCTTCAGTTTTTGATTTTGGCCTCCACTGGGAAATTTCCTTCTCATCATATTTGAATCTTGGTATAATTAATGATTTTGAAAAACACAAAACTAATCTGAAACTAAGGCACTCCAAGAGGAACTAAATATCTTTTTAAATTGCTATTATATTTGCTGTAACCATATAATCAAGTTACTCTTGTATTATGCACATTGAACTTTCATAAAGTCGTAGAGCTTGGTTGTTGGAACATGGACTTTTTCAGGCCCCTGCTATGTCAGGGGCAATTCTGTGTCCTATCATACTTGGTCAAGACAAGATCCATCATGTGCACTAAGATGTAATCCACCACTTTGGGATCTGTCAAATATGCAACATTGCACAGAGATCACTCATTGTAGTAATACTGCTACGGGTTTTTGTCCTCAGGCTCAGGAGTTCCGACAAATTCTATTTTACCCAGTTAACGCAAAAATGTGTTTACAATTGTATACATTGCAGGAGAGAACTTCCATTTTGACTAGGTATGAAGGAGAATCAAATCTTCAGCTTATAATTTTACATGCATGATGTTTGGAAGAATTTTCCAGAGCCGCTTCTGGTTCCATACATTTCAAATCTTATTTCTCCTCAGTTTCCCACATACTTCTGAAGTTGAGTGCATGGGACATGTTCAAATTGCGATATGACCTTTTGTCCCTAAAAAATTGGGTCACAACGCCAAGAGTTGTAGCACAGTGGTGGCTGGAATATTCCCGGAAGCCATTCCCACACCACGGCAGCTAACTACAACATAACTATCTACAGAAATGACTCAAACCACATACACATTCCACCAACCCAAATTAAATGTGTCCCCAATTCATCTTCGCCCTAGACCTGCCCCCAAATGTCCATGGCTGCACCAACACTCCTCCACACAGGTGTGGAGTGTGACAGAGGGGAAGCTGGAGTGGAAAGAGCCTGATTTAACCAACTGCAGTCAATGTGTCTCTCTTTTGCAAACTTTATTAAAAGTATGACCATTTGCATATATTCTCAGTATCCCTCCCTGGGTCTTGGAACGGCCCATGCAAATGAGTGCTGAAATGTAAACTTTATTACCTTAAATTAGCATCAGTGAGTCTGTTCTTATCTCTCATTTCATAATCATGTTGATTGACCAAAGCATAATGGGTGAAAGGAGAGAAAAGCTGAATTGAGCAGAACTTTCATTTCTGATACTCCAAATCTGTTCAAGCAACAAATAACTTTTTGATATGTCAAAGTGGCCTCATCTACCCGCGGACCCTGAAGTGCAAACATTCACCCTTATATTGTTCCCAGAGAGCCACCCACTCCCATCACAGTCTATGCTAATGGCCAGAAATATCTAATTTGTACCACCACCCCAGATAGGATGGGATTACAAGGAATCTGTTCAGGTAGACATGGTCCAATGATCATTTTCCTATAAACAAAATAATCTTGCAAAGAGGGATGAGCTAACACTTGGAGAATTTCATGAATGACACAATGTTGATTCTTCTTGAATTGTTGGGACTAGTTTGTGCTAGAACAATTTGCAAATGCAAATTGCAAAAAAAGAAACCCACCATAATTTCTCAGAATAATTTGTTCCCTATCCACTTTCCCTACCTAAGAATCATGAATCTGTATATTGATACTTAGGGACAGGCTTTCTATTCAGAGCATCTGGACAAATCTCCTTACCTAGTGGCCCACAAGCAAAAACATATTCTGCAGACCCTAATCTTCTGAGATTCCCCTAGCAAAAAGGACTCAGAGGTCCAGGAAATTGGGGAAAGTCTCATACTGTATTCCTCTTGGGGATAAACAAAGCACCCTACCAATGAAAGGGTCTAAGAAACCTTGCAATAAATAAACCTATTTATCCCAGTATTCTCTACATGTATTTGTTTTCCAAGCAATGTCTAACAAAATGTGGTAGAATTAGAGTTTCGCAGATCATGCTGTGGGCGCATTTTCTTGGCTTATTGTCAGTATTGTAGAGTTTCTAGATCAATGTTTCTCAAAAGTGTTTTTTTCTACCACTTTTCCCCTTTCTCAATGTGCTCCAGCCACATAGACCTTCTTCTGTATCTTCTATCATGCCCAAAAGATTCCCATTTCAGGAATTCAGTACTCGCTGTTCCCTCTGCCTGGAACTCTTTTCCTCCAAATAGGCTCATGATTCGTTCTTTCACTTCATTCAAGTCTCTGCTCAAAAGTCAGCTTTTCAGAGAAACCTTGTGTAATGGACTGAATTGTGCCCCCCCCAGAAATTCATATGTTGAAGCTCTGACTCCCCAACGTGACTATGTTTGAAGATTTGACCTTTACAGAGGTAATTAAAGTTAATTGAAGTCATAAGGGTGGGGCCCTAATCTGATATAACTAGTGTCCTTATAAGAAGAGGAAGAGACACCAGGGGTGCCTGTGCACAGAGAAGAGGCCATGTGAGGACTCAGCAAGAAGGCAGCTGTCTACAAGCCAAGGAGAGAGTCCTCACCAGAAACCGAGCATGTCAGCACCTTCATCTCGGACTTTCAGCCTCTAGAACTGTGAGAAAATAACTCTCTGTTGTTTAAGCTACACAGTATGCGGCATTTTGTTATAGTGGCCCTAGCAGGCTAACACTCCCTCCCTGACCACCCCATCCAAAATTAGCACTTCCTATTATTCTCTTCTCTCCTTGTTCTGCTTTACTTTTCTGCAGAGCACTTATGACTATTTGACATTATGTATGCATGTCTCTAGGAGCCTGAGAGGCAGTAGAGTATAGTCAATAAGCGTTGGGCTCTGGGTCCAAATCTTGGCTCTGCCACTTTCTAGCGGTGTAATCCTTGATGAGTTATGAAAGCTCCATGAGCTTTTCCATCTGTAAAATGGTATGATAGAAGTGGTACTTATTTCAAAGGCATCGTTACAAGACTGTAATGAAACCTAACATGTCAAGTGCTTAGACTAGTACCTGGAACAATACAAGGATTCAGTAACTGTTACCTACCATTGCTTATTGTCTGTCTACCCCACTGGAATGTAAGCTCCATAAGTCAGAGACTTTGTTTCATCCATGGATATGTTCGCAGCCCCCAAATCAGTGCCTCCAGGGCATATGTTAAGTCCTCCATAAATAAATTTACCTGCAAATATAAATAAATGAAAGTCTATGGGCTTCTTCTCAAAGTTCACAAAGAATTTAAATTCTTTGTTGTCACTTTCATGATGGTCTTTTTTATTGAATGAGCACTTTAATATCTGCCACTGCCAGCTGATTTCAGAGCCCTCATTTTTGTGTTGACTTCAGTAATCTTGCCAAGTGATATGGCTTTAATTGACATGAGCTAATGCACCAAGTTCCAAGGGGCAGTTACCAAGGGGCAGAGGAATATAGGCTTTCCTTCTCAAAAGGTTCCAAGTGGAGCAGTCAGTACTCCATTCACATTGTGAGGGATGCTTCTTTTCAGCCAAACTTCATCCACATAATAAAATCAAAGCACTTCATTTAAAATTCATTAGTCTTGTTTGTATTTAATTTTTTGAATTGGTTTTGTAGCTGTACATAATTTGATATTCCAGATATCAGTCAACGGCATTTTGGTCCCTTCCACCGGCGGACTTCAGAACTTTCATTGCTCTCTGGCATGTCATTGGATGAGTCATTCTTTATGGCTCAGCCAGATGAATGCAGAGTCCAGATCAGAGGCACAGTGGGTTTGGAATTACCTCCAACAGGTCACAATTATCTGAGACAGGCTTTCGCCCAGCTGTCACTAAGAGCACAGTAGGTGGTGTCAGAGTAACTCCCCGGGAATTTTACTCCCAAATATCAGCATCTGCAGCCACATGTGCCTCAAATCGTCATGTAAATCAACAATGGGAGCATTCACCGTTAAGGAAATCAACAGGACAGTTTAATCAGCAATGTACTATGCCCCTCTATTTTTACAGATGTATATTTTCCAATGATGTTGATGTTACCCATCACATGGTAAAGAATTTGCTGTCATTATGGTAGCAAATTGCATATTCTCTCTGGAACCCACCCCGAATTATGGTAAATCAAATGGACAGATCACCAGTGTTTCAAACGTCTCCATCTTTCTATAGCTGCTATGCCTGCTAGGCACGACCCCAAGCAATCAGTTTGGATTGGGGTAAAAGCCTTTATACATAAAAGTCCTCAAGCTCTGAAGGAGGTTCTAGTAAATTCTAATATTTAATCTTCCAGTGGTGCAGTATTTTTTGTAAATTAAGAAAACCTTTAAAACAAACAACAAACAATTAGAAATTGAAATTTAAAAAAGCAATACCATTTACAATAGCATAAAAAGTGTTAAATGCTTAGGGATAAATCTGACAAAAATTGTTCAAGACCAGTATACAGTATATTGTTGCAAAAAGTTAAAGACCCAAATAAAATGTAAAGATATATTATGTTCACATGTCAGAAGACTTAATATTGTTAAAATATCAATTCTCGGGGCCATCCCTGTGGCACAGCGGTTAAGTTAGCATGTTCCACTTCAGCGGCCCAGGGTTCGCTGTGTCGGATCCCGAGTGCAGACATGGCACCGCTTGTCAAACCATGCTGTGGTAGGCGTCCCACATATAAAGTAGAGGAAGATGGGCACGATGTTAACTCAGGACCAGTCTTCCTCAGCAAAAAGAGGAGGATTGGCAGCATATGTTAGCTCAGGGCTAATCTTCCTCAAAAAAAAAAAAAAATCAATTTTCTCTTCATATTGATTCTCTACTCATCTATAGATTCAATGCAATCCCAATCAAAATCCCAGCAGACCTTTTCACAGAAATTGTCAAGCTCATTCTAAAACACATATGGAAATGAAAACAACCTATAATAGCTAAAACAGCTTTAAAAGAAGAGCAAAGTTGGGGGAATAACAGTACCTGATTTCAAGACTTATTTTAAAGCCACAGTAATTAAAACAGAATGGTACTGGTGCGAAGATTAATAATTAGATCAATGGAGCCAAATAGAGAATACAGAAATAGACCCACATATAATTAGACTTCTGATCTTTGACAAATGTGCAAAGGCAATTCAGTGGTGCAGGCATAGTCTTTTCAACAAATGGTGCTGGAATAATCGAATGTCCACATGAACTCTAACCCATCTCCCTTACCATAAACAAAATTAACTCAAAATAGATCATAAACCTAAATATAAAATCTAAAACTTCTAGAAGAAAAAATAGGAGAAGACTTTGTGACTTTGAATTAGGCAAAGATTTCTTAGACGTGACATGAAAAGCACAATTCATAGAAGAACCAATTGATAAATTGGACTTCATTAAAATTATAAACTTCTTTGCTTTAAAAGACGTTTTTAAGTGAATGAAAAGACAAAACTCAGACCGTGAAAAAAGTCCTTGCAAATCTTATATCTGATAACTGACTTGTATCTAGACTATATAAAGAACTCTCAAAATGCAATAAGAAAATAGACCATCCAAGTAAAAAATGGGTAAAAGAGTGAACAGACACTTCACAAAACAAGAAATCCAAAATTGCAAATAAGCACTTGAAAATATGTTCAACGTCATTAGGGCAACGCATGTTAAAAACACTAGGAGGCACCACTTCACACTATTGGAACAGCCAAAATCAAAAAGACTGACAGTACTAAGTGTGGGTGAGTATATGAAGGAACTGGAATTCTCATAGACTGCTGGTAGGGATATAAAATGGTATCCCCATTTTTTGGAAAAATTACCATTTTTCCAAAATGGTAACCACTTTGGAAAACAGTCTGGCGATTTCTTAAAAATTCAACAGACATCTAATACATAATCCATCCATTCTATTAGGTATTTACCCAGGAGAAATGAAAGCACGTGTCCATATACAGATTTGTACAGGAATGTTCATAACAGCTTTATTTGTAGCAGCCTAAAATGGGAAACAATTCAAATGTTCACCAACAGGTGAATAGATAAACAAATGGATATCCATACAATGAAAAGCTATTAAGCAATGCAAAGCAATAAATTATTGATATGCACAACATTACAGATGAATTTCAAAATAATTACGCCAAATGAAGGAAGCTAGAAAAAAAGAGACATATCATATGATTCCATTTATATAAAATTCTAGAAAATGTAAACTAATATACAGTAACAGAAAATAGATCAGTGGTTGACTGAGGATTGGGGGCGCCGGGGGCGGGGGGCGGGTAAAACAGGGGTAGGAAATTGTCTTAGTCTGTTCGGGCTGCTGTAATAAAATACCACCGTCCAAGTAACTAATAAACAACAGAAATTTATGGCTCACAGTTCTGGATTCTGGAAGTCCAAGCTTAGATGTTAGCCTGAGTGGGCGAAGGTCCTCTTCTGGGTCACAGACTTCTTGTGTCCTCACAGTGGAAGGGACTAGGGAACACTCTGGAGCTTGTTATATAAGGCACTAATCCCATTCATGAGGGCTCTACCCTCATGACCTAAGCACCTCCCACCTCCTAATACCATGACCTTTGGGAGTTAGAATTTCAACATATGAATTGCAGGGGGACACAAATGTTCAGACCACAGCAGAAACGGACATGAGAAAATTTTGGGCTGCTGGATATGCTCATCATTTGATTGTGGTCATGAGTTCATGGGTGTATACATATATCAAAACTTATCAAATTGTACAATTTAAGTATGTACAGTTTATTGTATGTCAATTTTACCCTCAAAAGAGCTATTTAAAAAGAAAACTTTTAAGTCTACCTCGAAGATTATGCTCTCTCAGAATTCTCCATGTGGATCAGAATTACCTCAGATCCAGTGAATGACACCGCTTCTCACCCTCTTCTTCTGGAAACTTCCTTTTGCCACCATCTTCCTAATATTACATCCTCTGGGTTCCTCCTGGCCCCTCAGAGCCTCCCTTTTGAGTTTTCTTCCCTGGCTCTTATCCTTCCTCCCACATCTTAAGTGAGAGCATTCTTTAGGGTCTGCGGCTGGTCTCCTTCACTCTCACGTACACTTCCTCCTGAGTAACTCTCTCCACCCCCTGACCCAGCCACCATCTCTACAATGATGACTCCCGATCGATGTGATAAGCCTTGTCCTCTCTCCTGAACTCCATATTTCCACCAGGTTCCCAACGAACATCTCCACACCACTTACAATTTAGCAAGTGCAGAACGACAAATCTTCCCCCATCCTAACCTGCTGCCCAGCCTGTGTTCGGGTCTCTGTAGCACCACCGTCTCCCCAGCCACCCAAGCCAGACATAGCACAGTGGATGAGAGCACGGGATCTAGATTTGAATCCCAGCTTTTTCACTTACCAGCTATGTGCCCTGGGTTTACCTCTCTCTGTCTCGTTTCTTTGTATAACGAGTCTCTTCCTCATAAGGTTACTGTGAAGATTAAATAAGATGACAAACATAAAGTGTTTACACAGTGACTGACACACAGTAAAAGCTCAATGATCATTAGTATCATTGACAACATCTACCTTCTTCCATCTAATTATTCACCAAGCACTGATCATGTCATGTCTGCAGCCTCCCTGTCCCCTTCTTTCCTTTCCCTCTGCCATCCCGTATCTCAGACTCATTACATCTCAATACCATGTTGAGACAGCCTACTCTGACCTCTCTTCTCTGCAGCCCATTCTCTCAAGTGCTACCTACGTGCTTCCTGAACTCAGGTCAGATCATGCACTTTTGTGATCAAAGACCTTTGATTGGTTCCCCTTGTCCAAATTGCATAGTCCTTAGCAGGGCATGCAAGAGACTGTAAGCTTTGACACTACCCCACTTTTCCACCTTCAGCTCTTAAGACACTCTCTAGCCTGAACCCCATATTATTTGGCTATTCCTAACTCTTCCCTATCCTCCACAAACCCTGCCTGCCTACTGTCACGAGTTTGTTTAAGGAGGGTGTTCCTTGGCTCTCCAGGCTCAGGCTCAGCTCAGCAGCGATCTTTTTAATGAACTCAACCCAATTAATTAATCAGTCTCTTCAGTGCTGCCATTGCACTTTGCCGATACGTCAGTCTGGGAGCTTACATTATTGTCATTTATCTATTTGCCTCTTCCTCTCACTTTGTCTAGGCAGTCAGTGAAGACTTGCTGAATGGAATGAAATGGAAAGAAAGAACATGACAAACAGTCTGCCTAACAGCTGCCTGACATCTCCCTGGTAAAGTCACCTGCTCATGGAGGTTCTCTGTAGATTGACATTTTACAAATTAGCATCCCCTTCAAGCTGAAAGAGCACCAGGGAGCCACCTCATTGGGAGGCACGCTAGAGTAATAGCAGCAACACCACTCATGGGTTGGAGGAGCCGGAGAAGAGAAGCAAATAAACTACAACAAATGCCAACTTCATCTTGGGTGTTCTCAATGATTCTTTCTGAAATGAAGATGTCTCTCTCCTGAAAGGAAGCTGTTTACTGTTCATGGCTTAGGAATGCCAGTAAAGCGTCCCAGAGACCTCCCCATTCCTATTACTTTATAAATTAGGGTGCCAACTTCCAGCTGGGACGGAAGACTCTGCATGGCCTTGCAAAATCCTAGAGGGAAGAATTCAGGAGGTACTGACAGTGGTATGTCCTTGATAGACTTTGCCAGCCACTCACCAACGCAACTGCCAAGTGGGGATGGGGGACAGGGTTAGAAGATGAGAAGAGGCATGAACTCAAGAGGGTGGCTGCCAGTCTCCCCCCGCAAATTTACAAATTCTCCAGGTGGTCCTTTCAAAGTGGAAATGATTCTTTCAGTGGGTTTTAGTTTTGTAGACTATTATCTTTAAAATCTTTTCACTAAAGCAGTCACTGGCAACTCACCTTATGAGTCCATGTCAGCATAGTTTATTGCCCTTTCTTTTCTCAGAACCTTTGCAGTTACCATACAACCCACATAACTATCATTCAGGGCCCACCTTCTACTGCTAATGGTGGGCCACAGGAATGTCTAAGCAGAAGACAGCTGAGAGTGCCAGCTACTGGTGCTGCAAGCAAAAACTAATGCACCAAGGGGAGAAGGAAAAGGGGCCACATTGCCATCGATTACTGAGCCCATTCTCTCTTTCTGTGTCTGTCTCCACTCTCAGAGGGCGGGACCATCACTTACTCTTCTTCATACCCCAGCATCTAGTTAAGAGCTTGGGTTCTAGAGGAATTAAATGTTTGTTGAACAACTGAATAAACTAGGGCGCCTCTCAGGAAAGCGTTCAGAGCAGGACATCTTAGGACGAGTTTTCTCATGTGGGAAGAATATTGTTCCTTCTTCCTTGATATTAGTTGTATCAACTATGTTTGAAGGAAAATTCACTTTTTCTAGACACAGGTTCATAGGTACACTAACATGACTTCTAAGTAACTTTTAACTCTGAAATTTAGAAAATGTAGGAAAAATTCTTCCCATGTTTGGGAATGCATAGGAAGAATATATATAACAATGAGGTTTACTTGAAGTCAGGTACTTTTCATTCCAGATAAACTGAATACAAAGAAGTCGAGGCCTCTGGTGTCGTTCTTAATCCTGCCCGGTGAACTCTCCTCTCTGGAATGGTTTGGGAGAATCACCTTTCAATTCCTCTACGCTTTGCAGCTGAGTTACAGAGTAACCTAACAGCAGTCTTCTCAGAACTCACAGGGCTGTTTAAATAGAGCAAAGTCCACAGAAAGTTCCACCGAGATGTGCTGAGCAAAGGCCAGAGGCCCAGAAGGAAAGAAGTGCAGACTCTGAGCAGAGCTGCCCTCATCTGGAGCGTGAAGCCCACCTGCCCAGGGGTCCGTGTGGCTGGCAATGAGCCCCGGGCTGTCGGCCTTCCTGAGAGAGTGCCCCGGCTGGCTCCTGCTCTCCGGGGTCTTCCTGCCTGTGACTCTGCTGCTGCTCCTCCTCATTGCCTACTTCAGGATCAAACTGATGGAGGGTAAGTGTGAAGCCACACAGGGAGGGGCAGAAGTCCTTTCCCATGGTACACCTTTGGGACAAGCTGATGCACAGTCAGTGCTTCTGGGAGGCCTGGAGCAACGCACCTCTCGGATTTGTAGGTACTTCTCAGTAAGCGCTCTCTCAAGGTATCTTCACTGGTGAACACGCAAAGTGTGATCCTTCCAGCAGCGTGGATAGTGCACGAGGCTCTGAAGGCCTGCATTGGGGACCCCTTAACTGCAGCCCCTCACAGACAGGCAGACTGTGAATCAGCAATTTTGACATGGGACTGCTTACCTCTTTCAGGGTCATAGATTCACAAACACTGAAACCTTTTTCATGGTCTGCCTTCCCTAACTGACAGATACCAGGTGTGTGTTTGTATGTGCCCATGAGTGTGTGCGCACACACACTTCTTCTCATCCACTGAACTTCGATTAAGGAAATGTGCCAACCATTGTGCTATCATCGTGTTTGACAAGTGTCAATCTATAACAGATATTTGACGGCTTGGTGTGAACTTCCCGTTAGACTGTAGGCTGAAGATGCAAAAAAAAAGCCCCAAAACCAACTCAGGAAGCTTAACACGGACACGGGCAGTTGGGTCCTAGATTGAAACTGTTTATTCTGCTGTAACTGAAGTTAATGCCACTGGACTGTGATTTGATGGAGTGTGTGTGAGTAACGTACCCAGCAAACATGCGATTGATATCATAGGGGTTAACAGCTATTTCAGCAATGTCAGCAAAATCAGTAATATTTCTTCAGTTGGATGGTGTCGTAAAGTACTAAAAAAAACCCTCCCCTCCCACAAAAACTTGCCAAGTGCAAGCAATGCCTTCATGGATGTTATTACAGCATATCAGCAGATATTCGGAATCTCGAGTGAAGAATGTCATCACATATGACCTAAAATCAAATAGAAGTACAATTTGGAGTATCTCTTTCTAAGATGAGATTTAGAACATAAAGAAATCCTGGAGGACGGAGAGTGCGTTATGAACTGTAAGTTTTCAATCATAAGGTACTCAAACATCCCCCTAGCCTTTCTTTTTTGTCTCGTTTTTATGAACAGCTCTCTTGTTGAGAGGCCCAGCTGTATTCCCTCTTGCTCTATGGCATTTATGTGATCAATCCTTTTCCTTATTAAGTTAGTTTATCCTGCACTGCCCCAAGATCAGTCTGCTGGATGTTCTGCCCCCCAGCCATTCATGAACACTGAGCCCTGGAAAAGAGCCTCTGAAAAAGGAAGAGAAAATTAGAAATCCCCAAAGTCCTAATTACAGCATCCCTCAGAGTCTTCCAAATCAGTTTAATGCCCAGCCACTGCAAATATTTCCATTTTGAAGGTCTTTTAAAGTTGTTGCAGTGGCCACTGTCACTCACATGCATGCCAGGCTCCCACTGACACTGAGCACCCTGAGAAACAGTGAAAGGATAATGATGTCACAGTCAGGGACTTGAATAGTTCGTGTCACTTCCAAGTTTCATCTCTGGCCACCTCTTTAGCTAGATAAAATTTTTAGCATCTCAAAAATATATCAAGAATGAAACGAGTAAACAATAAGCTCATGGATCCCAAAGTCTCTTACTGGCCTCTACTTATCAGTTATTATAGGTCAGGTCATTCAGCGGGACACCTGGTATTTGGGACAGACTCTGCAAAAAAGGAAGAATCTTGGTTTTATAGCTTTACTTGTCCCTTGGGTGATATTTGGGGGAAAACATCTATAATATGTAAAGTGTAAATGAGTCTACAGTATTTTACTCAGATATTTAGATAATTCTGAGGAATAAACATATCAATCACATTCCTTCAGAATGCCCTGGAAAATTCAACTTGCCCTTGAGAGTGTGGCTGGGTATCACAGGTGCTGATGTGGGAGGAAATGCAGGTAAAGTGCTGTATACACTCTCAGGCCCAGAGGAAGTGCTCGATGCATGTCTGTCACTGTAATCATGACAGTGCCAGGCCCAGGGGAAGTGCTCGATGCATGTCTGTCACTGTAATCATGACAGTACCAGGCCCAGGGGAGGTGCTCGATGCATGTCTGTCACTGTAATCACGACAGTACCTGGCCCAGGAGAAGTGCTCGATGCATGTCTGTCACTGTAATCACGACAGTACTAGGCCCAGGGCAAGCGCTCGATGCATGTCTGTCACTGTAATCACGACAGTGCCAGGCCCAGGGGAGGTGCTCGATGCATGTCTGTCACTGTAATCACAACAGTGCCAGGCCCAGGGGAAGTGCTTGATGCATGTCTGTCACTGTAATCAAGACAGTACCAGGCCCAGAGGAAGTGCTCGATGCGTGTATGTCACTGTGATGATGACAGTACCAGGCCTGGAGGAAGGGCTTGATGCGTGTACATCACTGTGATCAGGATAGTCTCAGGCCCACAGGAAGTGCTTGATGCGTGTACGTCACTGTGATCAGGATAGTCTCAGGCCCAGAGGAAGTGCTTGACACGCCTACATCACTGTGATCATGACAGTACCAGGCCAAGAGGAAGTGCTTGATGCGTGTACATCACTGTGATCATCACACACCCTTCCATCTTCAACACATCCCTGCCCAAGTAGGTTGCCTAGAGATTAAGTCTCAGACAATATTATCATCTTAAGTTTTAGCTCAATAAAATTGGAACTGCTCCTAAAGCATTTGAGTGAAAGGAGCAGAGGGCCCCATAGAACTGTTCTGTCTTCACAACACTTCTCTCTTCTTCATTCCAAATTCTGATATGATACTGAGCTTCTCTTGACTTCTAGCCTTGCCCAAACTATAGGTCTGTCTCTTGCTTCTCAAAGTCTCCATTTTATTGCAACATAGCCTTTAACCCAAGGGATAGCAAAAAGGTCAGCCTCCCATGACGAGGGCCAATGCTCTCTTGGTAGAGTCCTTTCACCAACTTTGAGGCTTGCTCTAAACTGGCACCTTGTATACTTCTGGATAGGAAGTCTGTCATTTGTCATTCAACAAATATTTGACAATCTACCATATACCAGGGATTGTCCTAGATGGTGGTACAGTTTGTTACTATGGGTTTTCAGGACTGAGACAAAATGATCCCAGTTCTGGAAAACTACAAAAGGCATCTGGCAAAATCACCAGTAGCTGGAGAGACATTGCAAATCTGTGTGCTTCTGGCTCTGGCCTCTGTAGATGTCTGTCAAAGGGCTGTAAGAACAACCTGCCCTACCTCCTTAAGCCTGGTCCCGAAGTTAGAGCTGAGCCTTCCCTCCAGAGTTAGGACCCTCTGAACAGCTAAAGGGCGCCCCAACTATGTAATGAGCCTTCATTTTCTGTGGCTTTTTCTTCTCCATTGACTCCTACTTTTGCTAGCTCTCACTCAAGGGTGCCTGGAGCTTCCAGGCTACAGGTGAGGAGTACAGGAGAAATGAGTGAGGAGGTGGAAGGAGCTAGTATTTAATATGGCGACACAAAATCTGCACACCAGTCAATGCAATGGGGGTCCCATCTGAAGTTTACTGTTGGAAAGAATACCAATGACTGTAATCTTTCTGGTACTAGTGACCTGCCAATAACCCAGCTGGAGGATGCCAAGAAAGGACTACCCAGCTGACTGGACCAAAGCAGTCTTCCTTGACATCAGTTTTCATTCTGTTGAGACTGGGTCCCAAGCACGGTGGAGTCAGGAAGTGGTGGCCCTGGGTGCTGTCCCTTATATGTACCTGGCCAGGATGGTAGTTGAGGAGCAGCCTGTACTATATAATTCTCTCAAGAATTTTCTATTCCAACCATCCTTTGCTTATATTTCCCTCCTCTCCCAAATGGGATCTGTGCATCCTTTTTTGGAGTAATTCCTGATTACATTTTCCAGTGTTAGCAAACAACCTTAGACTAAGCATGTGATAGGGTCCAGGGCAGGCTGCCCCAAGATGCACCACTCTGGCACGCGGATTATTTTGAGCTGAAGACAGTAAGGGCTTAGAAGACTCAGGAAGGATATTCAACCTTTCCCCTATAACTGCCTAAAAGAAATTTAAAATAAAGGCCTGTCCCCAGGACAAGACTTCACCATAGACACCTTTGGGTTTCAGTAGACTGGGATGATCCTTGCTAAGCCCTCTTATCAAAGTTCTATTTACCAAACATTTGCTTTTCCCTTTCCCTGTGGGTTGCCTTCCTCCCCTTTGAAGCCCCAAATCACTACCCGAAACGTCCTCCTTGTCTGTAGCTGAAGATAAATAGACAGTCTTGGCCGGTTGGCTGAGTTACTCAGTGTCCCCTGAGTTTCTCCCATGTATACACTAGACTTTGATTTTCTCCTGCTAACCTGCCTTTTTAATTATTTGACCAGCATAAGAACTTTAAGAAAAAGGGCAGGGGAGGAATTCTCCCACTTCTCGACATGTGTTTTCATTTTTATGTGTATCTAATCCCTTCAAATCCAATTTTTTCTTCTTTAAAGACAAAAACAACTCTGAGAACATGTAGCTTTTAAAAATATAGTTCTTTCTTTAGCCACGTTCCTAAGGGTAAGTAGCAATATCTTCTCTCCAATTGGAGGGCAAGAGATCACTTGGCCCCAAATAAAATATCACCAGTTTGTATCTCCATTTAGCAAATCTCACTTAAAAACTGTAAACAGATGGTCAAATATCATGTCATTAATCTTCCAACTACGGTTATGACAAGTGTAGTCATTTCTATTTTGTCCCTGTAAAAAAAGGGACATGGACAGATTAACTGGTGTGTTCGCAGAACCCCCAAGGCCTGCATTCTGAAACTGAGAATCAGCTTGCCTGCCTCGTTCATCCTAGGCCGTGAGACAAGGGAGGCATTGCAAGATGCGACGGGAAGTGTGTGGAGGTATTGGAGTCATTCAACGTTAATCCCTGCACTTCAAGCCTCAGGAGCTAATGGTGCATGTAAACTTAATTAGTATGTAGAGAACATCAATTTTCTCACAAAGGAAGAGGAAAATTCTCTAACATCCTGCACTCTTCAATTTGTGTCAGTTGCCTTCAGGGGTGGCTCTTGAGGTGGAGGGTTGAGTCTTGAACTTTCCACAGCCAAACCCTTAGGCAACCACTGCCATGGCCATTTCACATCTCCTAGGGTGGGAGTTTTCATTATTTTCTCTCCCCAAGTCCTGAGACTCCTAAACCTCTGCATTCAGTGTCACCCCTGCCCCCTAAATACCGTCACCCAGATAAAGAACAAATGCTCTTTCAAATAACATTTCCAAAAATAGTCATTATAAAGAATTGTGTCTATTGAATGCCTGGAAGTTTTTGCATGGCGTCAGATCCAAAGGTCAAATACGTGACTAGGTTCTGGGCTTCAGAACTTACATTCTAAAATAGACAACTCAAGTACTGAAAATGTACATGGTGGCTATGCACCTTTCATTGAACTTCACATATGTTTCAGTAGTCAGCGATCAAAAAGGAATAAGTATTTGGAAATATCAGAATAACTTAAGGCTTAGCAGAGCGAAATTCTAAGAGCTCAGATTATGGAGTCCGACCAAATGGGGTTTGCAGTCTGGATCTGTAATAATGGCCACCCAACTTCTTGAAGCTTCAGTTTCTTCATCTGTAAAATAGAAATAATAACAGGACATAGCTACAGGGTTGATGTGGGAATGAAGTGAGGTGATACACATAAGGTTCTTAACAGTGTCTGTTCTGAACAACTATTGGTCATTATTACCCCTGCTGGCTTATAAATTCCAAGAAGGCGGTGTTTGTGTCATTATAATAATAGCTATTATTAAAATTATCTTGGAATGATTAAGTAAACCGCCCAAGGTCACTCACCTAGAAAGTGGCAGAGACAAGATCTGAACCCTGGCTGGCCGGCTCCGGAGCAAGCCCTCTCAGCCAGCACACTACCCCTGGAGTATTGAACACGGAGTAGGCGTTCAATCGATATCTGTTGAATGTTTGAATCCTTTTGGTCCAGGCAAACAAACTTATCACCAACACAAAAGCTGATTGGGGGAGAATTTTAAACAAGGCAAGAATTTTACAAAAGCTTTGAGAGAATTTGATTGATCTTTTTACATAACAGGACAAATTATCGATGATGGTGATTCCTCAGCATAAAGACTCAGCCCGGAGTTAAGCACATCATATTTCTTCACCTCTTGGAAAACTTCATTGCCTGCAGAATTTTCCCCAATAACAAACTCAACTGTTTTCAAGGCCACCTGCCTAATCTCTCTCCACACTCTCCTTAACAGACCCACTGAAATAAAACAACGGCCAAACTGCAACCGCTTTCAGGAGGAGGGTAAATTATTTCTCTTGCCCTCTGCATTATGCTGCGCTCAGACACTTTATGTACTGGATAGATAACTCATGGAGATGGGTGAGCTTCCTCTTGGTCTCTCTATTCTGGTTCTCCACTCTCCAAGTTCTCTTCCTTCCATCTCATTATTCAGGTGGCCCATATTCGGCTCTACAACGTGCATCCTGATTCCTCATTCAAAGTACTTGTTGTGCAGTTAGCCCTCGGTAATTAAGTACAAGAAGGAAGAAATTACTCATATTTCAATGAATTTATGGTCTAAGTCATGGGCCAGCTCGAGCAATACCTTTGAACTAGCAACAATCTATGTGGAAAGGCAGTGTAACCGCGCGGTGGAGAGTGTGGACTCTGGAATCAGCCTGCCTGGGATTGAATCTGGAATCAATCAGTGTCTGTGATCTTGGGAAAATTGCTTCATCTTGAGTTCTCTCTGCCTCACTTTGTTCATCTGTAAAGTAATAATAACAACAGTGACTACGACACAATGTCACTGCAAGAATTAAATGCACTAAGGCATACAAGGGGCTTCACATGGTGTCTGACACATAATAAGCACTCAACAAATATTAGCTGTTAAATCTTGAGGCTCCTGTTGCCTAAGGCCTGTCACCATCCACTACATATGTACCATCTCCTGACTAAGATCACAAGCAGAGGTGGAGGCCTAGGGAATCCAGGTCAGGGAGCATGCATGTGTCCTGGGGTACACGGCATAGAAAGCGCCCGGCAAGGGGTAAATTGCTTGGATGTGACGTGGGAGCCAAAGAGAACATTTTCAGGTTCAATTTTATAAACGTGTACCATCTCCCATGAGATCATAAGCTCCTCATCTTTGGCTTGGATGATCTGATTAAATATAATTCTGAAAATAAAACTTTTAAGAGTCAGAACCAGGTTCAGTTGTAAGTGGCGGTGGTGGTCAGGAAGAGAGGTATATTTTTCTGATGTACCAGGAAGATCTCAAGGGATACTGGCTGGGATCTCAAGAGGATCTCAGGGCTAAAGATGAAATTTGTTATTGGCAGAGAGGTAATAGTGGAAGCTACAGGAGCAGATCCAAGTACCCAGATAGATGGAGCATAATAAAGCCAAAGGGAGGAGAGAAACGGGGCATGGGGGCTCGCGTCAAATGCCACAGAGGAACGAAGCCGGATATTGGAAAAGGCCACTAGATTTGGGATGCCACTGCTGAGTTTTATTATTTCACAGAGTGGCTTTAAGTAAAGTTATATTTTAAGGAGTTAAAGAGTGTGCAGGTTGTGAAAAGTTGAAACTGTCAGTTTTTAGTAAAAGATGCCACAGGGTAAAAGGAAGAAGCCAATTTGACATGTCTGAAGACTGTAAATGCCCAAACACACATTTTGGGGAGGGAAGCAGGGACAGAAACCCTATCTTATTTCCATATCCCCAGCCCCTGGCCTACAGACAGCCTTAATAAATGCTTACTGCATGTGGGGGTCTTAAATTTAATCTACACTTAATCTGCTAAATGTAAAATATACCTAGCATGTAACAATTTTTATTACAATGGTAATTGATCCACTCTATCCGGGACCATTCCTTAGAAATAAGCATCTACATGTCTTTGGGAAGGGGCTGAGGAGGTAAGGAGACACCTGCAATGGGACCTGCTCTGAAAACCCAGACTCTAACTTGCGGCAGCCACCAGCCTAGACGCGCTGGACAACAACCACTTATGTGGAGTAAATGACCAACGGCATGCAGCTGTCTCCAAAGCATTAACTGATATTTTTCTTTTCAGTTAATGAAGAACTGTCCCAGATGCCTCGTCGCCAACCCAATCGCAAGGCTGGCTCGTCCCCGTACCGGAGAATGAAACGAACGTGACTGCTGGGGACTGATCAACGGCGGAAAGCACAGGGAATCTCTACTGGTCAGACAGCAATGGTCAACGGCTTTGCTAACACAGCGGGTGAAACCAGAACCACAGAAAAATAGAACACTAAGATGCTCGTGCTGAACCGCGTTGAAAAGTGGCAGCTATTATCCCAGAGGACTTCTTGAGACTCAGCTCAAACAGCAGCTCTTCAGAGAGCACCAAGAATCTAAGATTCTCTTGGATGTGCTCTATGGACTGGACACATTTAACTTTTTAACTTTCATAGGTCTTCTCTAAAAGGTGTATTTCTGAAATAAAATTCTTAAACGTCATTATTACATAATCCCATGGAAGCCCACATTATTCTGATTGGAGAAGTGAAGAAACTCTAGTAGAGATCAAATGGACAGCAAAGAGGAAAGCCCCGAGAGCTCCGTGGACCCCTCTGTGAGTCTCCCCACTTCCTCCTCCTGCAGCTTGGCAAGTCTTAATGACTCCTTTTCGGGCATCTTTTCTGGCCCCGAGTTTGCTTCTCTCCTTTTCCCAGTTGCTTCCACAGACGACATCATCGTGACAACCTACAATACCAGCAGAATCTCTTGATACTTGGGATGGATCCCCGTGAATGTAGCTTTCAGCACGACGTGACTTAGAAATACCGGCAACGTGGTGCTGGGAAGAGGAGAGAACAGAATGTTTGTTCATGTAACTCATATGGAGAATAATTCAAGCCTTTGCCTCTAAAGCCAAAACATCAGGGAGCTATTTCTAAAAACGGAAATAAGTCAACATTTCTCTAGCAGAATTCTTCTCTCAGTGGGATCTCCGAAGAGCCAACATAGACAACTGAAAAGAAACATTTAATCCAAAGTGGTAGTTAAAATAGACTGTGATTACTATCGTGTTCTCCAGTTTCCTAGTTAACGTTAACAAAGGATGCTTAACATGTCCTAAGCAGAAGTCTGGTTATATTCCAATCTTTGCTATGAATCTAACAGGCTCTTAGACTGATTAACTTTATCAAACCTAACGAATTTGGTCATCTCTGTAAGAAATTGCACCAATTTCTGTAGCAACAATCATACTAAAGATCATGTGGATGACCAAGCGCAAGAACGCACCACCAGTGCTGAATATTTTCTGCCTCTCCCCACCCCCACCCAACTCTAAAATTCTTCTTATGCATCCACTAAGTTATTAGTCTCCGTTGGCACTTCTTGCATGATACAAAACTCACTGTTCAACTGAAGACACTCATTTCTGAGTTTTGTTGCATTTGATTACAGTGGAAACGTCTGCTGGGGCTTTCAGACTGAGGTAATTTAGAATAAGTGTTCACGCCATATGCAAGGAATAACAATATTCTCTCGGTTCTGGGAGGGATCTCTTTTTAGCCCTTGGTGGAAACCAGCTTATGTAAAAATGCTTTCTTAACAGAAGGCGTGAAAGGTTGCATCGCATTCCCAGCTGCCAGCCAAGTCTGTGGTTCGGCCACGAGCATTTGCTCCGCCTTCTGGAATCGGGCACTTCTGAAGCCTCACATTTGGCTCTCATGGATGCCACTGCACCCTCTGCCTGACCAGGGAAAATGCTCCTCAGCTACTCTGGTAACAGAGCAGCTTTAACGTAACATGCTTTCAGCGATAAGCAGAACCAAGTAGTTTAAAGCAAGACCCATTTCTTTCATTGCTGTTGAATAAGATGAATAAGGAATTTCCAGTGAAAATCTGAGTAGATTCATGAATGTTTTTTATACATAGAGAGAAACAAACATGTTAGTGTTCCCATGGAGACAAGTCCCAAGGGTTTCACTGTAACCTGTCTGAAGGCACTGCTCCTCCATTCGACGCCTCCTTCCAGAGCAAGCCCATGAGCCGTGGTCACGTGTCTGCTCCTCGTGTGCTCACAGTGCAGTTTAAGATCTCACTCCAGCTTGGACTGCTCGGCGCTTCTTCACCGCTGCTGCCCCCTAGACCAGGCCCGCGGCCTCCTTACTTTACCCTATATCCGGTTCCATCCTGTGCTCCAGAGCCTTTCACCACATGCCAAAAAGGCTCTCACAACACTCAACGGTCTCACTTCAACAGTTCCTCATCTTATTTCTAATGTTCTAGTATCTCAGAGAATTCCAAATTCTCTTTCCCCAACAGGAGACGTTTAATCAAATATTTCATTGGGAGCTTTAAGTTCTGTTGTCATTTATTCAATGCAAACTTACCACAGAATTTTTTTTTTTTTACAGAGCTAACCTCTTTCCAGCTCTCTTGTTGACAGGGTTGGTAATTTGGAAATCTGCAGTTGGGAAACTGCAAGGCCATGACCGTCCCTTCACATCCTGAACCTATATGAGTTGATGAAACAGAAAATTGAGCAAGGAAGGGCACACATATGTTCTCTGAAACATTATTCGCAACCCTTAGAAAAAACATATTAAAAAAATTACTTATAACTCATCTGACTGGGTAATACAGCCTCCAGTATTTTCTAGATATAATTTGGTAGCAACCTGAAAATCAAGACCAGATTAACACTCCCATACACCAAAACAGTTTTTCCTAAAAATCTTAAAGTTCTTTAGCAAAACTGTCTCAGAAATCAGAATTCATAACTGTTAAGCACATTTAGGAAATCAATTTCTGATATTTTAGAAAAAGTTTTCAGAGCAAATGTTCTTGAGATTCTTGCTTTCTGACTTTATACTCAGTGTGCTAATCAAAAGAGACCTCTGAGTTTATCAGAATTTACGCAATGGTATTTACCCTGTCAGATGAGTGTTAAACAGAACATAACAGAAAAGAGAGATTCCAAAAGCTGTATTTATAATTACCACCAAACAATTGGGTATTTTAAAATATTCTTTCCACTTTTGTCAATTTTTCAAATCCATATTCCCAAACTCAGATTATTAAAAGCAGAGGTTTTCAACCTTTATTTCACTAATGAAGGCTTTTGAGAATTTGATGAAAGCCAGCAACCACCTTTCGCCTCTAGGAAAAATGCATATACCCATGATTTTGCATATATTGGGGAAAAGCCTAGCCCCTTGAAATCTATCCAGGAGTCGGTGGTTAGGAAGCCTGCAGCCAGTCTTAAGAAAGGATTTGTGCGGCCTCTTGCACCAGTTGCCTTAGCTGCCTCCACGCGGGAGGACGAGTGGACCGTAAGTGGTTCCTGACATTGGAAGGCTCACAGGAAAGTCAGTTCCACACATCTCCCAAAGCAAAACTTTCCCAGCAGGCTTCCCAACAGTACAGAATTCTATTATGGAAAGCCCTCACGAGAACACGGCTCAGACCAGCAATGTCTCCCATAAATTTGCCCTTGGTGGGTTAACTCACGCATGAAGCTGTTATTACTCACGATTACCATTATTGTACCGAGAGTTCCACTAGGTATTTTACACATTTTTATTTCATCTAACCACCAGAATACCCCTACCTTGGGATGTATTATTACCTTCACTTCAGATGGTTAAGTGCCTTTGTTAAAGTCACATGGTTCAGTTACTAGGCGTAGGGGATTCAAACGCCTATCTGTAGGCTACTGAAGCCAGTTTTTGAACTAAAATATCATTTTATACAACTTGAAGGTGCTATAAATCTACTCTAGACTCATACCTATACATAGGGTCAGTGTTTTCGACCCTGAGGCCAAGAGTCAGGATGACTGACACCTACGATGTGCCCGCTGGCCATGCTCTCTTCTGGGCCAAGTCTCTACCGTGGCCTGATCCCAGCAAATAAATATGTGAGCAGGTGCACGCAAGGATCAGGGCAAGTCCATGGTGACTTCGGTGAAAATCATCATCAAGTATGTGCCCTACTGCTGCTGTCTCAGCAGTGACAGTCGCACAGCCTAGTCTAGTGCAAGCGTGTAACACTTGTGGAAACGGACCAGAGTACCACTCAGTGAAGAAGGATGTATTCTCTCACAAGAAAGGGAGAAAGAACTTTTTCTTTCTCAAATTATGGGGATTTATGTGTTTTTTTAGCCTTTTATTATAGAGTATTTTAACAGAATGACAAAATAAACTTTCATTTACCATCACCCAGCTTCAGCAATTATCAACTCAATGACGGATCTCCTTTCATCTAACCCACGACTCACTCCTCTCTAGCCTCGTATTATTTTGAATCCTCAGACAGTTATATGACAGTCTCAGACATCAGACAACCTTATCCATAAACAAGGGAAACAATACTTACTGAAGCCCATGCTGGGCAGCAGTTACGGCTACAGGTTCCCCACTGCCAGAGTTCTGGCGACCATTAGTCCACGAGCTATGGCCTATGCTGTGAGTTCAGTTACAGCGTATCGTACAGGAAAGCAGAAGTGACTCACAACAGTGAGATAGCAACAACCCACCAACTCCACACATTTTAAAAATAACTTTATTTTTTGTCCTGCCGTGGCCTGTGGAAAACGCATTGCTGTTTCCTGTGTTCCACACAAGATTGCTGTAGGGCTTATGTGAAATAATAGCCATAAAAACTCCATGCAACTAAAAGGCATTACTGCATATCACCCCCAAATTATATTGCTTTTGACTTAAGATCCACAGCACCTGGAGGTCTCGCCTCAGTGACCCTGCTGACCCTACTTTCTTATTCTGTCATTTGGGGGTTTGAAAGCTCAGTTTAGAGATTGAAATTATAACACCCTGAGAAATATTTTTGCAAGAGATACAAGATATTAGAAATGACAGCCTTGCTACCGTAGTGACACATGACGTTAATTATAAACTGTTCCCAGCTGCTCTAGGAACTAAGCCCTAAGGATGCACCAGCCGTCTCTGGGACCCCGAGCCCTGTCCTTGCTGCCTCAGCTGAATGGAACTGAGCCCCAACCAAACACGCATGTCCTAGTCCCCTGGAGCTGCCCCAGACACACTGACTTGCTGTCGCTGCAACTACCATTCAAAGTATGGAAGGATGTGGTTCTCAAAAGACCCCAGCAAGATCAACCTCTGATTTAAATATGAGTGTGATACATGCCAGCTTCCTGATGAAAACATATTTACAGAATCACATCTGGTTCTGTAATCCCTCTACAGCTTGCTGTGCTGAGATAGGCCTCTCCAGAGAGTTGTTTTTGTAATAATTCTAGAGAAAGTGAGAAAGACCTTTCACAAGGTAAGAGAGAATTCAGTGGGAACAGTCCCCAAAGAAGACACTTATGCAAATTCTATTTAACACGCTCACTTTAAATGACTGAGGAAAGAAATTCTACACAACGTTTTAAAGGGAATATACCCTGTTGGTCATTTGTGAATAACGTTTTCAATGCTTCAAAGAAAAATTCAGCACTTAATCTGACGTGTCTCTGCGAAAGCTTCGCATGAACCACCTGGATGAGCCAGGGACGCAGCCCTGCACAGAGCCCGCGGTGCCTGACGCAGGGAGGCCCCGGGACAGGAAGGCAGAACGCGAAGCAGAGGGGCAGGATTCATATGCTACAGCTGCAGGGTTTCCGCAAACAAAAACACACAAGGAAAACAACCAAACTAGCTCTCGGAGAATCTGCCAAAGCTGCGGTGGACTGTGTAACCAGGCAGAAGGAAGCTGGCCCTCTAGCCATCAGATTCGCCTACTTTCAATATGGCTTCAGCCCCGTGAAATCAATGATGCTGCCAGCAGCACCAAATTATAAAAGATCTGAATACCAGGTTTAAAAAATGCTACATTCCACAAAATATATAGCCTTCTGACTGAAAATATCACTCGAGTTCTTTAAACCCTTATAAAAAGAGACGTGACAAGTTTAGAGAATAAACAAACTTTATTTTATAACAGTATTACAGAAAGCAAAATACCATTTAATACAACTTGAAGCTGCTATAAATCTAATCTGGATCATCACTATACATAAGGTCAAAGCAGAGGAAAAAATGTTCAATACAGTTAATAAGTCCTATCAGGTCTCTGGTGTCAGCTTTAAACGGTACAGCTTTCTCACAACCATCAAAAACCACCACCGCCCCCCAGTGTCCTCACGCCTCGGGAATCATCAAACTGTCTGAAAGAGACGGACTGCGCAACGACAAAGGTCAGCTCTACACGGAGACAGGAGGTTTAATACAAGCAAGTGTTCTACACGAGCGTTCACTGCTGGGAAGTCTTGAAATTTGGACATGTTAAGAAAGAAAGCACTAAGGTTTTAAGCTGCCTGAACGTTTTAGTAGAAGGGAAGAAACTGTCCTCTCGCCTCCTCCCGCCTGTTCTGGAATGCTGCGAAGAGCCCGCGTTGGAGGAGCTTTGGCACTGTGGTGCGGCACGGCCTCCAACACAGCGCGCGCTCGGCGAACTTCCCTAATTCTCCAGCCTGCGGCTTCTCTGACTTTCTACTAGAAGCACAAAGTCACAGGACTGGAGAGTCAAAAGGGTTCAGTATAAAAAATATCCCCAAGGAAATTCTCAAACATTAGGAAATTTTCAAGATGTGAGAAACGCTTTTAATCTGTGCTAATATTTTCTCATACGGTATATTTACTGCCATCTGAAAACTGTAAATATCTGCTGTGAGAATTCAACGGGGAGAATCCGGAAGAAGGAAAGTATCGGGATTAGTCGCAGAGTTTCCTTTCCGCACAACAGCACCTGTTCGAGTGAACGGCACCTCACCAGCCTGCGCTGGCTTTGTTCACTGTCATTGATCAAAGTGAGTCATAAAAAGCAGGTAGTTGTACACAAAGTAAACAGAAACCAAACACAAAACTCCCTAATTTAAAAAAAAAGAAAAAGAAAGAACCAAGAATATTTAGAAGTGGTTATAAAACAAAATAATGTATTAAAATGCGAGGGAACAGTATAGACCAGAGCTGTTAAGGTAAGGTTTGGTGTTGGCATTTTAATTCTTCAGGCTCTGGTCATCGTTACCAGTCGTAGTATAAATTCGCTGGAGTAGTGGTGTGGCATTAAGACTTGGAATGATCAAAATTCTTCAGGTTCACAAAGTTGACTGTTGTTTAAAAAATGAATTTCTAGGAGAAAAAAAAAGAGACAAGGCTTAAATATTTCAAAGACAGAGGTTTGAAAAAAAATGTAAGTCACGTTCAAATTCCAAATCAAGTAATTAACAGTTAGCATCTGCCTAGTTCTACATTAAATAAGATGTTGACCAGAAGACACACATAAGAGCCTGTCCTACCCTTGAGGGCCTTGAAATATCCAGAGAACTGACAAGCACGCTAGAAACAACTGGCAAATAAAAACACACCAAAAAAGAGTTAAATATAACGCAGAGGTAATTCCTACAGTAAAAATCTAAAAAAGAGGAAGCAATGTAGGTTTTAAGCCAGATTCAAGGAAGGAGGAAAAGCAAAGTCAATTCTGACTTCACTGAAATGAGCAGAAAGGGGGCTTCGGGTAGGAGGACAGAATAAGGGGAGAGGCATGGAAGTGAGGAAGAGCGTGATGTCAAGATGGGGATGGATGTGGGGAGGGGGGCAGGAATGGCCGAGAGGACCAGGACGGTAAAGACACAGACAACGTTACTAAAGCTAAGGAAGGGTGCGGTGAGTAATGGGGGTAAGGTGAAAAATATCAGGTCTACTCTTTAATACCAGACTAGGAAGTATGAACTTAATCTAACAGCCAAAAACGAGAATGAATTTGGAAGGAGCATTCAGACAAAAAGACCAACTGTCAGTCTACTGCAATGATCCAGAGCAGAGTGTGGAGAGAGCCGGAGCGGTGAGTTGACATAGGGCATGACAAGCCCAGGAGAGGAGGCTGGATCTCATTCTCCTTTGGTTTTGAGGAAGGTTTGACACAGCCTGATTCACGTTTTGAAAACATAGCTGCAGCCTCAGCGTGATGGACAGGCTAGAGGAGGACAGGAGTGACAGGAATCCCTCAGGGGTCACTGCAGCCGCCAGACTGCATGGGGAAGATGACAAAGGTCAGGCATGACCGCTGACGGAGAGCACTTGACTGGAGTGGATGCTACAGAAACGGGAGGGGAGAGAGGATTCTGAGAGGCACCACTGAGGGAGAAAAAGTAAAGGATGGGGATAAAGAAGGAAATATCAGAGAGACTATGAGGTTTGGCCTCTGGGACCTCTAAAACTGAGAAAGAAAGAGAGGCTTAGAGCTGGGTTAGGTCTTAGGACTGGGAGGCAGATTTGAAATCGCCCTCAGCTCGAAGGGGTAAGTGAAACCAACAGATGGAGCTCGTCTCATGTAAGTATAAGGAAAAAGGAAAGACATGAGTCTTAGGGAAGCCCACAGTCGAAGATAAGGAGGTGAGAGAGAGGACTAAGAAAGGGGTGGACAGGGAAGCAGACAACAAACAAGGACGGTGAACTGTCCCTGAAAGAGAAAAGGGTTTGAAGAAGCCCACTGTTTCACTCTCTGCTTCACCTCAGCTGGAAGTTTTGGCAGATGGCAGGTGATTACGGAGGACAGTGGAAAGCGGTAATTAATGTCCTTTGTAAGAGGACATTACCGGCCCCAAAGTCAATTAGGATGCGCACACTTTTGGTCAGATAAAATGAAGACTTGCTTTGATGGAAAAAACTCCCCACCATTTAGATTTATCACAGATATTATTACAGCCTCTTGATTATTCAGGAGAGACTGATTAATCAAATCATTGTTTCCTCTGTCTGCTTCAGGCTATTTTGTTACTCATTAGTACTTCTGCTTGATTCCAGGCAGGGAAAAAAAAATCAATGAAGGAAACACAAAGTGGTCTTTTTTCAGGTTAGTATTTGTGAAAAGAAATGTAAGGGATGGTGACGGGGAATGGGTAAACCAGCAATCAAACTGGATGTGGATTATCTGTGACCTTCAGTCACGTTGTCTACCCCTCTTCTTTGAGAGCTGATGGCTCTGTTTGCTCTGCTTCGTGAATATGTACTGTCTGTGGCACACAGCAGCCGCTCTGACTAGCTTGTGTTCTAGAAAAGGCACCCCTGACGTTTCCAGTGCCTGGAAACCTACAAAAAGAGCGAGGTCTAGGATTCTATTCTGCATTTCACTGAATTGTTTTTGCTCAAAATAAAAATATCAATTTGTAAAAGAAAGTTCAAATTAAACTTGCTTCAAAATCATCAGTAGACAAACAGGAATCTAGAAGAATGTAGGAACTGAATGATTTCAAAGAGCTTCAACATTTACTGAAATACATGTAGAGAAAAAAACATAGTTACCCATATAAACTCAAATATCATTCACTTTCATTTATTTGCAATCAAACCACTAGAAAGCAAAATAAACCAACTTTTCTTCTGCTAATAAGTATTTCAAATGACAACCTTAATGTGCTCTCAGGATTCCAAACGGCTTTCAGAATCAGAGAAAATTACATTTATTGTAACTTTAATGTTAAATGCATTTATTTGCTCGTGCCTTAAAGAGCAGTAAATCAAGCCTAGCTCTGAGTTAATTAGATATTCAATGTTTCCGAACACCCCAGTTCCTTATTGTTCTGGATGAATAGGGAGTAACTTACTGTGTAAAGTTTTTTATTGACACATCTACCTATCTTTTTTTGGCTGCTTCCTGTACTTGAACACATACAGAAATGTATTCCCAAATCATAAACATCTAGCTTCCGAGCTGGCAGAGAGAAAAGATAAGGATGGAATCAGCAATGCCTTTGGTACTTATGGATCAGATATTTTAAATTTTCCTGTCCTTGTGGCATTATCTGTGGATCAAAAAAACAACAATATTTGGCCACTTTTAACAGACTATGTTTTGGGTCTCAAAGATTTCTCACGTATCCCAAGCAAACCGAAAACTAGGCACTGGTTCTTCATGTAAGAGCTGTAAAGTTTCAAGAACTCTTTTACTTTTATTCAGGTAACACTGGTTTATAACATTATATAAATTTCAGCTGTACATCATTATATTTCGATTTCCATGTAGACTACATCATGTTCACCAACCAAAGTCTAATTACCATCTGTCACATGTGCCCTTTTGCCCTCCCACAATCCCCCTTCCCTTCTGGTAACCACCTATCTAATCCCTATGTCTATGTGTTTGTTAATTGTTGTTGTCAGAAACGGCAAGATTTCGTCTTTTTTTATGGCTGAGTAGTATTCCATTGTGTATATATACCACATCCTCTCCATCCATCCATGGACACTTAGCTTGTTTCCAAGTCTCGGCTGCTGTGAATAATGCTGCAATGAACACAGGGGTTCAAATATCTTTTCAAATTGGTGTTTTCATTCTCTTTGGATAAATACCCAAAAGTGGAAGAGCTGGATTGAATGGTAATTCTATTCTTAATTTCTTGAGGAATCTCCATACTCTTTTCCATAATATCTGCAACTCTTTCTTTTAAGCTTGAATTCTACCTCATATTCACAGAAGTCTGGACATCTTTGTCAATACAAATTGGCAGGTATTAATTATTGGCATTAATTCAACTTGTCTTCATTTTTGACAATGTCCCAATGTTCTCCTTGAGTTTGGATAAGGTCATAGCTGTGAAGAATATGGATTATATTTTCTGTATTAAAACTGTAAACAAAAACCTAAACCACTGTTTCCATGCTTGTTTTCCAGGCCTAGACTATACAGTGTTAGTGAACATTTCTAACTGCTTTGGTCACATTTCACGGCCAGTGTCCCCCTCTTTTGGCTAATGTGAGAATAGGTCAGTGT
The DNA here is from genome assembly GCF_037783145.1 of Equus przewalskii. Lineage (NCBI taxonomy): Eukaryota > Metazoa > Chordata > Mammalia > Perissodactyla > Equidae > Equus > Equus przewalskii. The sequence goes on from NC_091839.1 coordinate 76,712,368, forward strand.
TTCATCTAATCACAGGTATAATTCTACATCCAAATAAATTCTTGAAGGATATGTATTGGTTGCCTACTCTGCCGTAATTCCAGAGGGTTCAGAGCATTCTTAAACTTATCTTTCTCAGTGTGCCCACTGAGCAGTGGGAAATCAGGTTCAGGCAATGAAGTTTTAGGACCTCATCTGAAAAGCACAATCTCAGTTTCCCGAGACAAGAGTTCACATAATGGGTCTCAATCTTGCGTGTGCTCCACTCCAGAAATTGATTCAATTACAAATTGTGCACTTTTGAAAAAGCATTTGGCACAAACCACTAGCAATACTGCCTTTAAGCGGTAAAGTACTTATCCAGGGAGAGTCTCGATAAAAATATAAAAATGTAATTTTTATCCAAAATAATTAAAATAATGCAAGAAAACATAACATTTCTTCAGATTAAGGAAGATTCAATTACCAAAGGGCAGCAGTCTAACCAGAGATTTTGAAAATATGAGTAAAATGTTTATGTAAGACACAACGCAACTATTTCCTAAATAAAAAGAAGGTTCATGTACTTGAGTGTAAAGTTCAGATTTAAATACAATAGTTTATGGATTTCAGTTCATTTTCATTTTATTCTTCCTTGGTTCTCAATTACATAGTTGATTTTAATTTTTAAACAGACTTTCCACTGCAAGAATATAAGAACCCTAGAGCCAAAAATGCAAGTACGATAAATTTCTGTTTGGTTAACCCAGGAAATAGTCTATTTTTACATTGTTTATATGACAGCTGTAATTCAGACCCATCAGTTCTCAAAGTGTGGTCTGCAGCCCGTGGGGTCACCGAGACTCTTTCAGGGGTCATTAAGTCAAAGCTATTTCATAATCATACTAAGACACTATCTGCCCTTTTCAGGGTGGTGACATTTCACTGATGTTGCAACAACAACCCTGAGCGAACCTGTTGGCACCTCAGCACAGGTCAGGGCAGTGGCACCAAACTGTACCAGAAGTCACTGTATTCTTTACACCAGGACCTTACAGCAAAATAAAAAGAACGCCAGTTTCACTTAAGGATGTCCTTGATGAGACAAGAAATTACTAATTGTCTTACATCTCAACCCTTGAGTACATGTCTTTTTACTACTCTGTGCGATGAAATGGGAAGTACACATTCAACACTCCCGCCACGCACCCAAGTACAAAAGATGCCTCGAGGAAAGGCATTTGTAGGGTGCTGGAATGGTGGGTTGAAAAAGCGCTTTTTCTATAAAATATCTCTATTACTTGAGAGAATTACTGACAAACCAAGTTATTCAATCTGGATATTCGGCAGGCATTTTCTTGAAAATAAGGTGGGCCTGTCACTTCAAGGAGAACAATTGAGAGTACTTGGTACCAACGATAAAATTCAAGCTTTCAGGTGAAAATCAGAATTTTGGAAAACTGTATTTTGGCCACCATGAGCTTGACAGCTTCCCAGGATTTAAAGACTCTGCTGATGAGATCAGTAGCCACTATTGATCTTTCTACTGTCACCATCATTTTGCCTTTTCCAGGATGTCATATGGTTGGAACCATACAATATATGTAGCCTTTTCATACAGGCTTCTTTCACCAAGTGATTATTTTTAACTTAATATTTTAAAAACTACTTTATTTATAATGTGGTAAATTTCAATAGATATAATTCACATAAACATAAGCTCTTTGGGCTCTTCAATAACTGTTAGGAGTGTGACGTGGTCCTGAGAGCACTGTGCTTGAGGACAGCTTCCATCAACTCTGCGACCCCTGACCTATTGGGGTGTCCTCCTCTCACAGATCTTTATTTGTGTGTCTCCTGAATACAGAGGGGAAAAAATTAAATCCAGTGTTTTTTCCTCTTTCGTCAAATGAAACTCAGCACCTGTTCTGCAAATAATTCAGCAAAATGGTCCTGCTTCTCCTGGTCCCTCTGAACGGGCGAACGCTGTGTGAGGCCACTTTCTTCCTGCGAGGCTCACAACAGGGCGCTGGGAGACCCACGTGCCGGGACCAGGTGGGCCCTGCTGGGTCTCTATCTCCTCTGAATGCCAACTCCAGCGTGCTCGACAACAGACGCTAACACAATTGCACCGCAAAGACAAAGTTCATTGCAAAGTTTGCTAGAATCCCAAGTCAAGTCGGTTAAGTAATTTTGCTTTTAGAAGAGTCAGTTTTGAGATGTTTACCCCAAAGTTTCATTTAAAAAAACAAAAACAAACAACAGCATCTCTTTGCCTTTCACAGCTGCAGTTGCTTCCCCTCCACAGAGGTTTTGGGAAGAGCATCTCCCTTGCTTCCATCTGCTTTGACGCCAGCTACACCCCTTTACCTTCAGGGACAGCACGAGCTGTCAGTGCTCTCGTTGGGCCAACTAAATGGGTTTTCTTTAAAGCTAACAGCAATCTTTCTGTTAGAATCTGCGTGCTTGACACATTCAAGTCACTCTCTTAAAGAATTACTACTATGCAGAAGTTTCAGAATAGCCTGTCAAATGAAAAGATCATCAGTTTTACCTCATTTTTAAACATGATTATTTTATGAAATCTGGTTTTACTTGCTCACTTAGCTTTATGTTAAAGCTAAGTGCAAACTTTAGCTGCAGCCTTAAAGATATTCTGTACAAAATAAATTTTCCTAAAATGAATCATGTCTCCAGTCCACTGGTGGAGGGTCTGCCATTTGAAAGACTCCCAAGATGAACCCTGCCAAGCACACGCAGTGTGGCCTGAGACCGAATGAGGGGCGATCTGGCTCTGTCCCTCACTGACTGTGTGGCCTCCAGGCCGCTGTGTCCTCGTCTACATCATGGTGACCATAAGAACGAATTGAGAGGACAAGTGTAAAGTTCTCAGACAAAGCCGGGCGCAGAGCAGGCACTCAGTAAAGGTAAGCTAATACTATTTTTATAGATTTTCATATACGATATTTCACTCTTAGTTTTGCTCCAAATTAAATTCAGTTCTACTCTTATAGAGATGTCCAGTTCAGTTTCTCCATTAATAACTGCCTGAGCCAGTGTAATGGTTTCCTTACAGGGTACCTCATCTAATCTAGCACGCCCTCAGTCAATTCTGCACACTACTGGTGAGACAGTGCCGAAAATGCCCTTCCCACACTCAAATACCCCGTGAAGACGACCACAGAGTCTAAACTAAGGTACTGAGGTCGACTGCAAGATGCTCTGCGACGTGCCTCTGACAAGTCTTCCCAGCTCTCCGGGAGCTCAACACGGCCACAGCAGGACGCGCTGCTCCTGACATCCATCCCACGGTCTGCCTCCGTGCTCTTTCCTCTCTGCCCATCTCCACGTGTTCAAATCCTCACCAGTGCTCTGCTCAGAGGAGCTTTCCTGCCTCCTTATGGGGAAGTCTTCCCTGTCCTGCCAATCAGAAACAGTTTCTTCTGACATCGTTCATAGCCCTTTATCTGGGCGTCTCTTAAAACACACTATTTTTTACCCTATATGTTATTTGTAGACATGTTCTATGCCTTTATCTCTTTCTCACAACTATCATAGTCCCTTGAACATGGTATGTTCACAATATACATGAATGAATCCACGAATCAAAGTACTGGGGACAAACCCACAAGACGAGTCTCAAGAGCAGGGGCCTGGGAAGGGAAAACCACCAGAACCGCACTGCGTCTCCAGGAGGGAGCACTCCCGCCCTCTTCATCATCGCTTTCAACACCAGAACGCACCGCGTCTCCAGGAGGGAGCACTGCCGCCCTCTTCCTCTTCACCATGGCTTTCACCTGCTGTTTTAGTGGAAAAATTGGGGGGTTCATTTTTCTGTTCTATTTTGTTAAATAACTATATCTATGACATCCCAGGAAGACTTCTTTAAAAATTGGTTTTCCCAAATTACTGAAGCTTTGACAAAGATTTCTAAGAGTAGTTAGCATTTGGCCCTAAAGCTAGAGTCAGGTCTTCTGGTTCACTCTGCCAGGTTCAAATCTTGTGAGAACCTGATATGAGAGCATCCTACAAAATCTTAAAGCTTCTTTCAAATAACCAGTGGACTACAGTGAGGTTACACTCAGTATAGTTAATTCTAGCTAAAGTCTTTGTCAATCTTAGGTTCATAAGATAAGCAGAGATGAGAAAACATTTCTCTGCAGCATCAAATAAAAGTTGTGCTTAAGAAAGTAGTAACAAAACCCTTTATCTTTTAGAAAAACATCTATCAAGCAGATGTGAACAGAGCTAAGTTTTGTACTTTCCTTAAATAGGAAGGTTAGTGGGCATCAAAAGAATTAATCTCTAGACCCAACTCCTATTTACTAGTTTATATTTTTTTCTTACATCTTCAAAATCCAGTATGTTATTTTATACTTATGGCACATCTCTATTTGGAATAGCCACATTTCCAAGGCTCCACAGCCACTTGTGGGGCATGGCTACCATATTGGATAGAACAGGTCTAGAGTCCTACTTGCTCCAGTGCTAACTAAACTACTTGATGCTTGCAAGTTAAAGAAAGGGCCAACATGTCCTTGGAATGTATTCCTCATGAGGACAACACAAACTTATTAATTAGTTGTCACAGCAAAATTCCTTCCTAATGCCACTCATAAATTCACACGTTTAAAAAATAGTATCTGGAATGTCTAAATTAGAGAAGTTCCTGAGACAAGTAGCTCTACACATGGATGGTATTTTATGATTCCTGAGTATAAGTGACCTATGGCAAATTAATCTCTAGGATTCTATTTCCTCATTAAAAAGGACAGGGGAAAATATGCGCTACACACAGTTTAAAACTAAATATTCTCTTCATTTCCATACTCTTAAATACGCCCTAGACTAGGGAATGATGACATCATAGTCACTACCTCCGTCCCCAGCAGAGGCCAGGCAGGTATCAGATGAGGAGGGACACAGGTACCAAGGGTTCACCGTGAAGGGCAGTGGCGACTGGGAGAGCCCTTCGTCCTCGAAGGTGGCAGCCCCTACTTGGCTTCAGCACTGCAGCCATGCGAGAAAGCAGGCCCAATCTTGTCAGATCTTCTGATTTTCCTAAAATTGCCAGGTTATCTTCCCATTTTAAGCATAATAATTATTTCAAATTTGTAAAAAATACTGTTTGGGCCAAAAAAACAAAACCAAACTCTGGCTATGGCCTGCATGGCTCCAATTTGTCAATTTTCTCTTGCCCTTCTCCCCCTTTTGGGGGCCATTTTTAATGCTCAATAATAATGAAAAACTAGGGGAAATATGCAGTATTTGTGAGTAAGGGATTCATAATTATAACACATCTGTAGCATATAAAATATGATAAACATCTGAATAGAAAAATGGATAAAGGACAGAAACTAGCAATTCAAAGAAATGCAAACTGTGTGTGTGTATGTGTATTTCAACTTCATGAGCAATGGAAAAAAATATAACTAAAAAATGTTATTTCCTTACAATTAAAAAAAGGGGGGAGGGTGGTGAACAAATGCTCTTTCCTCACCAGATTGGCAAAGATTTCTTAAATGCCTTAGAATATTTAGTGTTGGCAAGGCTGCGGGGAAACAGGGATGCCCATCACCTGCAAGTGGGAGCCTAACTTTCTAGAACTTTAAGGAGGGCAGTTGGCCAGTATGTCAGAAACTTTTGGTCGCACACCAACTCTAAGTTTTAAAAATATTTGTCCTAGAGACACAATGATAAAAATGAATGCACAAAAAATGTACACACAAGTATAAGTTTTGCAGCTATATGTATAATTTTGAAAACTGAGGAATAATTAACCTAAACGCTCATTAACAGGGGTCAAGTAAACCATCATATATCCATTCAGTGGCTGCTGAAGAAGGATGAGGTAATGACAAGGAAAGTTACCTACAATGTACTGTTAGTGGAGAAAGAAAGCAGGATGTACGGAATCAACAGTTTCAGCCTACATAAATAGAGGTGTGAGTGAGAGTGTGGGTGTGTTCACACACAGACACACACACTGTGAAAAGGGATTATCCATCTCTAGGAGCAGAGGAATTATGGGTTAACTTACACTTTCTACTATCTCTCAATTGTTTAGAATTATAACCTCCTCTGTTTTTTTATTACCAGAAAAAAAATATATAGTTTATTTGCAAAAACAATAGTAATGATCTTGGCCAAGAGCAAACCCTGGGAATGAGGGACTCCCCAGTGTGAACGTAAGCCCGACAGCGGGGCACCCTGCTCCTCTTCTATTGAGTGGTTCAAATACACCGTAACTGACTTGCTGAAGCACCTGCCAGATTTATAACTGTTAAATTAGCACATTCCACAGCATTCCAGAGTGAAACTGGCTCTGCCTAAAACTCACTAAACCCCAAGTGGCTTTTCATTTCCATGTGGAAGTAGTCTTCATTTTAGGTGTGGTTAATCTATGTCAAAAACCAGCTGTAATAAAATGCTGACTTTAGGTATGAGACCAGTACAACTAGGCAAATAGAGTAAAATAAAAATGCAACACATTTGACATACCTGAAAAGCTCCTGGCCTCTGACCTGAAAATAGTCATCTGGAAGTCAAGAGATTTGTGGTTCTCCTTCAAGGACAGGGTGGTCTCAGCAGGACCCACGGGGCAATAAGTAGTTCAGGGTCAGCTAGAGCGGGTTCAGCCAGCACGGTCCTTTTCTCCCGGCAGGCCAGTTAAATAGCTCATGCTAATGTCCCGTTTGCCTTGCGAGTTCATCTTGAAACCTCGAACAGCACTCCGACTTTGAAAGATTGGTTTGAACACAACACGATCTTGTTTAGAAATTGGTGTTCACGGATGCACAATAGCACAGAAAGCACCAGCACTGATTTGGGCTTATGCATTGTGGGCTGGGGATTGGCACTCACGGTATCTAACAGGTTCCAAGGCATAATGGAGTACCAGGCTTCTTGTAATCACAGCACTCGCTCTGGAGGCTCTGTGAAACCTAACACAATGCTCTTCATCTTCTTGGATGAAGACAGAGCCAACAGAAAAGCAAAAGCCACTATCACTGTGTTTGCAGCTGCTTGAAAGTGCTCTCCACGTAAAACCCCCATTTCCTCAGCCTGTGACAAGGCTCCGTCCCTCCTCCTTGCCTGAAGCAGCTCTGATGGAGCCCCCAGGTTGACTTCTGTACCAACAACGCAAAGGATGTGTTCACTCGATTTCTCCGTCACATTTAATACTTGACTACTCTCTCCTTGAAGTCATCCTCTCTCGCAGCTTCTCTAACACCCTGTTTTCTTCCTGCCTTCTGGCTCCTCCTCTTCCATCTCCTCTGCTCCCCAGGCCTCAACTCTATGATCTGGCCCTAGCGAACATCACACACACCAAAGGCTTCATCAGTAGACGACACGTTCAGATGACCTTCACATCCCCACCTCATGCTCAGAAGCCTGCTGTGTCCTTTCTCAAAGCTCCTGGCTACCTCCTGGACCTTTCCATGTAGACATCTCATGTGCATCTCAAACGTCTCTGGGATAGAAAATTCTGATTTTTATTTGACTGTTAAGAGTAAAAAAGGGTTCACGGCTGACTCTATATATTACAAAAAGTTCTTACAACCTGCCTTGGGGAAAACCCTTCTGTAAATTCTACCATCCTCTGTGGTTTACAGAGGGTACAATCAGGGCACAGACAAGTGAAATAACCTGCCCAGGTCACACGACAATGACGTAGATTAGAACCCAGCAAATCTGCTATGCTAGATTTCCTCTTAACCCTTAGACTATCCAGTAAATTTCCAATTAACCATGCTGTGTGTGCGTCTAAGGCAGGGCCTTACAGGTTCACTCCCAAGCTTCCTCCATAATTCCTGTGGCAGTAGGTCTCTCCTACACTATCACAGAACAAAAATACACCTTTGCTTTGAAACATCTAAGCAGACAGGACTTGACATGTGAAAAATGAAACTCATGTATTCCATGACTGAAATTATAGCTACCACCATCAACTCATTTGCCCAAGCCAGAAACCTGGGCGTTACCTGGGATCCTGCCCAGCTCTTCCACCCTCCCCACTCACTAACTTCTACACTCTCATGCAAACAGTCACCAACTCACAAACCTTTACCTCCTTACCATCTCTCAAACACATGAGGAGTACCCCACAGCTTTTCAGGATCAAGTCTGGCCTCTTTAGCTTGGCTTACAAGACTATGATCAGGCCTCTGTCTCCCAGCTCCCCTCCTCTCCCATCACTCTCTTACAAGTACCTGCATACCAGCCTCACCTGCTTTTGCACCGTTCCTAGAGTGTCAGTCCACAGCTCCTGGACCCTGCCTGGAATGCCCCTTCCAAGCCCTTCCCCACTGAGCTAACTCCTACTCATCCTGAAGCCCAGGTGAGAAGCCATCCTGATGCCCCATCCTGATGTAGAGATCTCCTTTGTGTTCCCACCAAACTTGGTTCAAAACACATCATAAAACTTGAAACTCTGGCCTGCTACCACTGATGTACTGTCTGTGAGTGCAGACCTCATTTGATTTGAAGTCTCCAGGGTAAAACAGTAGATGACACTGAATGGGCACTCTATACTATGTGTATGATGAACAAAGGAATGAATAAAATGAATGAACGGATGCGAGGCCGCTCCTCCATCACTTCATCCTTTGGCTGCTCACTGCTTTCAGAGGGGAAGGGGGCTCCGCTCACTTTTTTACTCTATATCAATGATCACTACGGGAATTGGAGAGGCCCACTGGAAGTCTGGGTTCAGAGAGCTCATGGTGGCAACTAAAGCAGAGTCACCAGCTCCCTCTCGTGGGGCACATTCTTTCTGAGGCCACATGGACCACACCACCAAACCTGGAGTCCTCTCCGTCCTGGTCAGGGCTGCTCCAGAACATCATCCCAGGGGTGACAAGGTACGTTACATTTTGTGTCCACTTGATGGCTAGTAAATATGCATTTGGGATAAACTGGCAGGAGGGAGCAGTTCTTAGGAGAACATTAAAAAAGTCACAAAGATTTAGTGAGGTACTCCTCTGAAGTGTGTATTCTCTTTTTAGTAGAGTCTGCACTTTGCTCCTCTCTGCCTCACAACGGGCTAGCTCCCAGCCGAGAAGGCCAAGTGGGTGTTCCAGCCTCCACAGGCGGCTCTTGGACTATCCTTCTGTTGGCCTGCACCTCTCTCTACTTTCAACGTTTGATCAAAAGCTCAGAGCTCCTCCAAAGGGAGAGGTCAGGTCAGGAGGAGAGCTTTTCACGTCTGAAAAAGGGAACTGGGGCAGATACGAGACAAATAGTTATTTATCCTTCCCTTTGACATTTGGACACTGGCCTGGTCCTGCTCTTTGCCTCGGCCCACCTGCTGCCTCTGTGGGACACCGGCAGGGCAGCCAGGGGGCACTGAAGCAGTAGAAACACACCCCGCCCAGCCCTGACAGTCCCAGCAAAGGAAGTTTTTCCAGAACCAGCAGCAGCCAGTGGTAGTGGAGATGCCAAAATGACTTTGAGACACTGAGGTAACTCCTATTAGTCCTTCAGATTTCAATTTAAACTTTGTTTCTCAAGTAACAGGAGAAATTTACAATAGTTCAACTCCCCTACTTTGTTCTCTCCTCAATGCAGCATGACCCTAGCACATCTGGGTACTCATTAAATATTTTTGGAATGGATGAGTGAATCTTTCCAAATTTATCTAGTTTGCTCACCTTATATGTGAACCTACACTTTAACTTCCCGAAACTGTTTAACAAGGCTGCTTATAAAAGATGTCCCCTGAGACAGGAGAACATCAAAGGCTGAGTGTGTGTCCGCTGCAAAAACGAATATGAGGTGCCAGGAAGACCTGATATAACTAATTCATTTTAATTTATTAAAATGCCATAAGTGAAAGTGAGGGTGGGGGTCATGCTCACAGTGGTCACTAATTTTTATTTATGTTCCTGATTAAGTAACTGATGCATAGAATTTAGAGGAGAAATACCCAGTATTTGTACATTTGTCTAACATTCTATTTTCTCATTTTATGATGTCCTTATTTTATAAATAAGTCCTATGAATTAAGAAAGGCAGATTGTACCAGCCCCACTGACTTGCCCAATGTCACATAACTTGAGATCTGAGAAGATTAAAACACAGCACTTGATCCTCTTAACTCCTGGCTAAGAATGTTCTCAGCCTTACATTTAACAGCACGTTTATTCAGGTAAACACATATTGTGCCTGGGCTAAAAGTGTAAATTATTTCTGCTTGTAGGCCCTTTGCGCACTCTGTGGAAAATAGTATCTAAAATATAAAGAGTAAGGTTGCTAGATATAAGACTAATACTGAAAAGTTAACTGTAGTGCCCTCTACTAGCAACAGCTAGAAAAGATTTATAAGACTTCTTTGGGTAAAAAAATTATACAATTTTATTGAAGACATTAAAGAGAGCTATATAACTGGAGATATTTTATGTTTGTGGAAAAGAAAGCTTAATATCATAAAGATGTAATTCTCACCACTCTGAGCTACAGAGTGGACGCAATTCCAATTAAGACACCACAGGGTGTATCCTAGAACCTAGTAATCTGATTCAGAAATTTATATGGAACAGAAAGAGCCCAGAATAACCGAGACACTCCCGAAAAACAAAAAAAGAACACAACTGGGGAGACACATCCTACCAGATTATCAAGACTCATTTTGAAGTTATAGTAATTTAGACAGTATGACACTGGAGCAGGGACAGACACGTGGACTAACGGAAGTGAGGGTGAAGCACACGTGCATACGAGAAACTTGATGCATGACCTGCAGACTAGAGGTGGAAAGGACGGGCTCTTCAAGAGACAGTGCTGGAACGCTGGCTACCTCTTCGGAAACAAATGGATCACTGTTTCTCATCACACAGAAAACAGTTTCTGATGGATTAAGGATTGATGTATGAAAGACAACATTAAAATTTATGGATCAAAAATAACACCTTAGGGTACGGAAAGAGCATGAGCCATAAAGGAAAGCATGATAATTCAACTATATTAGCTACATGAATAACTACATTCAAGACATTAACTATATTGAACTATTTTAATAACAAAAGCCTAACCACAAACCTGAAGATATCTGCAACACATGAAATTGACAAAGGATCATCATCTGAATCTATCAAGAATCAGTAACAACGAGAAAGAAAGAAGTTACAGGTGATTTCATGTCTAGGAGATTGGCAAATCAAAGCCAGAGGGCGGCTGTGCAGCGGTAGGAGCCCTTCCACTCTGTGATGGGAAAGCTCCCAGCCTGACCACAGGGCAGAAGACGTGGTTCTGTGACCAGCCAGACTGGTGGGGTATCTGTGTATCCAATTAATGTACAGATCATTTAAAAAACAAAAAAGCAACCTTAGTATATGCGCTGTGATAAAGTCTGCTTTTTAAAACCCTAACACACACATAATTATGAACATTTAAGAATTCCTTAGCACAATTTTTAACTCCTAGATTTAGCCATCACATGGAAGCAGTATAATGTATAAGCAATCCCTACTGTTGGCCATTTAGATTGTTAGATTTTTTGCCAGTATATATAAAAATGCGATAAATAAACCTGTAGATAAATCTTTGTATACACCTCTGATTATTTAAGATAAATCCTTAACAGTGGCTTAAATGAGAGGTTTAATGTGGGTTTTTGCCAAATTGCTCTCCAAGTTTACTGGTTTTTCAGCAGCACGAGAGTATATTTTTCCTCCCACAACCTCCCTAACACTGGCTAAAAACATAAACTTTGCCGGCTTTCTAAGTGAAAACTTGTACACTGAATTTTTACTTGGTATTGATTTAAGCAACAGTGAGGCTGAGCATTTTTCGTTTATTGTCCACTTTGTTTCTAAGTGGTTCACTTGCATAATCCTCAGCCCATTTTTCTACTTAAGTGTTTAAACTTTTTGATGCCACATACAAGTTCTTAACATATTCAGGATACTAATCCTTTTTCTGCCAAGCATATTAAACTTTGTCATTTAGCTTTTACTTTTTTTTCCTTATTTTTTTAAATTTCTTTCCTTTTTCTCCCCAAAGCCCCCCAGTACATAGTTGTATATTCTGAGTTGTGGGTCCTTCTAGCTGTGGCATGTGGGATGTTGCCTCAGCATGGCCTGATGAGCGGTGCCATGTCCGCGCCCAGGATTCGAACCGATGAAACCCTGGGCCGCCGCAGCAGAGTGTGCAAACTTAACCACTCTACCACGGGGCTGGCCCTTAGCCCTTTACTTTTGTTTTTGTTGATTTGATTAAAATTTTAAATTTTTATGTAGTCAAAGCAATCTTTTCCTTTATGGTTCTCTCTTTGATATATAATTCTCAATGTCCGTATATAAAGGATTTAACTCATCTCCCCTTTGTGTCCCCTACAATAAATCTCTCTCATCTACATAAAGGCAGTAGCACCTTCCTCAAAGAGTCCCTGCAAACACTAACAGGATAGCTTATACTAAGGTGCTTTGTAAACAGTAAAGCAACATAAAAAGGTCAATTCTTAGCAGCCCTCAATACATGGCAGTTGTTAATACTGCATGCCCGTCGGCTGACAGAGTTTACAACCATATGCAGGTAAGCTGAGCATACGTATTTTGGGAGGATAAAATCTGAAAAAGCAGATGGACTACAGCAGCTGCAGACACGGTGACGCAGAAGAGCATTTCACATTCCTGGGCAGGTTCAGGACGCAGATCAGTCATGAGAAAGGCCCTGGACGACGCAGGCTCTCTTACCTCACTTATTCTTCCCCTTCTTCCAACTCAGTTTCTTTGTGCACCACCACTCGTGTGACCGACATGTCGGGATGCTGCTCTCTGGCTTCCCTGATGGCCTGGGCCAGCGCCTGCCAGGGTGAGGAGAGAGCACCGTGAGTGGAGAACCAGGCAGGCTCCTCCTCGGGATGCGAAACACATACACTGATCAACGGGGGTTCCGCCTCAAGCCAAGACGGTTTTATTGCTTTATTTGAGGAAGCAGGAAGATGTGAAACGGGCTCATTGTTCATTTTAGAGAACGCTTCTCATTTCCCCAAATTTCCCATTTCTCCAGTCCATCTTCAAATAACGATACATGCAGAAGAAACAGGCTGGCTCTGAATCCCAGCCCTGCACTCACTTGGAGAAAACAGATCTTCTCTGACCCTGGTAGTCTCCCCCGTAAGCTGAGACTAAGGTAAGGCTGTGAAGACCACTGTGAGGCTCACCGTCCAGATGGCAGGAACGATGTAAAGCCTCAGGCACAGTCCTCGACCTACCACTCAAAGGACACTTGCTCAAACCCCAGGGCACAGGTCCAGGCCTTGATGGTCCTTGCCCTCAGGCTCTAAGTAACTGTTTGAGGTGAAATGTTTGTTGAACTAAAATGTTGCAGGAAAAATATCTACAAACTTCTAGGGCACAGAACAATCAGAACTGTTGGCAGCAACAACGTTGACACGCGATCAGTAAAGCTGAAGACCAGAGATAGACCGCTCTTTAGCCTGTAAAGTACACAGCTCTGTTCTACAGCTGAAAACACGGAAGGCGCCAAGGGTAATGGGTCTTTCTCAAGGCCATCCTGCCAGTGGGCTGCAGGGCAGGAGTAGGACACGGGACCCTCCTCTGGCTCGTGGGCCCTTCCCAGGACCAGGCTGTGAGAAAGCAGACAAAACTTCTCTGTGTTTTATCAGAAAGTAAACTGTGTACGAGTGTTGTGGCAGAGTGGGAAGATCCTATTTCTTAGAGGGGAAAGATGTTTAAACAGGTCTTGGGGAGAAAGTAAAATAAAACTCCATAGAACACACTCAAAATCTAGGAGAGAATTCTAAAACAAAAAAGAAACTCTTCTAGGATAGACAGCACCATGCCTCATAAGGAAACTGAGCATTTGAAAGCAGCAGCACGATTCTTCCTGCCGCTCTGTCACTGCCCTAAGGGGACAACTGCATTTCTTGTTTGCACTATAGTTTCTATCAGCTGGAAGGATATGAAGCAAAACCCTGAGCCTCATTCCACAAAAAAAAGGTAAAGCAACAAAAAAATTGTTTTTACACTAAAAATTTTTTACAGAGAAGCTTGGAAGACACTTGAGGGTGTGTAAATTTCCACTGAGGAACAAACTCTGGTGACCCACCTGTGTCAGGACAAGAGAGAAGGCAGACAGGGGACCCTCTGATGTGAGGGCAGCACAGCCTGTGTGTGTGGGGGGGAGGGGGACAGGAAGGCTGGAGGAGCGGGGACCTCATCTCCCCATCTCCGTGAATTGACCACAATGCGGACACGGAAGGGCAACGAAGGGCAGCGGAATGGCCCTAAACTGGCGCGGGTGCTCAGAAGGAAAGGGGAAGCTGGAACGGTCAAAACTACTCCCTCCACGTTGCATTGTGGAATCCAGTGCGGGAAAGGACAGCTCTGGTGGGGGCCAAATGTAGCTACAGACAACCCATCAGACACTTTGAATGTCTGCTCATTACAAAGACCTGCCTGCATTAAACCACGGCAACTACGAAAGAGGAAACAAATTTTGCCCAAGGGAAGGCAGCACGTCTGAAACATGCTTTAATTAGCAGAAAAGTAGGGAAAAATCAAAAACTGCTAAAATCATCTTAAAACACATACGAAATCCATTTGCCATTAGTTCCTTTCATTCCATATTATCAGTACATGAAATTAAAGGCTGCAAAATATTAATTTATTATGGCAGCAATAAAGATGGTGAGAAAACTACCACGTCCCACTGCCAGACTGAGAAGTTACTTCATTAGAAAGAAGCACAGTGTGAGGAGCAGCCGCAGGGCCGCCTGCACCCCTGGTACGGAGCCGAGACTGCCGTGATTTCACAGGGTGCCCGGCCTGCCAGGCGAGTTCCCATAGGAGCAGGCCTCGCCACTTTGCCAACACAAGAGAGATTCCTTTTTGCTATTTTGCTCCATTGAAGGGTTTCCTTTCACCAATAAAATTCCTTTAATGCAGGCAAGGAACTGAAAGAGGTGCTAATGATGGTAAAGTCACCGCGTGATCAATGTCAGTTTTTGGCAGGGAAGTGATGATGTCCCTCTTTAATTTTAAAAGGCCCCAACATCTCATTGCAGGCTTTAGGGAGAAAGTGAATTAACTCATCATGAGCTTCTGGTGACAAGCATGGCAGAAGCCACAATTAAATTTACTCAAAAAAGTTTACGCCATCTTATAACTAAACATGCGAGAGTTAAACATCTATCCTCTCCACTGGATAGCTGACCTCGGTTTTCAAATGGGCCGAAGCACGACATCCTACAGACACCCTACGGACAAGGCGTATGTCCTCACAGTGACAGTTAAAGCTGGGGAGTCATCATGATTGTTTCCTAATGTCAGAGTTAGGAACACGTGTTATTTTAGTACCTGCATTTCAGCCCATGTTGATTTGTTTTGTTTTGTTTTTTGGGTTTTTTTTTTTGCAGGGAAAGATTCGCCCTGAGCTAACATCCGTGGCCAATCTTCCTCTTCTTATTTTCTCCTCACAGCCCCAGTGCAAGGTCCTATATTCTAGTTGTAAGTCATTCGAGTTCTTCTATGTGAGCCGCCATCACAGTGCAGAAACCGAGAGACAGGTGGTGTGGTTCCCCGACTGGGAGATTCAGCCTGTGTTTATAATATTGGCCATTCAGAAGCAGTATTATCTAGATTTGAGTCTTCAGATAAAACAGGCCAAAAGACAAAAGAATGCACATAAAATAAAACCTGAGAGTAATCCCTCAAGTGGCAAAGCACATTGGAAAGCCTGAAAGGGCAAAGGTTCCCTGGAGGCAGAGGGAAGAGGAAACCAAGGCTGGGAGGAGGCCCTGAGTGTCACCTTCCATCACAAAAGGAAGGTGGGCTCCTGCCCAGCACACTGTGGGAATTCAAGAAATGACTGCTGAGCAGGAGTCCTGGGGGAAAAAATCAGGACATAAGAATAGGGTTTGCTCCAACTTAAGGTCAGAGGAACTCAAAACTGCCCCAAGTGCAGAGAGGCAGAGTAAATCTTCTCCACGGGAAACTGGAGGGTGGGTGTGCACACAGGGAACTCATGTCCCAGTGGTGAGCAGGCACAGGGACTCACCTTCTGGGAATCTCTACTAAGTCAAAAATCTCTAATAACGCTCAAGCAATTAAAAAGATCCATTATGAAATATGTAAGTAAAATTACATTTACAGAGGTTCAAAAAAACAATAATTTTTTTTCTTTTTAAAGATTTTTTTTTTTTAATTTTTCCTTTTTCTCCCCAAAGCCCACAAGTACATAGTTGTATACCCCAGTTGCAGGTCCTTCTAGTTGTGGCATGTGGGATGCCACCTCAGCATGGTCTGATGAGCGGTGCCATGTCCGTGCCCAGGATCCGAACCCATGACACCCTGGGCCTCCGAAGCAGTGAGTGAACTTAAGCACTCGGCCATGGGGCCAGCCCCCAGAATAATTTTCTTTTTAGGCATAGAAGAAAATCTATTTTTCTTTGGTCACATATAGTCGGCCCTTCTTAAATGAGAAGTTTTGTTCTCTAAAATTCTCTTTTCTGAGTTGGATATTGTGTTCAAAGCTAGGTAACCATCACATGTTCCTACTCCTCAGCTGAGATAGTCCACTGAACGTGCCTTTTCCCTTTCTTCAAGCTGTTGTAAAGGAAAACAGCTTGGTCTCCTTTAAAGCCAAATTAAAATTACTCAGAAAACAACAAAACAAAAACTTCTCATCACCGCTTGGGACTGCAGTCTAAAATTAAACGCTGCTCTAGAAATCGCCAGCAGGCCCCTTCCTCCCCTGCTTTTAAAGCCATGCATTCTGCTCAACTGAACATTAAAATGGAAGTATGATTCTTCTCAACATTTTTTCTGAATGCATGTACATTTTCGCTTTGTAAGAGACCTTAGAGTACCTTCCGCCGTCCCTCAATAATAGTAATAATTAGGGAAAACTATCTAGTGGTAAATAGCCTAACTTTTCTAACGCTATTTAAAAAATACTTCAAAAGTTCCTAAAAGCAAGCATACGTCAAACTTTGTGGCTTTTCTTATTTTTTTGTAAGCCAGTGTTATTAAACTGCCATTCATTTTTTAATATTTGATGACTTGCCTTTATACCAGGCCCACATGAATACCTAATGGTTGCCAGAATCCTCTAGATTATTTGGACCCTAAAGTGCAAGTAAAGCCAGCAGGAAATAAACAGCAACGCATTTTATGCTGACTCACTGTTAGGAAGGCTGAAGGGACAGGCTGAGTGTGGGCTGTGGAGTGCCTTTATGGCATGCCTAGAAGGCGATTCATCCAGGTGGTGACGGGAAAAGGGGTTTGACAGAGGGATGTGACATGACGACAGTTGCGAAATTTAGAAAATAAACAGGTCACTTTCAAAGCAGAACCTCAGGTCTTTACCTGGTCATGATCAATATCTGCATCTCCCGTGATCACAATGCGTTTCTCAATTCTTGTTTCAGATATTCCACCTTTTACAGTCTAAAGGTCATAAACAAAAAGGAGGAAGAGAAAAACAGCACGATTAGAGCATGTTTACACGTAACGAGAGAGAACAGATGGAGCACACCTAGACCATCTGATCATTGTAAGGCAATGTGTACTGAGCGAGGAAGACCATGTTCTAGAAACTTTCTTTTAAAGCTGACAGAGACTCCTATTGTTCAGGCTGTGGCATCCATAAGTATTTCTCAACTGAAGGCAACCTTAAAACTAATTTATCAAGATTAGGGCGAGATTAAGATGGGACACATGCCATTTACTACAAATAGTTCCACTGGGACACTCCGTTACAATTCTCTGAGTTTCTTGACTCCCAGTGGGCCAATTTTTGGAAAGAAGAAATAATTGTTTGGTTTATGTAGAGTTAGAAGGAATTCCAACAATTCAGATATCTGTTTTAGGTTTAGGAAACTGCGTGGTATTATAATTTTGACTGCTTGATTCTTGTCATACAAATCCACTGATGATTCTGTTTATCAGTTTAGTGCAATAATGAAAAAAGAGGACTTGGATTTGGTTTAAGATATGGGTAAGATGCGTGAGGGTGACATAAAGGTGTTCATCCATTGTGTGATTTGACTGCGGCTTCTGCATGCGGTTGTGCCTGCAGACGTGCAGCAAGGCTGAACACAGGCTGCATGAGAGGACTGGGGGCAGGAGGGCCTGGGTGAAGTGCGCAGGGTTTCTGGCTTGGAGCAGGTGATAGAGCCTGGAGCCTGATAGAGGCTGAAGAGATCATAAGGCTGGGACATTTTAAACCATGAGCAAATACCATCCAGTCCTGAGAAAGCACACTTCCAGGCCCTACAAGTCTGATAAATTACACACTAAGTCACAAGTGATGGCTCTTTGCTGCAAGAAACAAGGCTTACCACTAGCCTTAATAACTGGCTATGCTTTAAAATGAGCACCAATACCACCTTGCACTTGTGTGACATTTTTAATTTACAAAGATTTTTGCTGAAATATGGGGTGAGGAGGGCACAGGGACACGTTTAAAACCTTCAAGCACTAACTAAATGCGAGAGGTAGAAGCAAAGGAAATACTGGCAATAAGGCCAGAAGGGGAACTTTGAGGACGGCAGCTGGCATCAGAGTCACCTGGAGGGCTTCCGAAACACTGCCGGGGTTTCAGCGCGTCTGGAGTGGGGCCTCGGTATCCCCAGGTCCTAACAAGCCCCCAGGTGACGCTGCTGCTGCTCAGCCAGGGACTACACTTTGAGAACCACTGGTCATCTGGTGTTAAACATCTAGGGAATGATGTGGAAGAATGCCCCAAATCAATGTACCAGTATCTTAAATCGACGAGGGAAAATTCACATGATTTGAACAACCTGTTGAAAGTTTGAATGATGGTCCTCATCCACTTGCTTCAGCCAGGAGGGCTTGTCTGTACTTCCCAAACCCGTGCTCCCACCCTTAGGACACTCTCTGCTCCTGTAGCTGTCCTAGGTATAGCTATTCATAATGTATTTTTACCCCCTTGTACTTTACAAAACTGCAATTTGGCTTAAATACATTTGTCAATGGAGCCCAATTTCTTGGATGCTTTAAGTCCAGGCATTTTTATTCCACTGGCACTGTCTGCATATTACTTTGAAGTGTGTATAGGAACAAAGGAACAATTCAGAAAAGGGCCTGTTTGCAATGTACCATCCTCTCCCTAGGATTCCCTTGGATAGCTTTACCTTGGTGATGTGTGTGGTTGTCGTTGTCGACACGGACTCAGATGTGATGGTTTGTGCAGTCAGTAACGTGCCTGAGTCACCACCAGCCCCGCCATCAATCTTTGGATAGTTGGGGGAAAAATACAAAGTAATGCTTAACTTCCATTATGTAGTCAGAGAAGACCCCTCCCCATCGAATATGCATCTTTTAAAATCTTTGCAATTGGCAAGAGCTGCTTTCTTGCCTGTCCTTTACATGTCTATAGTGGTCATTTACCGACCAGGAGATCGGCTGGCATTTAAACAGAGCACAGCAACGGCTAAATGCACGTAGAGAAGCAAACCCCGTGGGAAGAGAGAGAAAAGGACGAATGGAAGTAGAAGGTGTGACTGAAAGTTACAAGGGAGTCTTGAGCGAATCTGACAGACGGCAGTTTGCAGACGCTGGAAAAAGAAACTAGAGAACCAGACGCAGAAGATTCCACAGTGACCAGAGTGCTGAGTTTGTTTTTTAAGCACAGGTGGGTAAAAATAGATAAACGTTTTCTCAGATTACTAAGTAACAGTATATGACTAGGGCACATCAAATTTGGGTGATTTGGTTATTTGCTTATCTCTAGTTGATTTTTAAAAACGACATTGTCCCTGTAATAGTTTGTGTGTCGTGAGCGTGTACGTGGGTACATATACTTCAATACGTAAGCATGCACGTGCTCTCTCTCATATCAATATAGATGAGATTTGTACATATCATTTATACCATATATCAATCCAATGCTTATATCTAAATAGGTTTTAACTTATTTGCTTTGATACTAGAAAAGGTAGAAAGTTCTAGATCGGACCAGGGGAAACAATGAAACAAATTTGCCTCCTGTTTCCTGACACTGACACAAAGAAATAATGGGAAGGTCAAGAGCCTTTCTTACTGTCAGTTAGGAGGACATCTCCCTCGATTTTGGGTCACGCACCTGTATTTCTTTATGAGGGCACTTACCACAGTACAGACACATAAGTGCACGCTCTTCCACCAGCCCCGTTCACAGGAAACCTGCTGATGCTTATGTGGGATCTATGCACACACATGGCGGCATATCTACAATCATTCTGAGGAATGTTTCACACGTACACACATTAAGTCTTTTAAAAAATATTTCAAGAGGGCAAAAATCTGCGATCCTCCACCACAGTACAATCCTACTACAGAACACTAAATTTCTCAGTCGAGAAAATAGAACAAATTTCTAAATAGTTCCATTTTGAAATTAATATTTTCCATTTTTCTGTTACCCTTAAGGTTAGACATCTTTATGCTTATTTCAAATCTTTAAAGAATCAATGTCTGAACACCTAAAATCTGGTCATTATTTAGACACACAGGTTCACATTTACATAAGAACGACGACATACGTCTCCAGAAAATAATCGCACGTGAAGGAGAAGCACAGATATGTGTGTGTGCGCACGTGTGTGTAGTTGCAAGCAAGAGCAAGCTGACTGGATCTCTCTTCGTGGACCAAGAGGGCAAAAAAAAGCCTAAATTCCACCAATCCACAAATTACCACAGATCTAATAACCTTTGTCAGATGATCTGTTTCCCAAGTGAACATAAACATTCCTGGATACACCAAGTCAGAAATGGCTTATAATGATCTGAACAAGATTGGTGGGCCAGTCCCGGGGCCAAGCGGTTAAGTTTGCGCGCTCTGCTTTGGTGGGCCAGGGTTTCACTGGCTCAGATCCTGGGTGCAGACCTAGCGCCGCTCATCAAGCCATGCTGTGGCGGTGTCCCACATAGCACAACCAGAAGGACATACACCTAGGATATACAACTATGTACTAGGGGACTTTGAGGAAAAGAAGGAAAAAAGAAAAGATTGGTGCTGTGTGTCCTAAATAATCCTGGGTATGTCTCCCCCCTACAATTACTGGGTCACTAACGTGACTGCACTCTCTGTCTCAATCTAAGAAGCAACACGGCAAGTTATGTTGTTGAAGCACAGTTATAAGGTGGAGATACAGGAAGCTAGTCAAAGTCAGAAACACGCCAACAACTAGGAGAAGACGGAACGAAAACAGAAACAGACTAAGTAAAGCAAGGACTCAAACAGTCCGAGTCCAGAGCTTCTGTACCTGCGGAGACTCATATGTGATGGTTTTGGTCTCAGTTTGGACAATAGGGACTTCCTTGGTGGAGATTTCTGTCCTTTGGGAGGCGTCAGAAATTGTTACCATCTCTGTTTTTACCACTGGTGGCTGAGGTGGAAAGGAAGGGAAAAATAAATTCTAGAGGTAATGACGTACCGGTGCTTAATGGAGCCTTCAAAACTCATCATAAGAAATATATTCAAACACACACACATGCACAAAAGAAAAGAGTAAAAGTAAATAATCTAAAATAAAAGACATAAAAGAGAAACACTTTCCTTCAAACATCATATATATATGTGTGTGTGTGTGTATATGAAGAACAAGCTAACATAATGGCTCTCTAAATTATGGTACACTTCAAATTACGACAGTCCCAAATTACTTACATGGCAAGCCTGGTGTACCGTGATATACAAACTTTAGCTTTGGGCAAGTAATGATATAACTGAAAACAAAACAGAATGAACTATGGACGTTACTGCAGTTTACAGACTCCAGGGCTGTGTGAAGGCACACTGCCTTTTAGTGGCACACCAGCTGGTTCAGCTAAGATGTGCTCTTTTCTCCTTGAAGCCTTTTCTGCCCTCTTGACAAGGAGATTCCATTTTCAGAAAGAACATCTTCAAGTATGATTGTTCTCAATTATCCTTGTCTAAAACTTGCAGTGTTTCTTCTGTATTACAGAAGTTAAAATGATACATCTAGAATGACTCCATCATCATTAGATTGCTTTGAACAATTTAAAACATTAAAGAAATGATTCACAGCCTGTTAACATTGTAGTCTGCTGGGCATGTGTGTTTAACACAACACCAGCCTGTAACACTACCAAAACACTACAGTACTTTCTTTGAAGGAAAATTCCCAAGTGTAATTATTTAAAGAGAAACAATCATATATTAAACGCAGAAAATAATAGTTCAAAGTGTTCAAAGACTCTCAAAATGTCTTCTCTGAAGTGAAACAAAGTTTAAAAGTAACAATAAAACTCCGTTTAATTATTTCAAGACAAAGTCATTTCAAGATTTTCTACCCCATCAAAAAGAGTAAATATGGACAATCCCTACAATGTGGGCACTTAATTTTAGAATCAAGAAAGATTCTCATGGAAATAAACCCTCCCTCAGCATAACTTTAACTCCCAATTCAGAGACACTGCACCCGGTGGCCAAAACTTAATCTAAGAGGAGCACGGAAAGTCCCTTCCTGAAGAGAAAAAGGGAAAGACTCATATCTAACACAGATAACCCAAAAACATAAAATCAACTTGCAAATAATCCAGAATTGACAACAGGACAGAACGAGAAGAGAAGGGGTCCTCCTATTCAACAGTCTAGCCTCCGGCTGCCTAGGAGAGAAAAGTCTTAACAAACCATAGCATCCCTGAGGTCTGAGAACCAAAATCACAGTGGTAGTCTAGAAACACTGTTTTTATCACTGCCCAATGCTGGATTCACAGCCTGCTACCATTTCTAAAAATCTTAAATTGAACAGAGAATGAGCCAAAAAGTCAAACCCAGTCACGACAACAGCAGCACACACTCACGCTGATCATTTTCAATAAAACATATGCAATTTTCTAATTAAACCAACGAAAAAGGCATTTAGTACGAGGAAGCAGCGCAACTAAAGACAAACAGTTGAAAACATCTGAAACATGCAAAGAAAAATTTGAATGTGAAACGAGAAGGAAAAACCCGATGCGGTTGTGGCAGGAAAGTTTACTCTATCAGGTGACCCAACTGCATAAACCGGATCCAGATCCATAAACCGAGCCGGCAGAACGTCTACACAGCAGTGTTCCCCCTTCCTCCCATGAGAGAGAAAAATCAGCATCTTGCAAAAAAGCTGGAGGAGAGTCGGGAGGACAGAAGGAGAAAGGCAGGTGTTCTCCACCCGAGAAAGAGCTCTAGCGTGCAGCTCCCGCTTGGGACTCTCATTTACCTCGGAACAACAAATAATTTGTGGCAAAACATCAATGTCAACATGAGACACCTCTCCGTTAACTGCATGACGCTGGTCCTCTGCTTCTTCGCTCACGGCTTGCTCAATGGCACCTTCGTTTAGGCTCTTCTCTGCAGGGATCTTGGGGGCAACTACATGCTCCTGGGTCACTGTTTCTACCGAGCTTAGACCGGCCCCCGCCGGGCCTGCACTGGCCGCCGGCACCGGGGCCTCCCTCTCTACTACCTTGGCGGCTCGGCCGGGTTCTTCCTCCACCTCTTCTTCATCCTCCTCCTGCTCCTCCCTGATGGTGCCCTCGGTCACACGGTGGTGGGGCCGGTACTCTCCCACATCCTCCTCCTCGCTCTCACTGCTGCTGCTGCTCTCAGAAGACAGGGAGGTGGAGTCTTTCTGCGTCAGAGGCTCCACCTTACGCCTCTCCCCAGGACCACTCCCAGGTGAGCTCTCTTTACCGTTCACTTCTTCTGGGATTACTCTTTCGTCTTTGTCTTTCCCAACCTCTGCCTGCTGCTTCTCCTCCACTACATTCAGAGTCTCATGTGAACTCTGCACAGAAAAAGATGGATGAGGGAAAATAAAAATATATGAATAAATAAAAACGACGGAAAGCAGAATGAACTGATGGTAGGTTCGTGTCATGGAGAAAAACAAAGATGATTATGATGGCTGACTGGAAGGGAAGCGGGGAGAACGTGAGGGGATCAGAAATGTCGGGCAATGGTGTGAACATGGAAAAGGGGAGAACCTTAACAGCATCACTGGCTCCAGTGCAAGGCCCTTCGGACTCGGGAGCACGTTTCTGCGAAACAAAAAGCAACCGAGGACACAAAATCAATAAAGTTTTACCTCAACACCCACCGAAACAAACATCTGACACTGCAAAGACAGAACAGCAAGAATCAACGTCTACAATAACCTTTGCTCAAGGGCACATGAAGGACAGTCCAGACGAATGCAAAAAGCTTACAAAAGGAAACAAAAACACAAAAACAGCCAGCGCCCTCCCAAAGAAATGAAACACTTTATTAGAGTGCCACCTATAAGCTCTACTGTTAGAGTTGAAGAGGTAGGGGAAAAATGGGATTATACCAGAGCTCACTTAGTATTTTAAAGTTTAAATTGCAAAACTTTTAAAACCTATTCAATGAACAGGTTTGATTGTAATCAGACTCCAAAACTTGGCCTGAAACCGACTCCTAAATGAACAGAGCATTAATGAAATTTCATTTTTTGCTGGCTCATTTAAAAAACAGCTTTAATTGGCAAAATTATAGTTGGTCTCAGATAGCTATTAACATAAAAAATGTCGTTTCAGAAATGGTTATTACCATCCCAAACTGTGTTAGAGATTAGCAAAAGGGATACTGTCACATGACGGGGATATCAGTGATGGCTCTGGTGTTTTCTCTTAGAATTCGCTCCTCCAGTAGCATCTTTGGAAACTGAGAGGAACCCAGTTTGTCGTGTGAGATGCTGATCCCTGGCCCCTGCAGACAGCTGGTCCTGGGAGTAAACTGACTAGTTGAGCAGTTGAGTACCTCACCGTCCAATAAACACCTGTCAACCGGATGCATCGTTCATATAAATGACTATGCTTTGGCATTGACAGCCGGGGTAGAAACATCCTTACAAAGCGGTTTGGTTTTAAAGCTTAACAGTTTTCCTTAAACTTATTAAAAAGGCTACTTTACAATGACACAAGCGAAGCCTGGCCAACTTTTTGACATTCAGGTGGCATCAGAGCCTGTGATCTAACTTCAAAACAACCCAGCTCGACAGAGTAGCCGCCTGATGCAAGACGGGCCCTCCATGCTGAATGGAGCTGGCATGGGGCCTCTGAACCCCCCGGCAAAAGAAGACACAAACTGGGTTGGAGCTGTTTCCTATGACAGAGAGCAGGATTGCTTGTTTATCTGCCCCAGCGACGAGGACAGTCATGAGCAAAGGGTCCTAGAGGGCATGCTTCTTGGTGGTGCCTATCAACGCAGACTCACACCCTCTCTGATCTGTGCTGTTATTCTCAGATGCACAGTAGGGGCACGTGTTCATTGCTCAAAATTAATACCATGTAAATCATGTTATTCACAGAACAAGAAAGCCACCTTTCCGGTTTTATTGAAAACCCAGATGTTTCAGATACTTAAACTGGAAAACGGAATCTATTTTGATAAATAAGTAACATTTAACGGAACTTTTATAAACTTGTTTATAAATAAAGATATCCAGTGATCAGAACACTTCTAAAGCAGGCATTTCGTTATTATGGCAGGTCAGTGAATTATTCTTATTACTTAACCTCAAATGGCCACATGGGTTCTGCCCAAGTTCAGGAAATCTCTCAGGGTCATTCCAAAAAATGAAAATAATTATTTCATTGAGTATGGCAGGCACTTCAAATTTTTCCACATAAGCAGAACTTTTAAAATAACAAGCTATCGGAAGATGCCTGAAAGACCTCTAGACTTTGAAAATTTTTTTGCAAAACATACTTCTTCATACTTCAACATACTCCAACCAAGCTTCTCGTTGGTTGAGGGCTTCCCTGCACATAACAGTTCAGAATCTGGGCCTCAGTGGTTTAAATGACTCTCTGAATTTGGGCAGGTTTTTTGAAAGGGGACCCAAAGAATCAGGAGAAACATCCAATCTGTACGTTTTTCTCATATCCAAGTTCAGTCATTATTTCTTGAATGTTTCTCCCGGTAAGTTAATTTCACCAATGAAAGCATTGGAGAGAAGGGTTCTTAAATATTCAAAAAATAAGAATCACTCTCGTATGTGGCTTTTAAAAACAGGGGAAACAAAGTAAAATGCACCTCAGGCGACTGTGAGGAGGGCGAGGAAGCAAGCCTTTCAGAAGGGGCACTAGAGTTCACAACAGCGCCCTCTGCTGTCCGAGTGGTGGCTGGGGTGAAGGTGGCTCTCACGCCATCAGAAAAGCCCTTTTCACTAAACAAAATTGATGTTATCTCCTCTTCTAGGCTCTGGAGAGGTCAGAAAAGGAAGAGCAAAGAATTAGCAATAAGGCAGAACAGACAGCAGTGACCTATTGAGAAAAAGGAAGGGTTACACGAGAAAGCATCTCAGAACAGCATAAGTTTGAAAGGAAGGCGAGGGTTCTGGAGGATTCTGTGGCAGGCGTGTGTGACGGTTGGCCTGAATGCCAGCTTTCCGCCCTGCTGGAGAATCCTGGACAGCTCTAACCTACGGACTCAAACTGCTTGATTATCACTGAAGCTTTGTCATAAACTGAGCACGACCGACCGCCTACCTATCAAACACCCTCGTGCCTTCCTGGGGGCGCTCCTCGCATGAGCCTCCTGCACTTGCACTTTCAGTGGCCTCCACACTCGTGATACTAATGCCCGTGTTAGAGCTCAGGGCACTCAACCCTCCTGCCTCCAGCGCCCTTCCTTTCCCAGGAGCTCTGGGCTTTGCCAAGTGGGTCATCTCTCTGACATCCACTTAACAGTCCACATTTCGTGTAGGGCCTCCCCTAAGTGTTCTCATCCCTTCTCACACCACTTCAGCTGTACAACCAGCACCCTGACAGCAACCTTCAGACGCGCTAAATATGCCACGGAGGGAAGAATAGTACTTTTCTCCCCCCAATATGAAACAGGTAAAGAAAACAATTCTAAATAGGAAGACAAACCCAGAGGGGAAAACTCAGTGAGCAAGCTGAAAACCAGGTGTTCCTGAAAAACTATTAAGGCAAATTTAACCTTCACATCTCTGGGCCTTAAACGAGGTCCCTAACCTGCCCGAGGGCATGACAGGAAAGCTGGGGACTGTCCCAGGGACCTGGATGCCAAGAGTAGAGTCATCAGGAAGCTCCCCTCATGTCAGAAGTGTGCAGGAATACTTCCTAAGAACCCCGACTGCTCAGGGATCTTAAACAGACAAATAATGAGTGAGAGATGACATTTCTGGGATTTTCCCTGGGACAGTACGCTGAGAGCAAGGAGCAGGGACAAGGTGGGTGAGGTAGGTAAGCACTTGCAATATTCAGGAGAGAAAAAAAGCTGTGGACTAATCAGCTTAATTACCATCTCCATCATTAGACACACCATCCCTAGCGGTCGGGTGGGTGGAGGAGGTGTCCTTCCTGGTAAGAGATCCCTGGGGAGTTTAAGTAAGTGCCATGCATTGGATTATTCAATAAAATATTTTCAAAAGTACCTTAAAATTGTATTCTATGTAATCTCCATGAGACTCATGAGAGGATATTTCATACAAGTTTAAGAACGTCATAAATATCACAATCCGTAAGAGGATGTAGAAGACAGTTATTTAAGACTAAATGATTTGATTTCCAATTTCTTCTCTACTCTCAAAATCATTCATATTCAAACTGAAGCTGTTTTGAAAGTTCAACATATTTATTTTTAAAGAAACTCTTACTTATTTTTAATCTATAAAACCCTCATATAGAAATTTAGAAAATGTGGTCAAATTATACTCGTGCATAGTTTTTTATCTTACATTTCATTAAAAATCACAATTTAAAGATAATCAAGAAGCCCTGTAGGGCCGGCCCAGTGGCACAGAGGTTAAGTTTGTACGTTCCGCTTCTCAGCGGTCCGGGGTTCGCCGGTTCGGATCTGGGGTGCGGACATGGCACTTCTTGGCACGCCATGATGTCATAGGCATCCCACATATAAAGTAGAGGAAGATGGGCACGGATGTTAGCTCAGGGCCAGACTTCCTCAGCAAAAATAGGAGGATTGGCAGCAGTTAGCTCAGGGCTAATTTTCCTCAAAAAAAAAAAAGAAACCCTGTAAAATCAGTAGCAAAAAAAAGACAGAAATTTGAAAGATATTCTGTTAAAAGTCAAAACACTCCAGTAGACTTAACTGCTCACATGCTTTCAACTTAGTGATATGTTAATGGGGGGAGTCGGGGAGAGATACAACATAAGTGATCAATAAAGGTTTGCTGGGTGAATGGATGAATGGCTGATTGCAGTGACAAGAATCCATATGTACATCAAATAAGTAAATATTTTCCTGCAGGGGCTGGAGAGGAAAAGAACAAGAAAAAAAAACAGTAACTTCAAGGGCAGACAAACCATTTTGGACCTTAACAGTGGGTCAATTCCAGGTTTAAATTTCACCTAACATTTTAATGTAACTTCTATAACCATGAACGAATGAACAGGTTTTATTGTATACGGTTTATATTATACAGTCCTAAGCCATGACATCCAGAAAAATGATAATTTTAAACATCCTCACTGAAATTCCAAAGTTTCCTACTGACAAAAAGTCTAAGTACATCAATTTAAATTGATCAAATGATGCCATTTGTCTTGATTTCAGAGGATAAATTTTCAAAACTACTAGTATTCCAAGCATATGATATTACAGTCATGATTTTACACACTGAGTCTGACTGGCTTTGGATTTCAGGCTAACCTTTCAAGTATATAAACATGCCACTTGGTGTGGCTTTATGACACTATCTTTCTCCTTTGCAGCGTTTTGGAAATATTTCATCTCAACTAGACCTCAAATTCCTTTAGGGGAAGGCTTTGGCTTCCATTAATTGCCTCCTCCCCAACCCCACTGTATGTTCCAATGAATAACACTCTCTACTGATTAACAAAATCAGACTTTGTGGAAGGGAAACACTTTTTCCTTATTTCTGATCTCTGCTCTCATTCATACACACCAATGGGATCTCTGTCAGACCCATGGGATTATGTCTCTGAGCAGCTTAAAGCTCTCCAATGGCTTCCCATCTCTCTATAATACAATTCCAAACCGTTAATGTGGTCTTTAAGATGCTGACAGCATCTGGAGTCTGACCTCTGATTTTCCTAAGCCCTTGTCATTTGGTGTTTCGGTTCCTTAAACTGGTTCCTGTCTTAGGGCTGCTGCATCTGCTCTTCCTCATACATGGAAAGATCTTCACACGTCTGCCTCCTCAGCATTAAGGTCTCAACTCAACTGCCATCTCTTCCTGATCACAGTGGCAGAGCACCGCCTTCCCAATCACCTCCTAACACAACACTGTATTTCATCTTCTAACGCTTACTTCTTAGTACCCCAAATTGTCTAATTACTAATTTACATGTCTGCCATCTCCTCCACTAGACTCTAGGCACTCCAGTTCCAGCAAGTAAAGGTTGACCAGCTGGCTAAGCGAAATCAGTAGAAACAGAAGAACGAGAAGGTAAAAGCAATGGAGAGCTGGCTTCCTTAGTAATGCCAGGGACTTCATACACGCAGGAGCACAGAGAGAGATCTGATGGGCTGCTAGGGCACACCAAAATCTTCTATCCCATTAAAACTCTCAAAAATGAAAATGCAAAAGCTTTCCAAATGAAATTAGTAAACCAGTAACCTAAATCACACGTAACTTGTTATTTTAACTCCACCATGGTTCGTCTAAGTGTCGCATAAACAGTGCATTTTCACATGAAATCATGGTTTCCTGTCAGCCACAAACATCAAAATTGGGGGCCACTTATCACCTAAATCAGTTGATATGTCCGCATTTCAAATTGTGGATTTTCAAATAAAGTACTTCTGCAGTATGGTGCTTCTCACCTAATGATCCTACGTTTCTATATATGGAGACAACTTTTTAAACACTCAAACAATTATTTCAAAAAAATTTTAGGTTGATACATAAGAAAAAAGGAAAAATCTTCTGGCTGTGGACAGAAATAAAAGAAAAAGGGAACAAGCAAGAATAGATCCAAGGATTCAAGGTGAACACCTTGTCTGCCTCCTGGGCTGTTTCTTCGACTGTCCGTGTTGCCACCATCTGATGCTTCTCCTTCGTGGATAAAATATCCTTGAAAAGATGGTCTCCTTTTCTCTATTGTTTCAAACAATAGACATAATCAACAAATAAGACAAGCACGTCACATCTATAGCAGCACAAACATGAAACGACGGCGTGGGTCAGCAGGACAGACCAGATGAAGCAGGACAGAGAGGGAGGCGAATGTCTGAACACGTCATCGACACCGCTTCTACAGAAAACACCACACTCTAGGGTCAGGTGCCGAAATATGGACATTAGTATCTTCAGAAAATCTGAAAACAAGAATTTAAGTGGTATACAGCTTGCCATGGTGTTTTAAATCTTAACATTGTCAAAAGTTGTTTCTTCAGTTCAACATCTATCTTTTGCTCATCTTTTCTAAAAAAGCTATTTCCTTTTCACTGTCACAAACTTAAGAAAATTAAAGAACTAACACTTTGCTTTTTAAGAAAAGGTGACTAAAAATAGCATGAGACTCTTGGAATCAAATGCCTACAACTGGGTAGCATGCAAGCCAGACTAGATGATGAACTGAGGGAGAAGAGAGGGGCATAAGGAAGAGAAAAGGATGAAACTGTACGATCACACCTTTATACACTTTCAAAAACTGCGGACGAAGTAATGTATGCTCACTATCTCCTCAAGCAGGATCAACGAGCCCACAGAAGCTCTTGGGTGACAATAGGAGAGACTTTGGAGCGTCAGAAAAGAACAGACGTAGATGGAACTGAATGGAGAAACAGTCTGAGAATACACTCTAAAGGCAATACTTATATTGGTGGCGGGGAGAAATAAACCATGGAAAGAAAAAGAATGAGTTTGGAAAGATGTTATGGTTGAAAATGTTTTTCAAGCATGAGTCTACATTTCATTACTACAAACTTTCAGTATTTAGTTGCACGATATAACATTTTGCACATTTTCAACAGGGCTCATCAGTCTTCAAAGCTACGTTTAACTCCTTATCTGCACTGTAATTATCTTAAACCATCCTAAATATGGTCTATATTCCTGCATCCTTTTAATCATTAATTACTATGTAAATTCTTTATTTCAGAAGTCAATAAATGAAAAAGTTTATTAAATACAATATAATGTCAATTTCTAGGTCACCCTATATAACAATTCATTGCTACTAACTTACTTGTGCAAAATAGTGAAATTATTCTGAAACTATTTCAAAAGTATTTTGAAACTCAATTTACCTTAGAACTAGATCAACATATATTACCTTGTTAATAAATATTTAGTATTTAAAAATTGTTAGCAATGACATTAAAAAAAACCCTGAAATGGGAACATGTTCTAACTTCCTGAGAATTGACATAATAGATTAGCAACCTGAGTTTTACTGAAGAGCTGGATCAGACATACAGCCAACAAAGAGCTAGTGACATACCCCTTGTGTCTGTAGGGACAGAGGTGTGATACGTCGTTTTTCCCATTCATTGGGGCGCGGCTCAGGTGTGGATTCCATAAAATTGCGCTTGAGTTCACTAATGCTAGCCTGATGTCTCAGAATGTCCTCCTGGGCCTTATCCAGGTCCTAGCAATATGTAACGTAATAAAGGGGGAAATCCAAAAGGAAAAAACCCAGTAGGACAAAAATAAAAAATAAAACCAAAAAATAAGACACAGCAAACGTATGATTCAAAAAACACAGTAAAGCAAGAAAAATGCCAAGTCTCAAAAGCCATGTTATCACCTATGAATACGAGTTCATCAAAATTTGAAAATGAAGGCAATGTGCAATTTTTTTATGATTCACATTTTAAAGGGTTCTAATTTCTTCTGTTGAGAATTTTTTAAGGAATAACTATTTACATTATTAGAAGGAAGCCATGGAACTAATACTCAAAACGGCTAATAACCCTTCTTTCTAATAGTTGGATTTGAAATGCAGCCTATGACTTTGTTCCTGCAAATTGACCTTTCTGATTAGGGCTACTTGCTTTCTGTGAACACAGTACATCAAGCAAAAATAGAGAAAGGGGGATGCAGAAGCACTTTTGGCCTGACAGGAAAGCCAATCCAGGATCATCCAAAAAAACAAAGGGAAAAAAAAGGGAAAACAAGGATGGACTTTTTTCAAGAAATTTCAGCGGTGGATTTTAACCCTTAAGGAATAAAAATGCCAGTTTCCAGAGGCTGCGTCTGTTTGGCCTCTCTGTAAAATAAGTGAACCTCATGCTGGTTTCCGGTACTCGCCGAGCACAAACGTGGAGCCCAGCCACCCCACACACCAAATGGTCCTTACACAGACAAAGACGCAAGGAAAACTACCAGGTCCATTTTCACTGGAGTAGGCCTTGACAAATGGTATCTGTGGGAATTTTTAAGTTGGGCCTGATAAATAGTAATTCTGGGAATAAAAGGTAATTATTGTTCAGGAAATGGTTTTAACTAAATTTTAAATGTTTTCCTACATTCCAAAAATCATGGGGCCACGTGTGGATCACAGCCTTCATCCCACTCCCAGAGGGACAGGTCATGCATCTGAAAAAATTAGATATTCCATATTCATGCACAAGCATAGTAGCTCATCGAGGAGCTTCTATAGCCATTTGCAAAAACTCACGAAAATCTAAAAATCTTTGCATGGCATGGAAAAACGACTGTGGCTTGAGATCAGGCACATTTCTTGCATTTCTTCAAAGCAATGTTATGTATTACACTTTAGAGCATTTTAGTAAGTTATGCAAAAATACATTTCCAACAGTTATCAAAGCTGCCAAAAGCAACCAAACAGATTAGTCAGATTACTGAGCATTGCAGTTCTCCACCGAATACACTGCCACGCACCACCCTAAAATAAGAAGGAAAAAAAACTGTTCTCGTGTGACACGGGGAATAGATTTTACATTCCTAATTGGGTGACTAGGCTTTCTTTTTATTTTTTCTACTTTCTCTCTTTCATTTATTTTTTCTTTTTTATCAAAAAAACATCCCATTAATTAGCTACCCTCAAACGGAATACTTGAAGTAGACCACATTCTAACTGCACGGATTTTAGTGCCATTCCCCTACTTTCAAAAAAAACAAAACAAAACAAAACAAAACACTGTGGACACAGTCCGACAGTAAACTGACTTAATGCCAGATCAACAAAGATCTGTTCTGGTTAATGTACATTCAGGATGGATCATGTTACTTCAGATTCCAGGTCCTGGAAATAACCCATCAGGAGAGAGTAAGTTACTTGTAGAACGACTTCAAGATTAATGGATAAAAGCTTTATTCATTTGATTGGACACAACTTTTTTTCCCAGTTGTCACTTTGAGAACTTCCAGTAGATAGTCTCCTATCCAAGCCACTTTCAACATACAAAGTTGGACGGGTCTCATGCACGCCCGAGCGGAATCTCCCCCATGCACATCATGCACTTGTGCTTGAAGACAGCTGCCAGCCAGCCTGTGCGTGACCTCCCGTCCATAGCAGCCTGGCAGCCATTAGGACAGTTGTTTTCTTAAATTATACAAACCTCCAACATTAAATTGCTATGTCTGACATAAATATTATCCCCTTCTACTCTCAAGGAATTTTTCTGTGAAATTAAATCACACACAGGGGAAAAGGCAAATAAACAACAGTGTATCAATCAGCAAGCACCAGAAATGACCAGAAATGACTGAGCTGGACAGTCTAAGACATTAAAATAAAGGAGTAACAAAAATCGTAAGAACCTAAAGCCACAACAAGCAAAACTCAGAAATAAACCCTGAAAGTGCGTCACCCCACACACAATAATGACAGCAGGCGGCAGCCACCAGATGTTTAACTTTGGAGAAACATATCCACCTCCTGCTGCTGTGTTTCCTCTTCTTCCATCTTCACCTGAAAAGTCACACAGCAAACGGCTGGAGAGAGGAGGAGGACTGGTGGAAACTCCGCATCGGTGCAAAGAGGCTGGACTGGACCATGAATGCTGGGCCAGCATCACCAGCCTTCTCTGTGCGGCCCTCAGAGGATGAGGAACAGTGAGCCTGTTTGTCTTTCTTCACCTACAGTGTCGTATAAATGATGGAAATGCTCCTTTGCAAAGGTGGAATGGAGAATGGAAGCTTCACTCTTTCTCAGTCCCTACATTACGGGCTGCTTTGGAATATTTTTTTACTCAGGAATGAAAATATGAGAGTGTAAAAATGGCATAATTCAATCTGTTCTAATTTGATCAACTAGTGATGAGGGCAAAGTATAATGATGTAAAACTTGTCTTTCCCTTTACATCAGGGACAAATATTTACCCCGTTATTCAGTTTTTTAACCGAGATTTCTCTCCTTGGGGGGAAAACTGGTTTATTTTGCTTTATCCATGTTAAAATAGTGGGTATTTTAAAAGGCTCTTTGAAAAATAGCTACTTTTCTTTCATAAAATTCTTTAAACAATAATTTTTTATAGTTGGACAATTCTTAGTATCTAATGACCCAAAAGAATGAATCTGTAAATTTAAAACTAACATAAATACTGATGACTACTGACTCAAGGAAAGGAATGGCAAGAAAAAGAATATGGAACCTGATACAGAAGGAAAACAGCTTAACCTTTACAGCCAGATCACAGATGACATGTTGTTTTCCTTCTTCAGTGGAATGACAGTGTCAAATCTGAGAGTTCAAAATGCTTTGTTTTTTAACCATTCAAGTATTTTGGGAGGTAAGCAGGAAGCTCCAAGTATCTTTTTATCAGAAGGCAAAAATGAGACACAGCCACTCAACAATGTGTTAAGAACCATCTTCCAATTCCTTGGCCAACACTTAATTCTCTAAAATGTCAATCTTTGGCATTCTTCAGTTCTATAAGAACTTTGGTGTCTCCCACTATACCTAATCACAACACTATCTTCACATTTTTCTTTAGGTTGATTCTCAGTTTTGTGATTTACTCTATGAATTGACAGTACCCACAGGAGGTGAGACACTGAGTCACCAGACGCAACATACTGCACACACTGGCGCTGACTTAGAGTGCGGAGGTAGCCCTCTCTAGGGGTAAAAATCCTCAAACCAGACTCCTAATTCTAAATAAAAGAACACTAAGAGAACCAACCTTAGGCCTATAGAGTCTAAATTTTCAAAAAGCCATGTTTCATTTTTCATACACATTTAACAAAGACATAACTGAATAGCATTTTCCTTCAAAATACCTAATGGTGACTCTTCTATATAATTACATGATTTAGACTTAAAAAAAAAAAACTATCTGAAATTCATCTGGTCCCCAAATGCTACAATAATAGGGAGACAAGCAGTTTCTGAGATTACACCTACAAATGTCAGGAGTAAAGGTTACAGATGCATCCCATAAATGCAAGAAGAATGAGCTTGGCTTTCAAACAAAAGAAATAAGACTAAGGAGTTCTACTAACATACGTCAATTACAGTTATGTTCACTGCATCCTAGCTCTATATCAAAACAAAGTTTCCATCCGAAAAGAACAGCATTAATAGTCTGCACAATGGACAGACCCAATGTGGATTGTTAAGGGCAGCACAGGTCCCCGTCTCCTTTCTTAGATCTAGTATGGTCTAGATATTTATGAAATAATCCTGTAACTTTGCTCTCAGCTTAGAATATATGGACCTGGGCAATGGCTATCAACAGAGACTTACACTTATTTCTCATGCACTAAAATGTTGTGTGTGTAAAAATGTGCAGCTCATACTATGTTGAGGGTAATCAGTGGTGAAATTTATGCACATGTTTACACTCTACATTTGGAAGGGTATAAGACGAAGTGTTCTTTTGTTGACCCCACAAACTGAAGCCTAGGTAGGAGTGCCAGCAGCTGCTTCCTCTTCCTCCGTTTTGTCATTCAAATCACGGTCATAAGAAACATTGAAGGAAGTGGCTTTCGCCTCCAGATAGCAGAGGGATAGAGCCAGAGGAAGGGAGAAGGTGAGAGAAAAGGGCACCGACTGAGAAGCAGAGAGAAGCAGCCCAAAGATGACGATGAGGGAAGGAAGGAACGACGGGGAGGTGACAGGAACATAGTGCTGGACATCAGCGGGGAGGAAGGAGACCCAGACCCTGGGGAGGCTGGGGAAAGCAAGATACCCGTCCTCATCGAGGAGTGAGGGGAAGCCACATGGAAGGCATCTGTAGAAAGTGAAGGAGAAGTACCCAAACTCGGCATCCTTGTGGTCAGCCTCTTGCAGAGGCTTCTCCCGGGTGGGAGGACAGGCAGGCTGAGAAGGGGTTACCATAGGGTCCAGGGTAAAATCGAGGATGGTGACTCCAGCGCCCCCCTGCTCTGAGGTGTCACCTGCAGAGAGGTGCTCTAAGCTGTCTAGTGTGATCTGCTCAGCCTCCCCAAAGGGGTCTTCCTCCGAAATGTCTGACAGCAAGTCCAGTTCAGGGACTGGCAGTCGGTGTGGGGAAAGAGATGAAGCACAGTGGATGAGGGGTGAAGGTGGGCACACGGAAACAGGCTGTTCTCAGGAGCAAACCCATGAGGGAACGTGAAATCACACGACAGATACATGCAAAGGAGAAACAAGCAAGAGAGAAAGAGGAGAGAAGAAACGGGAGTTAGTGAAAACTTTTACTCTGAAGTAAGGAGTGTATTAACACAGCGCAGTTAGAAAATGAATTACATGATCCAATAATAGATATAGACTGATTTAATTATTATTTTCCAACTAGTGAATAAATCTGATGAAACTCAAATCACATCATTACTTTTAAACCTGCTCGCTGACAGACATCCAAAGCATCAGCAGAGAGGCCGGGCCACCACACTCAGCTGTTTGCCAAAGATAAGCAGCATTTCCTCTGGAATTTTAAAGAATTTTTTTTTTTAACAACTAGATATATCAAGTTAACTAGGCAAAAAGGAACACCGACTTTGAAATGCTGAGCTCTTCTGTTTCTGATGTAAGCAGTCGCTCCCCTGCCTGCCTTGTAAGCGTAACTTTGCGAGATTCTGACAATTTATCAGCAGTTGAAGGATACCTTATTGAACATGATTTCTGTTATTTTTAGCTAAATAATTTTCAACCAAATGATTTTTTTAGTATGATATTCACAAATGCTTTAACAAAGGAATGCAGATGATTTGATGGCACGTGCCACCTGAAGCATCTGTTCTGGTGGCAGAAGGGCCCACATGGTCCCCAGCCCTCCTCTACGCTGAGTGCCAGAGGCTATCAGAGCACGAATTCCAGAGGCACTGGCAGCTACTGCATCTGGCAGGTTCTTTATAAATTCATGTTGCACGTCTTTAAAGTTTTGCAAGTTAAAATTTAGAAAACACTATAAATCTACAGGATGATTTCTTTTTTTGCGTTAACTTCCAATGTTACCTATAAAACAGTTGCTTTGTGCAGATACAGAAAAGAGATCTGAAGAACTCAAAGCCTCTTCAAATCAATCTCCAGGTGACTTTACTTGCCCAAGGTAACAAGGCGACATAAAATAACAGTGACAAATTTGAAAACACAATATACGTTACTTCTCCATTCACTATGGTATACGCACCAAACAAGGCCAAAAGCAACGCACCATCTTCTCACTCAATATTTACAAAACAATTACCTTTTGCTTAAGAATGTCTTCTTCATCAGTTACAGATTATCAATGAAAATTTTCCATAAAGACCATCTTTGTTCATTTCAAAAATTCAGGTCAACATGATTAAAATAATCGAGACAGGTTATACTATAAAATTTGCTTGAAATAAACAAATTTCAAATCATCATAGCTTTCATAATTTGGGGATTTAACTAAATAGGATGATTACGAACAGTCAAAAGGCTTACAGTAAATTACTTGCAATAATATAACTTATGTTGAAATATTTTACTTTGAACAACAATCAGAAAAAGGTTAGAGACCCTGTCCAAACCAGCAAGAGCCTACACATACGTGAAAATTGAGAAATTATATCAACAGAGAACATACATTGATTAATTTTAAATGATACTTGAGTTCTGAAACAGCAAATGCAATAGATATCCTCTGGTCTAAGTACACACTTAAAATCACATATTTTCCTAATTTACCATACCTTTCCTTCAATGAGTTGCACATGTGGGGCTCTAGCTGGGCTTCTGACGTCCCTTCTGCCATCGCCATCTTCTGCCACAGCAGGGCTGATGACTCCTGGGCCATATGCTGAAACATCCCGAGCGGGGCCCGGAAAATCCTTCATAAGACTTTGGTCCACATCACCAATCGGAGCTGGTAAAGAATGACCATGTAGATTACTTTAGGACATTTAAATGGTCCAACTTTATGGAACTTTCTCCCTTACACAGATAAAGAGGCAATGTGTAGACAAGAGGAACATTGTTTGAGCTCTCAAAATATCAATGTATCAAATAAAATCATTTTTAAACTTTTACTAAACTCTTAAATCCTGAATTTTAACCCATTGAACTACACGGGTCCTCAAATCACAGCTTTTTGAAGAATATACTCTGACCATGGAACTGGCCAGAAGGAGGAGCTCTAAGACCAGCTGAAACATGAGAGCTAGGCACTAAGTCAGAATTACAATGTGAGCAGTGTTTTAACTCTCTGGGATCTCTTTGATCTTGCCTGAACTTATTTCTGAATCTATTTATTACAACAAATAATATCTATTTATTAAAATGATTTGCTTCAATAAGTTTCAAAAATTCCTCCATAAAGAATCCTTTAATTTGAATACCATTCACAATTGTGACAAGACAGTAAAGGCAGATTTTAAGGAATTAACTTCTGTTTATGTTTAATGGTTTTCATTTTTCTAACCTCCCTCCTGAATGCCTCAATTTGACCTAGAGTAAATCTAAGACATGGACACCCTCCCACTCAGCAAACCTGGCCCTCATGGGCTCCCTTCCTCTCTCCTACAGATGGGCAGGAACATACACTGAGTTGAAATTTCCATCATGGCAGATCAACCTGATGGCCTCAGATCTCAACAAGGCAAAGGGAGGAGCAGCTGGCAAAGTCTCTGTCCATCCATAGCTTCTGCCCCAAATGACAAATAACCACAGAGGTCACTTCACTTGTACAAAAAGTGCCTGACTGACAGGGTGAGGTGGGCACAAGGTCATGCCCCTAAGGATGCCCAGGAAACAAGGCTGCAGGCTCTTGAAGGGCAGGGACTGTGTGATGCCACCTACCACACTGAACTTGGGAGGCCTCAAGTACCTCCAATCCATGTATTACAGGAAATCTCTTGATCCACACCCCTCACATGCTCTGTCCAAAACTTCCTTCTTCCCCAGTCCTGCCTTTTTTTGCCAAATATCACCTTCAACTTGTACCCAGTTACTCCAGCCAGAATCCCTGGAGTGTCTCCCTTCACCTCAACACCAGCAAGTCCCAGAGGGTCCTCAGATACGTTTCCAAATGTGGCCAGTTCTTCCATCTCTATTTTACCACTCAGGTCCCTTCTAAGACTTTCACAGCCCTCAACCGCTCACACCAAATCATAAAATGAACTCACATCTTACATTAAGTCTAATTATTTTCCAGGTTTTATTTTGTTAAACTTCTGAGATTTTAATAATTTTCCCTTGGAAAGTATACGGCTATGAGTAACTCCTTTAACTTGTGATTATAATTTCTAAGCACCCATTACACACACTCAGAAATTATTGCACAATGGGAAAATCTGATCTAGAAATATTTTCACATGTAACGATATTGAAATTTTAAAGGATATCAAATTTAAAGCTATATGATGAAGCTGACAAAATGTTGACTTTGCATACTTTTAAACACTATTAATTCCAGTTTGGGAGGGTGGGGCTGGGGAGTTTGTTTTGTTTTTTGCATTCTGAAGTAATTTTTTCAGGTCTTAAACACTTGCAGAACCCCAAGAAGCCTGTAGGCCGCAGGCACTGTGCCCATGATACCAAACGGCTAACTGGCCTCTTACCTGCCCAGGCAAGAGCACCACGACTCTCACCCAGCCAGTCTGCCTGAGCTTCCTCTCTAGTCATTCTCAACACTGCGCCAAGTGATTTTTTTTAAAAAAAAGATAGCACTGTGCACTTATGTGCTTGCACAAGTGTGCACACACACATATACGAACCCATCAACGGTTTCCTACAGCACCTAGAATAAAAAAGCACACTCTTCACTACGGCCTGCAAGTCCCCGCGCGACTGCCCCAGCCACCGCTCCCCATCACGTACTCAGCCCAGACTCCACCTGCCCTGCTCCTGTTCCTGGTTGGCATCGAGCTCTCCCTCTCTCATAACCCTCACACCCGCGGCTCCTGCTCTACTCACAGCTGCCTCCTTCTCGTCTCTGTCTTTTAAGTCTCAACTCAGATGGTTCTTCCTGAGTCAGGCCTTCCTGCCCTGGTGACCCAGTCTAAAAAGCGCCCCTGCTTTTTCTACTTTTCACTTTCAGGAAATCATTCTTCCCCGTTCTCAAATGCATCTCGGTCGTTAGTTCTCTTAAATGACCATCTCCCTCTTTTTCGGTTTGATTTTCCAATCTCAGAATCTCACTGTTCTAAAATAGCAGTTCTAGATTGATTTTCATTTGATATTTGATTTTAGATATCAGTAATTTTCACACTCTAGATAATCACTAGCCGATTTATTTTAACTTGTCAAACCTTAAAGTGAGGAATATTTATATAATTAAATTAGTCTAGCTTACCTTAAAAACGAAACAGGAAAAAGAAAATACAATGCACGTTGATAACAACAACAAAGGTGCAGTGATGGGGAGTGGTGCAGAAAATGAAGCCCAGTACCAGGTTACAGCCTAGCTTTGCTCTGGGGGAATAAGAGGAATATAAACCCTAACCAAATAGTTCACCGGCTGTCTGGTCATGTATTGGCATGAAAAGCCTTCTATTTCTCACAATAACACAATAATCCTTTTGATGACTTGCCCATCTGATTAATTACAGTGTCCAAAACACAAAAGGAAAAATAATGGATTACTGTGCCGTGTTTGTTGCTTGTACTTGTAAAAATCATTGTTTTCAGATACAGACCTACTATAACCCCTGTGCTAAACCCGCCCGTGCAAGATGGTGGGTTTCCGTGAGCACAGCTTACATACCTCAAAGAAACGCAGTGGTTTACTGCTCTTTTCAAACTCTAACATTTGCCATACAAGAGTTATAAAGCCTCATAGTTTACAACAAAGGCTGAAACAGTGTTCCAGAAAAAGGAACGATTTCTCTCAGGGCATCAACAACACTGACTGCATTTATTCAGCACTTGTATAAATTCTCTGTGGCAAGGGGCAAGGCTTGTGAAATATTTACATGAGTGGGCACATTTTTCAGATTTACTTGAAAAAAGTGCTCAGTTCAACAACTAAAAGATAGTTGACAAGATGAGCTAAAAGATACACTGACAGCTATCGTACATTCATAATTCACTAAATTTAAATCACTACATTTGGGAATATGGACATTTACTTGAACCAGCTTATGATCCCTATGCATATTTTTTGTGTGGTCTCATAAAACTATATGGAAGAGTCTCCAGAATCAAGACTTAAGAACTCTATACTCCCACCAAGAAATCCTGAGAAGCATCTCTGTGTGTCTGCCTGGGTCTGTTTTCCCAGTTTATTCCAGGAAAAACAGACTAAGGCCAAAGGGTGTCAGTCCTCCACTAATGAGAGAGCATTTTTATCTATCAGCATACCTGGTCTGTTTTAGCTAACCATGTAAAATATAAGTTGTTCAAGTTCATATTTCAGAAAGAGACCAGTAATAACAAGGAATCAAAAAAGGTTTTTGCTGACAAACAGTAGTAAAAGAGAAGTTTTCAAATTTAATATCACTATTTTTGTATACGTTTTGAGATTAATCAACCAAAAAATGTTGGAAAACTACTACTCCTAGTAGAAAGTCCTCACAGCAATTAGTTTCTATTAGGTAGAAAGAAAAATGAAGTCTTTCATAAAGCACCTAATATAAAATTAACCTTAGCTCTTATTTAAAAAAACCTTCTATTAACCCAAAATTAGACAGAGTAATAAGATACATATATGAAGGGAAGCAACGTCAGTTTATTTCCATGAGTAATTTATATAAAACTACAAACATGTAGCTAATTAGAACTCCAACAGAAAAAACATAAAAATTTATACATATCTCCCCTTGAGTAAAGAAAAAATGAACGTATTATATTTCCTTTCCTTTTGTTAAAACACTGTATTTAAAACTAACTCTTTGAAGCTGTGAATGGTTTCTCATATGCAGAAAAGTTTGACTTCAGTAAGAGTTTTTAAACTCATAAAAATTTGGATGTTTTAAGTTCTTTTGAATAAAGGTTTGTAAGTTACCACACCAAAAAACCGTTGGAATTACATTCTTGCCATTAATTAACAAGTTCAGGAAAGTAAGCCACATAAACTACTTCACAAGTCAGACCAGTAAAAACGTGTTTGTCCAACATCTCTTCAACAAGAACTCAACATTTATGTGCACCGACCGTACAAAGAAAACTTAGGTTCAGAATGACAACTTCAAAACACTACAAAATTATTTTCTTCTGAGTATAAGAAATAGCATTTTATTTATTCAGAAAAAAATGGCTATCCCTCTAGGGTGTTTCTGGGGGCCTTATTAACTAGATGAACATTTTCTGATCCCACTGCATTAGAAAAAGATTAACACAACCGCAAACTACCCTCACTGTGTTTACCTCCATCCAGACTCCTGGAGGCCCGCTTACTGGAGGTGCGCTCAAAGTGCGGCGCAGGCCGGTCAATGAGGGTGCTCGCCTGGCGCGTCTGGGCTTGGGTGCGGCCGCTGTAGCGAAATTTGGACCCCAAGGTCAGGAACTTGGCCTTTGGTGGCTGCTCTGGAGACACAAGCCTATAGGGGAGAAAAAAGGGAAGAAAATTAGACCTTACGGATTTATATCTCATTTTATTAAGCATGATTACTCAATCAAAAAAAGATGATGCCTAAACTTTCTAATGAAAAACAACACATTATTATAAACCCTCCTATATACAAAGCTTTATGATAGTGCTAAGATGAATAAATCCACATTCATGGATTTGTAAATAACCTTTTCCTCCACCTGAGCAAAAGAGCAGCTGTTCCCAGGGTGTATCAAAGGTTATTTATTTGTATTAGCTTCAATCATTTATATAAACACATATGTCTGAATTCTTGCTCCTAGCTAAAAGTGCCAAGTAGCAATCCATTACCATTAGTAATTCTTAATATTTATGTCTATTTCTCCTGGGAAAGAACATCCAACTCAGGAATCTGTTCCATCAAATGATGCTTTCCCACAAAGAATGGAGCTGTAGGGATGACTAAATAACCTTTCATGCCAGCATAATTCTACTGCTGAAAGCCTGGGTACATAACGAATGAA
Source organism: Equus przewalskii (assembly GCF_037783145.1). Classification (NCBI taxonomy): domain Eukaryota; kingdom Metazoa; phylum Chordata; class Mammalia; order Perissodactyla; family Equidae; genus Equus; species Equus przewalskii. The sequence continues at coordinate 76,755,627 of NC_091839.1, forward strand.
GTCAAAGTTTCTCGATGTTAAATCCTTCCAGACCTATGCAAAAGCATGTTTTTAGTAAATGAGCCAATCTTGTCTGGAATACAACTGAAATTGTCTCGTTTTCGTTGTCTGATCAAGAGTTGGCAAAACATCTTAACAAAGAGATAATCTCAGCACTCTTGCAGAGTTTATTAAATAAGACTTTCGTTGACAACTCCAGAATATGAAGAATTCTTTAAGAGCTCTTCACCATTTCAAGTATTTCTAGACCTTCTGCTCAATCTTTTAGAAATCCTCTTCTGCTTAACAAGCAATGAAAAGGGAGTCAAGTCAAGGTAAAGCTACATGTAATAATAAAAGAGGCAATCCTCCATCAAGTCAGGAGTCTCAACAGCATTAACCCAGAAAAACAACGCGTTTCAATTAAACTGATGAAAGAAGAGCTCAAACACTCCAGCTGTCTTGGTGTTAATCTAGAGTTGAAAGGTAGCAGGCGTGTTTCTTGAAAACTTCCACTTCCTGCCAACAGATTTTCAAAGGAGATACGGCAGGTACTCAATAAATACAGGCTGGATCACTAGAGAGGATCTTAATGTCACCTTTTACTATATGAGGCCACCTGAACTTAAGCAGCTGGAAGACATGTCTACGAACCCATTTTTCAGAGTTCTCCTTCCTAGTATTACAGAGTCATAGCATTTAAGAACAGATTTTGAGCTCCTGAGCCAGGATTTTGGAGGAGGGAAGTTGGGCTATGAGCTCTATAACTTCTGACACATTGCAAGAACTATTACCAAATATTTCAGTCTTAATTCAATAAAGCATAAAACAACCCCACTGCCACAACTAGTCCATTTAAATGAAGTTGTTGGTTTAATTTTTTCCCAGTTATGAAAGTGGGCTTTCATTTATATAAGCTGGGGTATGTAACCAGTCAAATATCTAAGTCTAGGTGAGAAGAATTCTCTATCACCATATTTCTCTAGACTAATTTATTTTTAAGATAATAGACAGTTGGTTGCCATTTAGTGCATATCAGAATCATTATCCACTTACACACTCTGTAAAAGATATTTTATGAAAAATACAAATCCCAGAAACACAAGGCAAACATCTTAAAGGCAGATATACATCACAATGCAAGAGGAGGAAAGTCATTAACTAGAGGATTTTTGTTTTATTTATTTCCAGCTGAGATAAAATGCTGCCTTGCCAACTGGCACTGGTGACCACATACACAAAGTATTAGCTTACAGATTAATTTTCTGATGACAAAGAAATCCTTAAGTAATTATGTTACAATTGAGTAGAAACAAATATCAAAATAAAAAAGGGTTAACACAGATATTAGCTTTCTCTAAAAGAATTTTTTTGGTGACTTAAGTCAATGATAATGTAAATAAATTTTCTAAGAAAATGTAGGCCAAGCAACAAAATATTTCAATACTATCACTTAAAGATCACTTAACAATTATTTCCATTTGATATTACTTTCATTTTCTACATCAGACCCTATCTTCATAAAAATAACATCAAAACCACTACAAGACATCTATCATTTCACTTTTGGGACTTTAAAAGCTACAATAAAGGACTCATCATGACAGAATATTAAAGGTCTTGAGTAAGATGATTTAACGATGTTGGCAGAAATGAATTCAACTTTTACATATTTTACTGCTTAAGAAGCATGTTAACATCTTAGTTTTGTAAAGATCCTGCCATTGTAAATCAACTGTTATTAATGTTGGTCTATGGAAAACAAGGGAACATTTTAAGAAAACCCACACGTCGATCACTAAAGTCAAGCACACTTTTAACGATAAAGCTCGCTACGAAGGGGCTGACGACCCTCATTCACTTGAGATTACTCTGGAGCCACAATGCCATGTTTACACGGCAGTTTCATGTGAAGTTAGGAGAACCTCAGGTTAATCTTTCTGACACACCATCACCACCAACAAAAAAAGCACTGAGAAAACGGATCGCAGCACACAGGCTGCAAACACCACAGGGAAGCAGAGCGCAGTCGGGAGGCTGGTGGGCACCGAGGCCCCACCGCCTGGCTCTGCACCCCATCTGCACCCGTTACTACCTATATGACCAGCGGCATGCCTCTTCACTTCTCTGTGCCTCGGTTTCTCCACGTGTAAAGTGAAGATAACGGCAGCTGCCCCCTAAGATTTGACATAAGAATTAAAAGAATTAATCCGTGTACAGCACTTACAATGGTGACGGGCTCTACTAAACACTCAGGGAAGGAGAGCAGCTTTATTATAATTTTCTTGTTCTACTAATATTAGTCTAGCTGAGCGGCTACCACTAAACAGAAAAATCTATTTTTTAACAGCTTTAATGTGAAAGCTGTCTTAATTTTCTAAAGAAATTATTTGCATCTTTTGTGATGAACTAAGACAGAACGAAATCCAGATTTGATTCAAAGCACTCTGCAAATTCTGATTTGCCCTGTGATAAATGCATTATTTTATATCATTTCTAAGCACAGTTATGCAAGGTTTAAAAATATAAAAATGCCTTCATTAACCATTATTTCAAAAGTCTGCAGGAGCCAACTCTCTACTTTTAAATTGGCATCCGTGGTCTGCTAGCAAAATGATGGCAGGACGGACCTGTGGCTTTGCGGGGCTAACAGACATCTCAGAACCTCTTGCTAGAAGAACACGAGAGGGAGGACAGCTCACAGGTGAAGGGCGTGCGCTTTAAGATCAGAGAGCCGAGGCCCCCTCTGCCCGGGTGCCTGGCCGCTGGGCACCTCCATGGACACCCAGCTCTGAGCCGCAGTGTCTCAACGGGGATGACGAACAAATGAGATTGCGCAACGGAAAGCAATCGTTTTGTGCTGACAACAACATCCGCTCAAGGAATGTCAGCATTTGTCATTTCCAAAATCATTACTGCTTTCACTATCACCACAGCACAGCGAAGCCTGCCGTCAGTCAGCCCTGGAGCCGTGTCCTTTAACTCATCACTGCTACCCACCGGCTGTAACGGAGGCAGGCTCACATCGTCTTAGGAGAAATTCATCATGAATCCCAAGATAAATTATAAACTTTTCAAAGATTTATATGATTAGCGTAATTAAGTTAGAAAGATTCAAGTAGTATATTTTATGAGTTACATTTCTCCTCTAAAATGAGTATATTGGAGCAGTCTTGAAAATAGATATTTGTCAATTTAACTTGAAGAAGGAGTCATTCGTACCAGCTGACAATTCACTTTAAAAATAGCATACTGTGGTCACCAAACTAAGGATAATGATGACAATGATGATAGTCATGATGATGATAAACATTATCATAAACCAGAAATGGTTCTGAATTTGTTATCTCATTTACTTTTCAGAACAATCCTATAACAACCCTATAAACCTGTGGGGTAGATACTACTACTATCACAGGGACGATGGACGATCAAAGTATGGCTCAGAAAGGTCGAGTAACTTACCCACAGTCACACACCTGCTCTGTGGTGGGACAGGATTAGACCCTAAGAGTCTAGAGCGAAAACCTTAAAGATGAAGGGCCTAGATACCCAGCTGTATAGACTGCTGTATAGGAAGCTGAGGAAATGGAGAAAACAAAGATCAGCCAAGTATACCTGTAGGAAACATGCTCTTGAAGAAAAGTATGAAAGGAGACAGGACACAGCTAAAGTAGGCTAGAAGGTCTAAGGAGATCTGTTTTTCTTTGGTTTTTAAAGGAACAAGACAGGGACATGTTTACTAGCCGAAGAGGAGGTCAAAGGCACCCACCAAGAGCACATGATTTACAAAGCACGATCCTGTGTGAGGCATGAAATGAGGGATGGAGGCAGAGGAACAGACCACATCTTCTTGGAGAGGAGAGGAGAGGAAGGAAGGGAGGAAGGGAGGGAGAAGGGAGGGAGAAGGGAGTGCTGCCCAGTGATGGGCAAAGCGGAAGAAGAAAGGCAGAGGAAACGAGAAAGCTCATGACCCACAGCTTGTACCATCCATGTGCTGCACGATGGGGGACATCTGAGCAGAGAGGCAGCGGTGCGTAGGGGCTCTAGATGACCCTGAAATAACCCTGAATATCTGGGATGGCAGAGGAAGTCACAGGACTGACTGACTGCCTGGTAGCACTGAGGATCCAGCTGCTGTGGAAAATGATGACCTCTCTGTAAGAGCACTAGCCCACAAGGTCGTGTGACTTTCTCTTATAAAGAACGAGCACGTGTGTCAGCACAGCTATTTAAGGCAGCACCTGACAGCACAGGTACAGAAGCAGTGAGGTCGGGACACAGGACTAATCTAGGACCAGCAGATTGGCAGGCTGATATGCAAAGAGGGCAGGGATTTGCGGGGGTTAGAACACTCCTGACACAGTAGCAAAAGGGCAGACGACAGGGTTCTGGGAGGTTTGGGAGAGAAGTTAAGCAGGAGGGAGCTGATAGGGACAGCTACATGAAACCTAAGATGAGTGACAGTGGAAAGAAGAACAGCAGCTGGGCGGCAGAGTGTGGTGGGGGCGGGAGGGAAGGCGGCTGGAGCCACAAAGTGGAGTCTCGGACTATCGCAGAGCGGGATCAGATCTGAGTACCATAAGGCAGGGCCAGGGCAACAGAAACAGGCGTGGGGTGGAGTGCAGACAGCAGATCCAGCACTGGGGAGAGCCGAGAACCACAATACAGCTTACTGCATCTGCCACACTATCCACTACCACCTCTTCATATGTAGAGGGTGCCAAGAGCTGCTTTAATTAATTTTAAGCTGTTTTCTTGAAATTACCTGTAGAAAGTATGATGTTCCACACACACCTTCCATAGCCTTTTTGCTGCCCGATGGTTTGGCAGTTTGAACCCAATGGTGCTCTCAAACTGTTCCAGCTAGAATAAATCCATAAAATAAATCAGCACATTTACTTAAGAGATCATTAGAAGTCACTGAAAACCATGAATTCAGGTGTTCTGTAAGAAGTAATTCTTCTTCTTGAAAAAAGTAAATAATATTAGAATATCTAATATAATTATACAAAATAAATTTTTCACGGACTACAGTACTAGTTACTATGAAAAGGAAGTATCAACTACCAACTGAAGGATAAACCAATTACCCTTCAACATCCACTAAAATTCATTTTACCACCTTCCTCTTGATCTCTACCAACAGTGACCTGTTGCTAGCTGATTCAACAACAACAGCGAAAGGAGCCCCCACTACATGGCAGGCACTTCCTACTTTTTCTTTTCTGTGAAAGCCATGGCAAGTGCTTGCTTTTTAGCAACAGGGATATACACGCAGGTTGAGCATCAAGAACCCTGTCCTTTTTTGACCATGGAAGAATAAAGAATAGCTCATTTTTTTAAAATTCAGTGGGAAAGAATTCGCTCATGGCCACAAAGGCCAACACTGACCAAGGCTGACTGGACAGGCCCCGGGCTAAGGACACTGCTTACCTCTGCGGGCCTGACTTTGATGTAGAAGTTACTGCGCTTATAGGAAATTTTCAAGATTTTCGGCCAGGCAAAACGATTGATTCTCAGTCTGTCTTTGTAGATGAGGAGCCCGTTGGCACACACGCCCAGCTTGATGTCCACGCCTTCTGAGTCCTGCCGAGTGGAAGCCATTGACCACGGTTAGAGCTGTGGGCGTCACACAGATCAGGGAGCTAACAACCCCCAACCACAGCGAGGAGGCCAGGTGAACACTTGTCTTGAATCTCAGTGACGGCCCACAAGCTAACAGCAACAGCAGGGCACGGACGCATCTTAAATTTACCCATCTCCAGGGCTCAGATTTGAGTTGCCAACGAGGGTTGGCAACAGGACTATAGGACACTGTATTTTTCAAAAGGCATAATTTACATGCTCTCAAGTTCAGTTGTAAGAGCTAAAGGGGAAAAGTGAAACAATTCAATTTAGATATCCTGAAGACATTGGAGATAAGTGTGTTTTCTGAGAGGCTATTCCAGCCCTAGGGGGACAGCCCTGTCCTAGGGTAGGGGACAGTCAGCTGCCTACCCTAAGTTGCGTGCAGCCACCTTACTTCAGGCAAATTCATCTCAGATGGATTGTGCTAGCTAAGAGCTGTTAAAATTATGCCTATATTCTACAAAACACCAATCCCTCACAGAAGATTTCTCTGCTCAGCTGACAGTGTCGAAATCTTTGAATTCTTTCAATGGTTTTTCCCTAACTCAGGGTGCTGACATCCAGTTCTCCTTACAGCATTCCTCTGGCTGGCGGATCTCAAAGGACCACGGACTATCCTTGAACTTACTCAGAACGTTTTCCTTCCCCAGCATTTTAATTTGGAACAGATGACAATCTAGAATAATCACAAACCTGAAAGGTTTTTAAAAATCAAATAAATTTACAGACAAAAGTAAAAAACTGTCTCCTCACATTCCAAGTAGAGATGAAGATCTAACACACACAATATTCAAAACACACAAATCAACGTTTACCTTCAAGAGAAGAGTGGATCCCATTCAAGAGACGGAAAATTGAAAATACTCAGATTCACATTTTCAGAAATCATTGACAACAAGGAACAAATTCCCACAAAACATGCTGAAACAAACACCACATTCAGCCTAGGTCTCGATTCAATAAAAGCATAAAAAATAAAAAATAAAAGCACAACATTCCAACTGCCTCGTTACTGAGAACAACCTAACAGTTTATAACAGCTTTGAAAAGAGAAGTGTAGTACTAGGTAACTGATGTCAATTGCTTTTGCTGCTATGACATTTGAGTAATTCATAGATACAAATAAAACTACCTTAGGCCATCTAAGAAGATTTAGAAATCTAATCTAGAAGGTGCTTTATTCACCCATGCCCTGGCAGCCACAGTTCTCTCTAGGAACAGAGCGAACGTGCGGGTGAACCAGGCCCAGGTGCCCAAGAACCTGGCACCAGAACAAATGGTGTGTTTGCCAAAAACGTCACCAGCCACGGCCACGCGGAGCAGCCCGGAAGACTGCCCGAGACAGCATGTTCCCACGAAGTAAGGAGGTGACCTCGTTGGAAACAGTGAACAAAGCCATCTCTAGTCTTAAGCAATCTTTAGTCAGGACACTGAAGCTATTTTATCAGACTTAAGAATAAACACAATCTGGATCCTAGTAAATCGGTTGATTTTTGGTTGTTCCACATATTGTTTTAGAATTATCAGTATTTGTGTGAATAGAAATTACAGATAAAGGGTAAGAAGTGAAAGGGAAAAAAGCATGCCTTAGTCCTCCATATTCGACTTCCGTTATTGAGCAACAAAGTCAGAAACATTAACTGATAAAAAGGAGCACCTTCTCAGCCTTGCTCAGCAGCCTCAGGAAGCTGCCCCATATGGACCTCAACAGGATCCCATGCCCACTGGCTTCCGAATGCATCCAGCCTGTGGAAAGGTCTCAAAGGAGATCAGAGAGAGGAGGGAGGGAAGGGATGTGTCCCTCTGACAACTGTGGCTCCTCTCAAGACAGCCCTCTCCATATAGACCTCTCCTTCCACATTCTGGCAAGCACCCTTTGCCCTCACCCCTCAGACCCAAGGGTCAGAGGGCAGCCGTGACTGGCTCAGAGGAGCCACACAACTCTGCGGTTTCCCTGTATCTTTCTCAAGAGTCCTTTTATTCAACCCTCTTCAACTTGTCCTAATGTGGGTGTGCCATTAAGAACTCTTCTAATAATGAAAGATGAATGGAAAAATTTCTTAAATATGATCAAGACAATGAAAAATGTATAAAGAAACAAAACTTTAAACTACATGAGAAGTTCTTTTACATTGATAATCTTTTCAACGAGCTACAAATATCTTGCTTATCAAATATCATCTATCAGATGATAAACAGAAGGAATGAATGTGAGTTTATATTGTTTTAAAGTGATCTGCTCCTCACCACACAGCAAGAACTGAAATTATACTTATAATAGAGCCTGCAATTTTTAGTTTTCTAAGACACAACTTTAAAAACAAGAACCTCAAAACCTTGCAGCATTGCCATCTAAGAACTGGTTTCTAACTAACGATCAATGAAGCAGGAGATGTAAGATTGACATACGACAGAGTAACAGGGTGTAGAGGACCAGAGAGGCCTGTCTCCATCACAGAGAGAAACGAGCGGGAAACCCCATGTTGGGAAGACCTGATTCACCTCCTGGGAAGACTGACCAGGCAGATGGGGCCGCTTAACAACAGGGTGCTTTAAGCAAGTCATTCTCTGCACTCTGTTTCATGCAGTTTTGTAAAATAAAAACCTCCCAATCTTACATAAGAAGGCGCATGTGAAAGTATGTTTAAGAATCAAAGGCATACAGCAGCTAGCAGTTAAAAATGATGCTGCCAGAGACTATTTACTAACATGGAATAGTGTTCATACGAGCAAGTAAACAAAAAAAAATAATAAAAACCTCATGAAATGATCCTTATAGCATGCTCCCATTTTTAAAATGCATGAGAGTTGAAATACTCAGGTTTTTTAAAAAAAACAAAACGTATCGAAAAACTAACAGTGCTTATTTCTGCATGAAGAGATCTCAGTGATTTTTATTTTCTTCTGTTTGCCTCTGTTTTCTATAATGAACATACATTATTTTTGTAATAAGGAAGAATACTTAAAGAATAAAGGAGGCCACTGAGGGAAAAAGAGTGCTTTGAAAATATGAAACACTTAACAAAAAAGCAGGAATTACTAGTCTGAGGCCTGGGGAGGGAACTGCTCTCTGAGCAGGGGCCTTCCTAGAGATTCCCCAGACCCCACAGCCTGGGCTTCCTGGGCCACATCCAGGGATGGGCTGCGTGTTTTAAGAGCAGACGAGCACAGGTTCCCTCAGCACACTGAGGCGACTCCGGACCTATTTTTCAAAACCAAGCCCACCTTTCGCCTCACGTCCTGTTCCCTCCCTTGGCTCTCCCCACCAGGTGGTCACTTGAACCAGGATAACGACGCAGGTGACGTCTGTTACTGGTATTCTCCCAACCCAACCCCACCTTCCCCTAGCACCTGTGTTCACTGTCCCATTCTTTGCCCATCTCTTAAATGAGACGCGGTGCTTCATCCCCGGGAACCTGCATCAGCCTACCTTACCTCACAAGAAGTACAAAACAGACCTCCGGGGGAAAGCCCAATAACTCGGGCTCCTTCACAGCCTGGAGCCCTTCTGGAAAGTGGTCAAATCCATGCCACTTTTGCGCTTTCATGGCTGCCGAGATCTGCTCTCCTTTCCCGGGACCGAGGCCGGAGAGGGAGCTGCGACGAGGCAGCAGGGGGCACAGCAGAAGCTGGGACACAGCATAAACCAGGATGAGGGGTAAAGAAGGCTGATGAGGTGAGTCTGACAGTAAGTACAGATGAAAGGGTATTAATTTAAAAGACTGGGAAGAGAAGAAAGAAGTAGGGGGAGAACAAATGGTCCCTCCCACAACAATCAGTCACCAAAGAAACATCAGAGAGACCTTCGGCTGAGGGTGAGTAGCCTGTTCCCAAAAGTGAACGAGGCTATTCCGACCCTGGCACCCTCTCAAATCTTCAGTCAACAGACTGGGAAGACGCCACTGCCCCATTGTGTTTACAGTACCTTGGCGTGATGGAGGTCAACACCGTACATGGAAAGCCTCTTTGCATTTTCTAAGAACTGAGAATCAGCTTGTGCAGGAGATAAGCCCCTAAAAATCAAAAGAAACAGTATTATCTCATTGGCGGATGGAAAGCAAATGTAGCCCAAACAGGGAAAGGGGTGTATAAGCTTTGAGAGTTTGGGGTGGAGGGAGTAACTCGGCTGAAGTTGCAGACTAGCAGCAGACAGGTAAGAAGGCTCCGCTCTCGGTCTCTAACATTTTCCTCTTAGGATGCTCCAACATAAACCTGTTCAGTGCAAGGAGGGGCATCTCCACCCTTTTCCCTTTTTAACTTAGAAAGTTGCTTTCCATTTTTTTCCACTGGAGAAAAAAGCCCCAGCAATAATGGGTATAACATAAATTAACTGAAAATAAAAAAGTGATGTCATCTTTCTGAAACAAATTCTTACTCCAGAGTTTTATACCACCAGGGCCGATCATAATAAAGATCAGAAGTGTGTGTGTTTGATTTTACACGTGGGGTAGTAAGACCTATCACACTCTGTCGACACTAAAGTTACTTCCATTCCTGCCTATATCCCCAACTAAACAACTTTTAAGCTCCTCGAGGGCGGGACCATGTCCTGTTAGTCTTCCTATTCCTTCCTCATGGCATTTCAGAACCTGAGATTTCAAATTCAAGTTACACAGACATGTCTATTGAGTAGAATTGGAATAAAGTTAATTTAGAGTCAAACACTGCATTTATTATTTTTTTAAAGCAAAGTCAATGAACATGGTCTGTTAAAAATTTTCTAATCTCTGAAAGTTCTTTCCAAATCATTTTAGTCAAAATTTTATAAAATTTCAATTTTGCAATATGGGATAAATTATCATTTGTAACTGGAGCTTTTACAACTTGTGCTAAAAAAAGTCTTATTTTCACACAGATATACAAGTTCTCAATATGGTATTTAAGTAATTAAGTAATGCTTAGCTAAACCAAAAGGTTATCTTTTGTGAGCAGGGGAAGCACCTGTGACTTTCAGTTGCTACTCCCACGTCCAACGCCACTCACGTTTCTGATTCAGACCCTGATGCCTCACTCACTATCTCCCTGGCTTTCTTAACAAATATGGTCATGAAAACAATTAAAAGGCAGAAAAACTATATAGTAAATGCCAAACAAGTATGTGGGTCTGTTTGTTTCAAGTGTATGTGTTAAGGGATAGGACTGGGAGGAGGAAGGAGGCAATGTCATAGGGAAAAGTCAATTTTTTCGATAAATGAACACATTTAGCATCATGAGCATAGTTCCTCGTAGCTGTAAAGACAATGGAAGGATATGTCAAGGGCGGCAGGCTGTCTTGATTAGTGCAAGGTGAAGTTCCAAAAAGAAAATCTGGATAATCCCATAAACTATGCTCAAACGTCTAGCAAGTGTTACAAGCGGAGCTATTTATACCCGCCACGGCGACTTTCTCTCCAGGAAGCAAGTCAACGGACCTGTGGGTTTTGTGCAGCTCCGCCACCTTCTCTTCCAGCTCCTTGGTCTGGTTCGGGGCAAACTGGAAGTCACTGAGGTCATTACTGCCATGCTCTTTTGGGTCGTAGTCCCCAAGTTCAGCCTGCAGTGTGTAAGATCCCAGGAGGGCATGAGTGACAAAAGAGCAGGGCAGGCGGCCAGAGGCGATGTCCTGCCGGAGCTGAAGGCACAAAAAGTATCTGCAGGAGCAAGGAGAGAAGAGTCGGGGAGAACAGTTAGTGGAGATTGGAGTGCTCATAGCCCTGGAGCTCTAATACTCCTTCAAACGTAAATAGCCCTCTTCAAACCCACGGCAAAAGAAGCCTCCTCTAAGAAGCCCACCTTGCTCCTTGACTCCTAACCTCGTGGTTTATTTACAGAAACTGAGTCCAGAGGGCTCAGTTAACAGAACGGAAATTCTGAACTGCGTTCTGGTAATGGTGTATCATTGCTATTACAATAAAGCGTTTTGTGACTGAAGGTAAAAATTCCAAACACTTAGACTGTCTCTTTGGATTTAAAAATTGCCAAGCCCCTCAAAAGTTGTAAAGATGAATGAAATAAAAATAGAGGCAGTCTTAAGCATTTGCAAGAAAAGCTGAGGTCACCTACCCTTTATCCTCTCCACCCTTTCATACTAATTTCTTCTTTCCTGAGCCACCTCCTAACAACAATTCTAAGTAAATCTCTACTCTGAAGCCCTCACTTGCCCATTTCCCCACCTAATGAGGCAGCCAGTTCAGTTTACAATAGAAGCAGCGTGGGCTTCAGAACCAGGCAGAGATGACTCCATGTGACCCTGAACAAGCTCATTTATTCACCTAAGGCTAACTCCCCACCTGTACCTCCCTCTGCAGGTGAGGATAAAAATTAGGTAATATAAATAAAACACCTGACGTAGTACCTGGGAATCAATAACTGGTAGCCATAATCATAATCATGTTATTATTAGAGTTATGATAATAATAGTATTCAAAGTTCCAAGTGGCTTACTACACAATTATAAAAGATTCTGGTTTTTTACTAAATAACATGCAGAAATGTTATTTATATTCTATGAGGATTTTTTTTTGGCCCCACTATCAACTCCTTTGGGTGATATATTAAAACCCCATTTCTACTCTCAAATTTAACCACTTGCTAAATGGCAGTGCCCTCATTCTTGAAGATCTTTTAGAGACTGCCATTCCTGCTGGCAGCTGCCACCTTCCTCCTGCAGATGCTTCTGCCCAGCGTAGGTTTCAGGGCCCCATCTTCCTTTGGCCCTGCACCCCACACATTCACACGGGTTCAGTGCCCCTGGTCCAGCATGCGGTATTAGCCATCGCGGGTTCAGTTATCCCTGGACTATGGCAGAAATCCCTCAGGCAGGGTGGGACTCTATCATCACCATAGTCCTACAGTTAGCAAAGGACTTGCTACGTGGCAAGTGCTCCATGACTTTCTCAGAAGGAAAGTCGTCTGGCTCTCCCCAGTCTGGGTATTTTTACGCACTGCAGGAGCTCTCTTTCTACAGAGGATTCTATGTTTCCTTGACCCCAGAACACCTACAGCTACATTTATTTTAGAACACTAAATTTTAAACTATGATTCCAGGTTACCCTCAGCTTCTCTAAGTCTAATCAAGAATAGTGCCAGCTCTGCACATTCTATGGCACTTTTAAGTCCTCAACACAAAGATTTCTCTTATTACTAAAATCTTGTTGCTCCTGTCTATACTATTGTCTCTACCTTTCACATGGGTCCTTTCCTCTGTTTTCAAAGCTTAAGTCTATGATTAAAAAAACTTCAAACAGAAAGTCCCAGCAGCTTCCAGGATCTCCCAGCTCCATCTCCTCACCCAGCAGGACAGAGCTTTCTCCAAACATTATTCTGACCAGCATCCTTGCTCTCCTCAAAAGCCTGCCCCACCTTCAATGTTCACTCGGGTCGTCGTGAAGATTTCACTGGTGACATTCAGGTCCCCCAGCTCCACGCGCGGGCTGGCGGCAGGTCTCAGGCCGCTCCACCAAGGCTTTTAGTCAGTTCACTAGACTACATCACTCCTCCCACCACACACAGGGAGACTGCTCCAGCCCCGGGTACAAGGAAAACCAAAGCACTTTCTGATGCTGTAAGTTGTGATCACCAAGGATTATCATCCCCCAAACCAATTACTGCAAGGAGCGTGGACGTGCAGAGGGCGCAGGGTCACACCGCCCCATTACCTGCACTGTTCCCACACACTCCTGCAGGGTGGCTCTGTGTCACATGCACGCCGACCTGTCAAGTGTTATGCTCCAAGCAGCTCACTGTGCAGTTACAAAAGCTACTGTTTATTATTGACTAGCTGAAGCTAATTCAATCACACGTTGATTAGCATCAGTACATCCCTGCTCAGCAACAAGTAGTGAAGGGGAAAAACAGGCCTGTGATTTATCCAATCTTGGAAAGAAATCTCCATCATTCCTCTTTCACAGGCGTTATACACTCTGCACCTTTGCAACTTGATGTCTGACAACAAGGCTGGCCTAGCAGAAAGCATCAAGGCACAGGAGCCATGGGAGTCAAAAGCAGCGTCTTTCACTAAGACGCTCCAGCTTTCTACAAGTATACATACGGAACGCAGTTTTCCTTGGCCATGCCATGTACATAACCTTCTAAAGATGTACACAAATCACCCTATAGACCTACTCTTACCAAAGCTACGAAGCTCTGTCACTGGTACCCCACTTAACAGGGCTAAGCTATCAAGGCACTGTGGATACAGAATGTTCCTTGGTTCCCATTCAAATACGCAGTCACTCTCAGAATCAGTAAATGCTCTCTTGCTCCTAAAGGGAAACTTGTATTTGCAATTTAAGTGTATGTTCATATAGCCTAGATAATCTCAGAGGACATGGAAACGAAAAGCTATTGACTCTTGCATAAGAAAGCCTACCTTATCAGGTATCTTCCACCCGCCTGGGGGAGGCGTGGGGTGGGGGGGGGGCAACAAAAAAATTACAGTTCAATTGACTTCTAAAAATAATTTCATTTTTCTACCCTTATATCACCTTTGTAATATAAGACCCATGTGTGCCTGGGTTGTATAATAAAAACCATCTTAGCACTAAAATGTGAAATTTTAAAGATCAGTGATTTTTGAAAGTACTTGGAAACAAAGTAGTCAGCAATATTTTTAAAAATATTTCATTACTCAAATATAAATGAAGAAATCAAACAACAGTGAAAACAATTTTTGAAACTGGCAACATTTCAAACTAGTTTGGAGTACCCAACTTCCAAGGAAACTTCTAAAACTCAACTTAAGAAAAAACGTTTTGGTTTTAATCGTGAAATTACCCACTGTTCTCCCAGGGCACAGAAATAAATGAGAGCTATAAGTAAAGCTTCATTTTTAATGTAAATATAAAGTACCTGGTGATATCTTCAGTCAATTGAGAAGGATCAGGAGGATAAAACTTCACATTAAAGGTGAACAGCCAGGGAAGATCTGTAATTATTAAATATCATGGTTACTTATCCAACCAACAGAATGCCCATTTAATTTGATAAAACTTAAAGGTAAATGTTCAAACAGTAAGGACTAGTCCCACTGGAAACCAGTTTAGAGAATTTCATTTTTTAATTTAAAAGAAAATATCATTTACCAAACAAAAATCAAATGAAAAACAAAATAAAAATCAATTACATAAATAACCCATCACTAAAGAATAATAGGTTCACTTTTTCATAAACATTTCCTGCTACTTCACAAACCTTTTATATGGTGATTATGCAAAAATTTTAATATAACTTCCATGTAATAGTTCTGAGGTAAGATTTGTTTTAACCACTGAATCTCTCGATCGTATATTCTCAACTCTTTTTTAACAAAAAGAAAAGCATTTTAGGATTTCTACATTGTTGGGGGAAGGAGGGCTAATGAGCAAGTGATCCTAGCGCCATCCAGGAAATGATTAGTGGGCTATTCGAAGGACGCGTTCAAAGACACTCCAAAGAAGGTAAAGACTGGTAAAACGTCACAGGATTTAGGACAATAAAATTACTTCCCAGGTTTTATAAAGGGGTGTAAGCATATTCATACATAACATACAGTTTGCTCTACTGTGCCACAAACAACGAACGTATCAAACAACCATGTCATAAATGACGTATTAAAAGTTAAAATATTGCTACTTACACATTAACACTTAACTCAAGTTTGAGATATCATGCTTTGGATGGCGTTAAAAACGAACAAACATAAAAACACACAACTCTGGGAAGAGGGCAGGTATTATTTTTCTAAAGGGACCAAGTAATTCCACTGGCCTGGATTTAGAGCTGCTCTAAAAGTTCATAGTGTTTCTAATATACACAAAAAAGTGTGTGTGTGTTACTTCACTCTATGCATATTTGAAAGCCTCACAATCGCTTTAATTTACAGACTTGAAGAAAATTGTACTGAATCCCATTCTCCTGTTCAACGAGTCATTTTGCCCTTTTCCCACCATCAGCACATTAACTTTTCTCTCACTCAAGAGTCAGCGAATACTTTCTGAATGGCTACTGGGAACACATAAGCACTTTTGCTGGATTTTGGCTCAATACATCACTATTCTAATAAAGTCAATCCTGCTGAATTTAAGGAACAGATTTCAGTTCTGCGTCACACATTTAAAATATCATAATGGGATACAGGACTTTCCTGAAGATGGGGAGACACGAGGTTTCTTGGCCTGCAGCGCCACACTGGGTGTGAATACACACTTCTTCAAGGTAACTGCTAACGCACCATTATGCAAACTCATCACAGGATTATCATTTCCTAGTGGATCCTGATTTTTTGGTTTTTAGGTATTAACATGAACACATGCTTACCTGGATATGACTACTAACAGAACACATATTTTAGCAGCAATAACACGGAACTTTGAATTATATTATCATAATTTTTGCCTAGCTATATATAAATAGTCCATCTGGCTATGGATTGTTTATATATTAATCACATGCAAGCCTTAGATATAGTCTTATTGGCGGACATTTGAGAAAAAGATTTTAAGGCAAATTTTAAATAGGAACCAATAGGTTGTCGGTTTTCCAAAGTAACTGAAAAAAGGTTAATATTTACCTTTGCTAATTGCCTATTAACTGAAAAGAAACAATAAAATCATAGGAGAGGCTGGGCTGACACAGAACAAGCAGTTCTCTTGTCCATTTCAACAGACGCAGACGGAAAGAGGTAAAGACAACAACTGAAGCTCCATTTCCTCAGCCGACTTTCACGACGAGGACAGGATCCCACTTAGAGAACCACCTCCAATAGTTTTGAAAAAGTCAAATCCTACTTGTTACTGTTATTCCTCTTGCCAAACCACAAGGGCAAAAGTCCTGAAATAACTCTAAAAACTTCACAAATAATCAAAGCAGAAGGCTGTGATTCATAATCAGCAAAAGTCTTGCCTTCCAGAAATGAGGAAATCTCGGCTCTGACATGAGCAGCACACAGAACTAATCAAACAAAAGCCAAACAAAACCACAGGAAACAACTCAATGGAACATCCATCATGTTGCACGGGTTATCCTGTTCTCTCTCTGGAGTGGGTCATTTGGCTGGTCTGGTTTCAGAAAAGTGAAAGAACACACATCTGTGCCTTTTTGTATGTACGCACTTTGCAGAGCATGAAATGACTGCAGAAGCGACAAAGGAAAGTTCCAAAGCTCTCAGGTACAGTTTCCTCTGCAGTGTAAGCATAATGTACCTGTGTCCAATCACTCCTTTTCTTTTCTTTCCCCTTTGCCATCATGACGCAAACATAAACAGATGAAACACCAAGGCAGGAAATGCAGGAGGTAAGAGGAGGGGGATGGAATGCTGGAAAGCCAGGGATAACAGTCAAAAGGCAGGGTCACCAACCACCCCAGTCTGCCCGGGATGTCCTGTTTCAGCACTAGAAGTCCCACATCCTGAGAAACCCCTCAGTCCTGGCAAATCAGGAAGGTCACTTTAATCAAAGATATAAAAAAAGGACAAGAAAGATGAGTCTAGAAGGAAAGGACACGGGAAAGATAAGGCATATGCTCCGAATAAAAAAGGAGAGTAGTAGGAAAGAAATGATAGGAAGACTACCAAAAAGATTATAATTCAAGAGAGAAAAAGAAATGAAGAAAACCATTGTGGAAAACCTATAGTGAGAGACAGAAGGCAGATGGAAAGGAAGAGAGGGAGAGTATAGATCTGTTCCAGCGTCCTGACATTAGGAGGAACAAGGAAGCAGGGAAATGAAGCCCACTGTGCCAAGCGCGGCCTGCAGGCTGGCTCAGGGAATGCTTCCTCCCTGGACGGCTCTGGGGCCCACGGTCCAGAAGGGTTGGTTAGGATTCTGTTCTCCTGTCCTAAAAGTTCCTGCTGTTTGTGGCTCCCTAGCTTTTCTGCTTCAGTCATTCACAGACCCTAAAGGAAATTAAGTGTCCAGATCCCCTATCAGAGATCTTTCTGGGGTGACAATGTTTCTTGACACAGATATCACAAAGCCAGCCACAGACAAGGCAGCCTGCAGAGAGAGAACCTACGGAGGGAACTGAAGCTGGTCAGAGCAGGACACGGAGTCCCTTTGGGAGTCTACAGTGAAACCAAATGGGGGACAGGGCCAAGCAGGACTAACTACAACCCCAGGGCTAACGAGCACATCAGGTGGGCTTGGGCTGTGGAACAAACGAGTGCAGAAGTATTCAAACTGCGGAGGACTGGAAAGAGGGCTCTGCGTGCTTTTTCTCTCCAGTCCTCACCCCAGCATGTCTACACACAGCATACCCACGTGCCTCGGGGCCAGAGGCAGGCTTAGGAATTAAGCCAATTCTACACTCCCAAAGTGAAGGAGACAGGGCAGCAGGAACAGGTCTACTTAGACTGAAATTTACATAAAAAGTGAAAGCTACAGAAAAGCAGCTTCTTATTCTTTTCCCCTGATAGAAAGGTCAGAGATTCCTTCACAGTGGTCGACACTGTGAGGGAATATTTAGGACTATGAATCTAGAACTCTTGACAAGCAGAGGAGTCCCTAAGCCATGTACAAAATAAAGTCATGATTCTACGAAAATACTGTGAGAATCCTGAACTTCCTATATGATAGAAATGCAGGGGCTGGCTCCGTGGCCAAGTGGTTAAGTTCACATGCTCCGCTTCAGCGGCCTAGGATTTTGCCAGTTTGGATCCTAGGCACGGACATGGCACTGCTCATCAGGCCACGCTGAGGCAGTGTCCCACATGCCACACCTAGAAAGGACCCACGACTAAAAGATACAACTATGTACTGGGGGGCTTTGGGGAGAAAAAAAGGAAAAAATTAAATCTTTAAAGAATTGCAGGGGCCGGCCCCATGGCCAAGTGGTTAAGTTCGCACGCTCCGCTATGGCGGCCCAGGGTTTCTCTGGTTCGGATCCTGGGCCCGGACAGGGCACCGCTCATCAGGCCATGTTGAGGCGGTGTCCCACGTACTACAAGTAGAAGGACCCACAACTAAAATATACAACTATATGCTGGGGGTATTTGGGGAGAAAAAGCAGAAAGAAATAAAAAGAAGAAGATTGGCAACAGTTGTTAGCTCAGGAGCCAATCTTTATAAAAAAAAAAAAAGCAGAGTAGAGCTGATCATTCTATCACATTATTCTAGTCTATATTCCTATGAATTTTATTAAAGATAGAAATAGACACAAAGATGAACTTAATAACTTCAAAATATGATTATTTAAATACTCACTTCGCAGTTGTCTCTTTATTTCTTTTGCGGGATCTAGCCAGTTCTGTAGGGGAAGGAAATAAAAGGTTAATTAACCCATGAGAAATATTCCAGGATCCAAAATGGAAGAATGTACAGTTCACATACCTATTTAAGTGTAAACATATTTTAATAAAGTCCTATATTCGAAGTAGCTTTTACCTACTAGCATTACACTGAGCTAAGTATTGACATGTTTCTGAATGTACGTGTGTTAAAATAAAGTATAAAAATATTAGAACACTTTTCAGGGGTTCTCTTGGGCCTCTTTTCTTGGATCTGAAGTCAAACATGTATCCAAATAGTACACAATCTATCTACAGAGAGTCTTTATTCTATAGAATTGCCAGCAAACAGCGCCTGTGGACACGGAAATGAAAGCTCAGTCAAGGAGAAGCACTGGGTCTTACTCATGAAGGATAAAATGTACACTGGAAACTATTGGTTAAAAGCATGGACACCCAATCAAACACAATTATCTCCACTCCTAAAGTCGACTCCTCCTCCTTAACCTTTCTTTTCCCTATAACGCTGTGGAGAAGTCCTGCCAGCCTGGAGTCGGTTACTTCCTTCCTGGTCTTCGTGTAACATCCTTTAGAAACTTCACTCCAAGTTGGAACGCACAGTCATCAGGAGCTCCTTTTCACTTTCCCTTTATTTCTACCCTTTGAGAAAGTTAACGTAAAAAGATTCTAGGAAACCACTATCATACCTTAAAGCAAAAAAGACCAAATTTCAACGACTAGGTTCAACCCACCTAAGAACATTAAATATTTGTCTTTCAAAGCTACAAGCAAAAGAACCAGCCAAAAAGAATGTGTGTGTGTATATATATATATATTTATCTATTTTTATACTTCTTCCACAGTATCTTCAAATCATTATTAAAGTTCACCTTACTTTATCTCTACTAACAGAAGAACAAATACAGTTTTTGAGATACAATAAACTGATTCAAATAATTGGCTTTACAATAACTAAGTTTCATTTATTCTAAAAGCATCCCAAAATAAATGTATTATAACATCTGTGGTTAAACAGAATTTTATTCAGATATGTAAAGCTAACAATTAAAATGCTTATTGCTATGTAGAAAATAAGAACCTACTGGGAATTGGGACCACAGAACCTGAGCTTACACTCTTCAACAGTAATAACAACAGGACACCTGGAAAGCCAAGCACAGGGACCCATGCAGGTTTACTACACTGTTCACGGCTTGCACTCAGGGCATAAGGATCCACGCTGTGCCTGGCTCTCTTCTAACACCGGTTAAACTCCAACCTCTCCACACAGAGCTGGCAGAGCTTGGACTAGTTTCCTGTTACTGGTGTCCTAGCTGCATGCCCCGTTGATGTGAGGGCCAGTGGGACCTTCTAAGGGTACCTCCAGTGCCACGTCAGGGAGCAGCTCAAATTCTCCCCTTAGAAAGAGCCTGGCATTCAGCTCCCACGCCCTGCAGCTGCTGTCCCACACAACAGCTGGCCCACAAATGGCCGGCTATGATGAGTGCACAAGAATGAGAAAAACACATCATTCAGTCTCTAGCCCAGACAGGGGAGGGGTTTGGGGAGAGGCGAAGGAGGGTCAAATGTGTGTGGCATTTCATCCAAGGAAGTAACAACCACAGCAAAAAAGACTGAATAGGAGACAACTGGTGCCAAACTGAAAAGGAAAAGAAAAAAACACTCAGAACATTAACACAGAGAAAGAAGAGAGTGGAGGAGAAACTACTGGTCTTAAAGGCTGAGACAGACACTTCCAATCTCCAGTTTATTATGTGACAGTTGGTATAGACGCCTGCTCCAGAAGAGCAAAAGAGCTCTCTGTTCTAGAAGGAAGATGCTAGAAGCAACATCATCTTCTGTGACCCCAAGGAGTAACCCTGTGTCCCAGCCGTTCAGCACCTTCATTCTCACCTGAAGCACCAACTCCTTGTACAAACTACCCAACAGCTTCTGCACAGCATGGAGAGAGTCAACAGAGCTCCAGAGACCCAGGGGTATGAGTTCCCGTGCACCTGCCAGCCAAATTCAGACGTGGTGTCATCCTCGGACCACTTTTCACAACATTGCCAGACAGACTAACAAGAGGCTTCTCTTCTTTCTTTCAGACCCATCCAAAGACCATGAGGGCAGAGTTCGCCTGACGTGAGCCAACAGCAGCAGCAGCGACTCCTTCCCTTGGCCTGGTTTTCTCTTTACTAGCCACACTCACATCCACACCACCAAGGAGTGAAGAGGTCTTCCCCTTCCAGCACAACTTGGCAAGGGCCAGGAGAGACCACATGGCTCCATAGTACTTGGCAGTTTCAGGCAACCAATAAGTACTAAATTACTATCTGCTGACTGATATCTGTCCATTGCTTGCCTCTTGCCTCCCCATACTGTGGTCATCTTAACACACCACAAGTTTTATTATTTTTATAATAATATTTATAATAATAAATAATAACATTTATTTTTATTTGAATAATTAGCTCCGATGAGTACTTAAGAGTGTAAGATATAATTTTACTGCCTAGGGTCATAATTCATAGTTAAACAAAAAATGACTTAATACGACTTTTAAAAGAAAAGGAAGTCTATTATCTGCATTATCAATTACAAACAAATAGTAGACATGAAACCCTTTACTAATAAAAATAGACTTCTTGATTTTGACACTTGAGGAGTGCTGGATGAATCAAGAAGCAGACACAAAAAGATGGAAAAAGACATCAGAGAATGACATAAATGCACTGGGTATGTGCGTGTGCACACACACACACCATGACAGATGATGGTGCGTCATTTCCATTTTTCAAAGATTTGGCTGCCACATATAGAGTTGGAATTGGAAATACATGGAGTCCAGTTCTGGCTTTCCACCAACTCCGTAATCTTGGGCTCGTCCCCTGGCTTCCGTCAGCCTTGATTCTTTCAACCGTAAGATAAGGATCACAATATCTACCTCATAGGTAGTTCTTTTCAACCATTCATTCATTCAAAAGCTTCTTGAACAGTAAGTACATATGCAAAGAGCTTTACCCAGTGCCTTTAATAGATGGGTTTTTTGCACTGATAAAATTAACTGGCTGACCACCTTCTGGTATATATCCCTCTTCACATAATTTTCTATTTCCAAAGGTGATGTGTTACAAATACAAAAGAAGTTAACATTTAAATGAGTATTTCTATCCATAAAGAGTTAATAAATCAGACTCTGCATTCACAAAATATAGCCTCTATATTCATGGGCCAGATGAAATAAAAATCAGACCCTTTTTCCTTAGAGAAAACTGTCTGATAACGTCAGCCCTTTCTGCACAGCTGCCCTACTGCAGTGAAGGCTCCTTCTGGAAATGAAGACAAGGCATAGAACGGCACAATCCCTTCTCATGAAGATAATTAGCGGTATACTAGTCCAAGTGCTTCTAGGTACATGTCAAGAATTATCCAGCTAAGCTTTTCTAAAATTTGCCTGATGAGAAAGATCCATCTGACAAATTTGTTAAAAAGACAGATTTACTCATTGCCCATCTCAAGCATTCCTTATGGAAGGAGCCGGAGAATCTCTATTTTTAGTGACAGCTCCAGGCGTTTCATGATCAGGCATGTCTGTGGTATGATAAGGTGTAACTCAATTGAATATAGAATTTTATTAAGGGATAGTTTATATATGACAAACAGTTTAATATTTGACTTCTTAGTTCTAGTTTCTGAGGGGAAATGGTCTGGCCATCAAGCAAACACTAATCAATTTTCATAAAGTTGGCTGTGGATATCAACCACATTTCTAACAAACTGTTCTTTCAATATGGCTTGAAACAAAGTGACGTTATAATCCCTGGGCCAGATGCCAAACTCTATTAACATCAAAAATTCAAGACAATATTTTTCCCTTTAAAGAGAGTCCAAAACCCTTACTGATGGTTTCATTTATATATAAATACAACAAGTAATATGGACTTGGAATTCCACATATAAAAGAGTAACACGTTGCTTGATTCCAGATATTTTTAATATTTTCCATAGTAAAGTTTACAGAAGAGTTCAACAGATATTAAAAAGTTCTCACACTAATAATGATAGACTTTCATAATCAGAGTGAACGGAAAGGCTTCCAACTCCAGGTCTCAAGCATGAGAGACACAGTACTACACTAAAATCAAAAGAAATTTTAGATTTTCTCTCCATGGAAAAGTTTCATACAAATAACCATGGCTTTTCCTTTCACTTTATAATATGTTGAAATGATAAGTGACTGGAACTGCTACACATACAGATAATATTTGGCATGAAAAAGAAAGCAACCTAAATTCCTGTATTCTATTATGGAAACTGCATGGGTTTCAAACAAAATAGGACCAATTAAGCTGAGTTGGTACAACAGTAATAATTTTCTGTGGAAAATTAGGACAACACACAAATCCGTATTGGAAAAATAAGAGTTCTTTTGCCTAGATGTCTTGAGGACTAGACTTGTCTACATAAGCAAGAAGGAATAAAAAATGATAGAATACAAAAGTTTTGAAAGCAACCCAGATTTATGAATAAGATACTACCAATTACATCTGAACACTCAATTTCTGAAAAGCAATTATTTCAGAAGGATACTCCACTGTTTATTCTCCCAATATTCTATAGTTAAGCCTAGATAAAGTATGTGCCTAATTTTGTGGGCATTTTCATCTCGCATTTCATAAGCGAAACTACAAAGTAAAATAAGGAATTATGAGTTCCTTATTGAGCATTAGCAATTTTTTTCGATGAGAATCCTATGGAGAATCCCTCCAAACTTAACCTTATCTTAATATTCTCTGCCTTAATGCCCTTAGCCTCTCCTTAACTTCAGCCACCCTTTCCATGGCTGAACTCTCGGTCTTGTCATGACACCGGGTTCTCCACCCTATTAGACTTCATCATCCCATTCTCAGATGCAATCACTTCCGCTCCTTCTAAGTTTTCTACCCATTTCTTCCCACTGTACCTGCTCTTCAACTTCTTTGGACTTTCACCCCTTGGCTCCAGCCACCTTCTCCCAGCCTATCAGCCCATTTCAGCTTCAGTTATGTCCCTCCTGCAGTCCTGTGAATAATCAGCTTGATCACCATCTCATCAGCATCTCCAGATTCTCAATCTTTTGTCCTCTTACCATAGCCACCAGTGCCAACTGGGAACCCTTTCAGCACTCCACTGCTCCACTATCACACCTAGGTTGCAGATGGCACTTAGAGAAAAACACACACCAATATATTCTGCTGCCATCACAATTTTATGGTCTCCAATCTCAGTTGGACTGTTAACAGCAGGCCACACACTTGTCCTGAGTAGTCTGCCTCTCTGGGTCCCCACTGCTACCCTAGTGACTCTGAGCAGAGGATTTTACCCTCTATTTCCCAGAGATTCTAGACTGCAATTTGCTTACCTCAGATCTATTTACAACTGCATCACTCCTTATCTTACTTCTTGCAGACTCGGGATGAGATCACCCTCTTAATTCAACGCTGATCCTCTTCTTGACTACAGAACCTCCCATCATCATCACTTTCCTCTCTCTCCAACTTCACCCTTTTCTGGGCTTTCCTGTAGCCAAAGTGGAAGTACTTTCCATCCAAGCAAATCTGTCAACCCCAAAACCCTCAGTAAACTCTGCACTGTCATATACAATAGCCATCAGTCACGAGAGGCTACTTAAATTTAAATTTGTACAAGTAAATAAAATTTAACTTCACCTCCTCAGTCACACCAGCCATATTTCAAGTGATCAACAGCCATACGTAGCTAGTGGCTGCCACACTAGGCAAAACAGGTCTAGAACATCTCACCACCGTGAAAAGTTCTACTGGACAACCCCAGTCTATATCCTCTCATATCACTTTCCCATCTGCCATTCATATTCATATTCATATTCTCTTCATAGCCAGGCTTCTTTAAATAATAGCTTATACCCACTCTCAAATTCTTTACTGTTAACTTCCTCAGCCCTCACCTACCTCCTGGGTCCCCCAAACACCATCTAGCCAATATCCTACAAGCATTTCCAACTTAGCGAAATGAAAATCAGATTCCATCTCTGCTCCCTAACCACACACTCCTGCTTCTTCTCCCAGTCCCTGTGTAAAAGTCTCCAACAAGCTCCCCAATTACCCAATCCTGAAACTTGGGACCTTTCCTCAACCTCTCCCTCACCCTCACACCTCAGAGTCAATCGGTCACAAAGCGCTGCAGACATTACCGACTCAGTGTCTCCGCTTCTTTACTCCTAATGTCACTGCTCTAGTTCCCATCACCTATGGACTAGACAATGGCCTTCCTGCCTCTGGTCTCCGTCCCCTGTAATCTCTCCCCACACCACGAACAGGTTACTCTTCTAAAATACAAATCTGACTATGTCTCTTCCTATTTAAAACCCTTCACACATCAGGATAAAAATCTAGATTCCTTAGCACAAGATACAAGGCTTTCCAAAGCATGATCTTTGCCTACCTTTCCCATAATCTCCATCAGCACTCCCCACAAAGCCACCTCAAATTAACCCATGATAGAAGGTAAAACACTGTGCTTGCTGAGAAGACGCAGCCAGGTCATCCCTTAAGTTTACTGATGCCATTGCAGAAACAGCAACTGGAAAACTCACACTGGGAACACCACCCGGAACATCCTTCGACACCCCCCATATAAAGTCTTGTAGGATGACTTTCAGAATTTGATAAGATGAAAAATTGCTCTAATGCAAGACGATATTCTTCTGCTTTTCCAGTTATAGCTGGAAAATAGCATAAAATGTAAAAATAGTATAGTATATTTGGAAAATATATAACTATCAAATGGAAAACAGTATAGTATAGCTGTAAAATAGTATACCCATTTTCACCTTGACTGACAGAAAGTTTAGAATAATTGCATTTTCTTTTTTTCCTTCCTAGTTTGCCTGGTTTTGAATCTTATCTTCAACATTTATTGCCTAGGTGACCTTGGGTGAATTATTTAACTTCTCTATGCCTCACCTTTCCACACCTACCGAGTGTGGTTGATAATACCAACCTTCCAGTGTCGTTCTAAGAACTCTGAGACAGTATGTGTACAGGGCCGAGAGCAGCGCCTGCTGCCCTGTGAAAGTCCCAGAACGATTAGCTCTTGATTGTCACGTCTGTCTTATTTGGGATATTTTTATGATAAAAGCCATCTTGGATTCCTTTAAAAACAAGTTAAGTTATAAATAAGCATGCCTGACTACAAGCCTCAATATAATATGACATTCCTGTCAGGAAATAAAACCACTCACTGCGACCTGTATTGCTCAGACAGACTCCACCTGCAGCGTCTGTTCCACGCTGGCTGCCATTCTTCAAGGCACAGCCAAAATCAAATTTACTGATTCACTTGTTCTTCCAAAAGTTGTCATCTGACCTAAAATTCGACATGTCTCAAACTACACTTGTGATATACTCTGCCATCTCCCAACTGGGTCCCCTCCCTTCCCACTGTATGGCACCTCCATCCACCTGGAAGCCCAGGTGTTTGTCACCTCTCACACCCCATCAAACATCAGACTGATTCTACCTCCTTCCTAAATCTCTCTGCAATCGTTTGCTTGTCTGCTTTCACTACAACCCAAATGAGGCCACTTTTGTGCTTTGGGTGAGCAGTTCTGCACAAGTTCCCTCCCACCCGAGTCCCCCTATCAGCCAAAGTGGCCTTTTTAAAGGTAAAACTGGTCATCTCACATCACTGCTTCAGCCCTTCAACGATGCACCATTTTTCTTAGGGGAAAGGAAATCTCCCAGCCTTAACATATAGCCTAGATGGCCCTGCATGATCTGACCCCTCGCAACGCCCGGTCCCTTTCCCCAGCAGAATTTCATTCTTCCCCCTAACTGCACCAGACTTCTCTCAGTTTTCAAGCAGGCAGCTATCTTGCCTCAGGGCCCTAGGCAGGTGCTTCCCATGTCCCTTCACCCAGCCAAAGCCCACTCGCACTGCAGGGTCTCTGCTTTAGCCTCTTTCACCCCTAAGAAATCCTCCCTGTCAGTACCCTGAATCTTTCCTGGAGAGCAGCAATCAAACTTAGTGACCGTGTGATTCGGATTTTTACTCTGTCTCCTCAACTAGAACTAAGTGGGGACATCCATAAAGGCAGGGTCTACTTCTTAATTGTTTATTGCTAAATTCACAGCAGTACACTGATATGCACACACGTATTATTTTTTTTTAAATTGTGGTAAAAAATACATAAAATTTACCATCTTAACCATTTTTTAGTGTACAGTTTAGCAGCGCTAACTATATTCACACTGTTGTGCAACAGATCCTAGAGCTTTTTCATCTCACAAAACTGAAACTCTACACCCACTGAACAACAGCTCCCCCATTTCCCCTCCCCCGCGGCCCTGGCAACCACCATTCTACCTTCTGTTCCCATGAGTTTGACTATGGATACCTCATATAAGTGGAATCGTACAGTACTTGACTTTTTGTGACTAATACAATACAATGTCCTCAAGGTTCATCCATGTTATATAGAACGTGATCGGATTTCCTTCTTTTTTGAGGCTCAATAATATTCCATTCACATTTTGCATATAACACATTTAGTTTATCCAATTCACCCATCAATGGATTTTGGGTTGCTTCCACCTCTTGGCTATTGTGAGTAATGCTGCCATGAACATGGTGTGTAAATATCTCCTTGAGGTCCTGCTTTCAATTCTTTTGGATATATACCCAGAAATGAGATGGCTGGATCATATGCTAATTTTATTTATAATTTTTTGAGTAACCTCTAAACTGTTTTCCATAATAGCTGCACCATATTACATTCCCACCACCAGTGCACAAGGGTTCCAATTTCTTCACACCCTCGCCAACACCTGTCATCTTCTGGTTTTCTGATAGTGGCCATCCTAATGGGTATGAGATAGGACACAGGTAGTATTCAATAAATATTTGTTATGTCTAGATATACTGAGGCTACATGGATAAAAAGCTATAGTCTCTATCCTCAAGAAGTTGCTAGCATAAAGGGGACAAAGACTGACACACAAAGGTTTGTGCTACATGTCTACATGGCAGATGGAAGGAACAGACAACTCTCCCTGAGTTGGGGGCAGGAGGCATGGTGGTGGAAAGCCATCAAGGAAAATCTCAGAGTAGGATACTTAAGTTGGATCTTAAGGAAAAACAGGCATTCAGATACAAAAAAATGGGAAGGACATTCTAAATGTAAGGAATAGTATGTTCAGGCAGATAGAGTATGGACGGGCAAGGCTCCTTTCAGCAGAGAAATTTGGTGTGAACTGAATATGGACTCTATGTGAGAGGTTACTGAGAAATGAAGCTAAAGAACAGACTGAAGTCACATGACCAACAGTCTTATGAACCAGACTAAGAGGGTTAGACTGTATCCATTAAACGGTTTTAAGCCAGAGAGTGCCAAGGTCGGATGTGCATTCCTGAGAGCTCAATCAAGCAGCAGTGTGCAGAATGACCATGGGGCCCTGGGCTGGGCAGTCAGTTCAGGGAGGAGGCTAATGAAGCAGTCAAAGCAGGAGACGGCAGGGGCCTAAAGCAAAGCAAGAACTGTGGACAAAGAGAACCAGGAGAGGGCTGTCAGCAGGTAGAAAAGGCACAAGGGAAGAGGTCTAAGAAGGGGAAAGAATTTATGCCCACTCTTCAGGGAACAGACGAAGTTTGAGGGGAAGACGACCTGTTTGCTTTTAGACAATTAAGTGTA
Source organism: Equus przewalskii (assembly GCF_037783145.1). Taxonomy (NCBI): domain Eukaryota; kingdom Metazoa; phylum Chordata; class Mammalia; order Perissodactyla; family Equidae; genus Equus; species Equus przewalskii. Next base: position 76,784,129 of record NC_091839.1, read on the forward strand.
GTGCCCAGTAGGCAGTTAAGTATATGAGTCTGAGATTCAGGGGAAAGATATAGATTAGACATATATATTGAGAGTCATCAAAACAAAAAATAGTGAATCTTACTATCTAAATACCACCCTTTCTTACATAAATCTAGCGTTCGGAAAAAATAGATGCCTTAATGTAGCATATCCCGTTTCTCCTAACAGAGCACGTTATTCTACATATCTCATAACATACTGGATGGTTTTCCTTTTTTACAAAGATTAGATACTCCTCTGAGTCTACCAACATGTCATCTCAGAAAAAGTGGATAATGATAGCCAAATTCCCGTCGCTTTCTCTTTTGCAGCTTTGAGGGTCAACAGTAAGGGCACGTGGTTGGAAACATCATCAAGACCACCTTATAATTTAAAGTCTAAAAATAGCGCCTCGTTTATTTAGTCAAATATCTAATATGTTATTACTCTGCAAAAAGTATTCTAAACACAGTTCTAATAAGAACACGCACATACTATTCAGCAGGCAGGCATGCAATTTAATTGTCTTTAGTTTGAATGTGGAATTTAACCACAAATTAGGTATCAAGGATTTAAAACTAAACAAGTTGAGAAAACTTAATTTATACACAATTATCACCCTTAGTACTCTGTATTTCATTACCAGGACTTATAAATACAAACAACGATGGCATGTGGGAAAACGAAATTTGCAGCCTATATTCATCCACTGACTATGTTCTGTTGACTGTGACGTGAATGTTAGATATTGGAAAAGTAACTCCTTTCCTGGGACCAGGTGCTCTGGGCCTCCTCAGAGAGAATGACCAGTTAGTCTGTCCACAGCAACAATCTAAGGGACCTACAAGGGCTTCACTGTAGGGTGCAACCCTGGACCAAACCTTAATTCCGCACTCCTAAACTCAGTATCTTCTCCACCAGGGTTAAGTCCCAAGACTCAGAGAGTGAAGCAGAAAAGTCCTATCTTAACAATGAGGAAAGTGCTGGAGACTGAATACTTGTGGCCCTCCCCAAAATTCATATGTTGAAACCTAATCCTCAATATGACAGTATTTGGAGGTGGGGCCTTTGGGAGGTGACTAGGTCATGAAGGTGGGGTTCTCGCTAATGGAATTAGTGCCCTTATAAAAGAGGCTCAGAGAGTTCCCTGTCTTCCACCATGTGAAGACACAGCAAGAGGGCACTCCATGAACCAGGAAGCGGGCTCTGCTGCCACCTTGATCTTGCACTTCCCAGCCTCCTGAACTATCAGAAATATATGTCTGTTGTATAAGGGTCAGTCTACGGTGCTTTGTTAGAAAAGCCTGAACTGACTAAGATGGAAGGCTACAGGTTAAGTCTTAATTGCCAGAAGTGGTTAATATTTCTCTCTTTAATGTACCTATGAAACTGAGAAGACCTGAAGTTCCCGGGAGTTAGCCTTAAGCATTAGAGACTGGGATGCTCCTGCTTAGTGTCCTGAGAAATTCCTGGAGCAGAAACAATCAACACACTCCTGATGTCAGGCAGGTGTCCACAGGGTCCTGGCTGGTCAAATCTACCACCTGAGTTGGGCTAGGCCCACCCCCTTTTTGCCCCCAACCACAGGGCACGGAACACCTTCACCCCACACAGCCACCACAGTCTGCTCAGAAAGGCAAACGCTCTCTCCCGAAGCTCCAGACAAGCACACGTGGGTCCTCCTGACATCCCTTCCAACCGCCCCCTTCCCTGCCTTCTGGGCACGCTTGAACTCCTAGCATACAGGTGAACTCAAGAGCTAAAAATTCAACACAAAGATTTTAAAATCTGTTCAGTCTCTAGTAATTAAGGCAGGATAAGACATTCCAGTCTGTCCGCTTGTAAGTGGAAAAGCATACACAGACACAATGGCAAAAAGTGACAGAGATTCATATAAGTTTTCAATATTTACCAAATTTCTACAATGAACATAAAATACATCATAATAAAAACATAAGTTATTTTAAAACTAAATTTTACACTGGTTAAGAAAACAAAATAATATCTTCCTAAGAAGACATAAATAAACTTGGAATCACTTCACTTACCCTCTGCTCAGGGTTCTCCTGGAACAGAAGCCCAAAGTAGTCCTTCTCCAGGAGATTGAGATGTTCGCACACTTTGTCAAATAACACCTGGCCCTTCGCGCGTTTCTGAGGGGAAAGAGAGAATATCTTCAGTTGTCAGGCACTCAAGATTCCGGGAGTACTGTAAATAAACGGCATCATATCAGATAATGTTATTTAGCATAAACGAATATAAAATATTTGTTTTCCAATCTTCTTTCATAATAAAGTGATGAATACCTTTCTCACTTTAGACTCCCCCCCACACACACAGACACACGAAGCACAGATTCTAAAATGAAAGCATCATCAGACAGATGCTCTTCGTTTTACTGCTTCTCCATGTCCATATAAAAAGAACTAAAAAAGCAAAACGCCAGGAGTTCATTTATTTATTTATTTATTTTTTTAAAGTGCAAATGTACTTAATGCCACGGAACTGTAAACTTTTTTTTTTTTTAAGATTTTTTTCCTTTTTCTCTCCAAAGCCCCCCCAGTACATAGTTGTATATTTCGTTGTGGGTCCTTCTAGTTGTAGCATGTGGGACGCTGCCTCAGCGTGGTCTGATGAGCAGTGCCATGTCCGCGCCCAGGATTCGAACCAACGAAACACTGAGCCGCCTGCAGCAGAGCGCACGAACTTAACCATTCGGCCACGGGGCCAGCCCCCTGCAGTTCGTTTATTTTTAAAACAGCACAAAAGTACATCCAAACTGCCTCCTCCCTTCCTCAAGGTGGCTCCCGTCACTCCACAGGCATCCTCCCCCGGGGGAATCGGTCAGCCCTGTTCCTCAAGGTACCCTGACACCCTTTATCCCCTCGGCGTTCAGGTTTGATTTTTATTCTGTGATATTTGTAGAATAGAAGTTTTTTTTCAATACAAGTTATGCCTTTTCTCGAGAATGATATGGCATTCATTCTTTAGAACAAATTTTAAAAATACAAGGTAATGAAACTGGGATAATAAATCAGCTGCCTCCAAGGATTTAACATATTTTTTGCCTCAAACAGTTTGTTGTGTTTTGTTTTTAATTTCAGAAGCTGCTATCAACAGAGATGTAAAAGCCTTTGACAGCCACAAGAGAAAGCCCGTTCTCTGATCAATGGCAAACATGAAGTGGCACCTCATTTCCAATTAAGATGCACATCCCTGGGAACGCCCCCCTGAGAGAGAGAGAGGTCAGGTCACACACGCCTCCTGTCTCCACACTGATGTAAGCAACCACTAGACCGCAGAGGGAAAAGTGAACAAGCCACCAGACATTCTTATCCTTAAGAGGGATGCCCTCACACCACCAAAATGTGTACTTGTTAGTTCATCCAGGGTGTGCAACTTAATGTTTCCCACACATATATCTTTAAAAACGCAATCAGATATAAAAAACATTTCAATTCTAAGTAAGTACAACTCGGACAAGGAGTTTCAAAAGATAAGCCTTCATGGAAACAATGCCAGTGCTTGTTTCTCTTACTCTTCCTTCCTCCTTCTTAAGGCAGCAGAGGTAAGAAATCCACGCCGGAAAGACTCGCGAAGGAGAATATGAAACTTTTACTATCAAATCCTCTATAGCAACGTTTCTAAATACATACGTCCATATCACATCAAATACTAGAGGGAGGAAGCCACACAAAATACAGTATTTCAACAGAACAAGCGATGTACTGTCCAAATCCTTAAAGATTGAGAAAATTAAATTACAAAGGACATTTAAGACAGATATGTGCTCATCTGTCCCCATACTTAAAGTACGCACACATATAGCACACTGAATAAGAGTATTGGGCTCTGGGTTCCAAATATCAAAGTCCTAAATACAGTTTCATTATTTACAAGGTATGTAACCAAAGACAAGACACAACTTCTATGTGCCTTAATTTGCACATCTGTTAAACGGAAATAAGAGAATCCACCAAAAAGGTGTGGTGAGCACTAATGAGCTGTAACACATAAGGAGAGCTTAGAACAGTGTGTGACACGTGGTGAGTACCTTAAATTAACTTTTTGAGAAGAAGGTGACTCAAACCACAACAGTTACTTTCCTAAATGTGCAATAAAAACCCACTGTCTCTTCTTTATAGGAGCCGGAAGTAGATGTGAGGAGACGTGACTGCAAATAATAGCAAAGAATATTTTAAAGGTAATCAGTAATCTAAGAGAGAATTCGCTTTCTCTGACATTAATTTCAACCACATTGTTCACTCCTGATCCTCCAGTGAGTGGAAGACTGCCCAGCATAAGAGGTGCTCGAAAAATACTTGTGTAATCAACTGGAAAAACATTACAGTGTACTATATGTGACACACTTATTTTAAATGATGTGACATTAACGTGCTCAGGCTCAGTGACTGACTATAGCTATAATTTCAACACCTACTTTGTAATTAGAACTTTCCTTATCTGAGACAACAAAGGGAGCAAACTATTACAGCTCCTGTCACATCTATCTACTTGGACATCACTCACTGTTCATTTATAATGAGGCAGAAACGAGTCACAGAGGACATCTTATCTACTATAAAGCAGAGATTATTTAGAAAGACACTAAGAATTCAATGGAAGTTAACATAAGAAGTTGACATTTAATCAGATATAGGTCCAAAATAAACTTATCATTTCTATGAAATCTGTCTATAAATGACAACTACTTTCAAATAGGCTAACTACTGCAACTAATTAGCTGTAGACATTGTAAAGAAATGTGACAGAGGGGCTGGCCCTGTGGCCCAGTGGTTAAGTTCATGTGCTCCGCTTCGGTGGCCCAGGGTTTCGCCAGTTTGGATCCTGGATGCGGACACGGTACCGTTCATCAGGCCATGCTGAGGCGGCATCCCACATAGCACAACCAGAGGCACTCACAACTAGAATATACAACTATGTACTGGGGGCTTTGGCAAGAAGGAAAAAAAAAAGGGAATCTGACAGTCAAAAGGGGATTCATACTATTTTATTTGGTGATAATGCTATTTGAAATTAGAGTAAAAAGGATATTTAAGATAACTGATGTCTATAAATACATACCTAAGTTCAGAGAGAAAGCACATTTCAACACTGGCTTTAAGTCAATTTTTATTAATGAATCATACTTTCTCACTGGTTTCTATTTCAAAAATAGAAATATGCTCTCATGGACAGAATTCCCCGAAAAGATTGGGAGAAAAACATCCACAAAGCTCACAATTCGGTGGTGGTATGCGGCCAGCACAGGGGCATCTGCTGGGGGCTGAGTCTGTCCCATTCCTCCCTCACTCAACCTTCTGTAAGCACTTTGCTATCACTGGACACGTGTGACAGCGGGCAAACCACTTCGTCTCCTCAACTGAAAGATGAGAGCACAGCTATCTCGCAGTTCACTGTGAGGGTCAAACTAACCCAATGAGATAATACACGTCCAAGCGCCAAACCCAGGGCCTTGCCCAACCACAGCTGAACTGTGCTCCCAGCTGTTCTTTCACCAGCACACATCTAACAAGCAACAAAGTCTCTTCTAGATGCTCAGACTGCTGCTCTCCTATTCTCTCCTTTCCTCTCCAGGAAATAGAGATTTTAAACGCTTGATAAGATCTGACCTGCACACACATGTTACTTAAGCTTCCATTCCTCAATGTTCATCTCTACCCTCAATAAACTCGGCTGGAAAGACAAACATGCACCAATACTGTGAGGATGTGCTGAAAGATGCATACAAAGATGCATTAAGGTGCAATGGGAACACCAAGAATGGAATGATCACAGTGTCTGAGAAAAACAAAAACCTTGGCTTCACCGAGACTATGGCACCTGAAATGAATCTTAAAGCACGAAATTTTTTTTAAGGCAGAGAAACAGTGTATTCAAACGAACTTATTTTTCATGTTGACTGTTTATAGAGTCTGACAAAGCCAATTTCTATTCAAAAGACACTGGAGGATTCAGTAAGATGAAAAAGTAACCCATCCATAACGGACATGCCATGCAGTGTGACCGCTAGTTATACTGTCCTACTCTCAGATGACCGCAAGGGCATGCCAGGCCTAAAGGCTCAACATGTACTTATCCAGCATCTAAGAAGTGTCAGTTCGTATGTTAACACACTAGGGAAATAACAATAAATAAGACAGACATGGTCTCAGAACTTTACATTCAAATGACAGAGACAGAAAATAAAAAGGAAGCCCCTCCTGCCCCCCTATAAGTCCTATGAATCTGCTTATCTAGACATTACTAGGTACCTGGTCCAATTGGTCCAAAGAACACTGACCAAGGGTCTACAAGATAACCTGATACAAGAGGTCAACCCAAAGACAATGTCTGACTCTGGGGACGAAGATTACCAAATACAAGCTCATCTTCCCCTAAGGAGTTCAAATACAACATAGATACACACACATACTTATGTTCACACATGCACGTGCACACATACACACAGTCATAGAGCAGAGGGGTGTAAACACAGGGAAAGACAGTGAGAAGGCAGTGCAGAAGTCAAGGGTACCAGGAGACAGACCCGAATCTGTCAAAGTATGTTCTCCATTGGTCCCACCGGTTCCACGAAATGCTCCACACATATACCCAGATCCCCCAAAAGGGGAGCAGAGTGAGACAAGGAAAATTCTTCTTAATGTAGGTAACTACTGAGCCTCAAAACTCCTATTTGCATATAAGATACCTTGAGAAATTCTACAGTAAAAAAAACCTGTTTCTCATCATTCAACCTAATGTTTCCCAAAATTATTTGGCCGAATAAACCACCATTTTTCTTTAATACAACACTTACTAACTTATTCCACAGCAGAATTACTGTTCTACAGACAATATGTCAAGAAATTAGGGAGAGAAAAATTACTATGATCTGACCCTCAAGCAGATCTGGAGACTGGCATTAACATTAGTGCCAAAACAGAGAATTCAGTTTAACCTAGTCCACTATTGATCGGATGTGCCCAGTTGCCTGGCTGAAGCAAATGATTCCCGTACATAAAATCCCAACAAATATAATCAAAAAATAAAAAAACACTAGGAAATCAGTCACTATTATTATTGAGCACTAGATACAATATCACAATCAGACCTTTAGAGACTGTAGACAATGGAATTATCAAGTACAGAACACAAAATAAATGTTTTACATGTTTAAAGAAATAAATGAACATTTTAAAACATCAAGGAAAATAACTATCAAAAAGCAGATTCTGAAAAATCAAATAGAACATGTAGAAATAAAAACTATAATAATTAAATAATAACCCAAATGGACAGAGTCTGGCACAGCTAAAGAGAAAACCAGTGAACTGGAAGACAGATCTGAAAAAACTAACCAGAATGCAGCACAGAAAGACAAAGAGATGGAGAATAGGAAAGAACCTCACAGAAATGGAAGACAGAATGAGGAGATCGACATAGATCTCATCAGAATTCTAGATGAAGACAATATTGAGGATAAGGGAAAGGCAATGGTAAAAGACATGATGGCTGATAAACGCTAAAACTCTCCAGTTAAGACAATTCAGTGGGTCTCTAGCCAGATAAAAGGAAACTCATTAACCTACAATCACTGTATCTCATTAATTGATTATACTCATTAACATTCAAAAGGTTTTGACATGCATTATTTTAAAATAATAGATATAATAAAGCCATCAAGACAAGAGGTAAAGAAACATGAGCTGAGGAATTACAAGGAGTGAAGGAAAAAAACTGTAACAGAAAACCCAGAGAAGTCACTCTTTAAAAACCCAAAACTGATCTGCTTCTGGAAGCTAACTCAAAAAGGCAAACAAAACAGCATAATTCTTATCTCAGAAAATATATCAGATTATCAGAAGACACAAATTAAATGCCACATATTAAATGTTCCAAGTTACCACATTTTCTAAGTACTAACCTGCAATCAGACGTGCCTGAGTATGCTCTGACAGCCATGACCCGGGGGCTCACAGCTTCTTTGTTGCCCTCACGCTGTTCACAATACACTCCATAAGTAATAATTCTCATTATTTGGGGGAGAGGAATCAAGACACAACTCACAACGGTAGTAGATAAAAATGTAGGGGGCATGCAGGTTGTAATTGTTCCTTCTCCCTCCCAGATTCTGGTGTGTGCCACCTTTCATGAGAATCACCGATTCCCAACAACCTAGGAGAAAGGTACCAGGGCGGAATTCCAGTGATGTGGAATGGAACACCTGCTCTCTCTCTTAACGGCTGTGCAACCTTGGGGAAGTTGCTTAACTTCTCCATGCCTCAGTTTCCTCTCTTTAAAATAAAAACACCTTATAATGGTATTAAGAGAATTAAAATGAGGTGTATTTAAAGTGCTTAACAAAATGTTTGGCACATTACACAGATTCATTAAAAGGCAGCTGAAATCACTGGACCTTTTTGAGCTGCTCTAAAAATAATAATTTTAAGTATGACTAAAGAGCTTTCACAGTTATTTAATCCAATCTCATTTCAGAAATGAGAAAACTGAGGCTACAGAGAGTTTAACTGATCTAAGTTTTCAGCCTGATTTCCTGTAAAGAACTGAGTTCTGATTTGTGATATTCATAAACACCAGCACTCTATTACTTCTATCCAGGAAGGCTATTTTCCCCTATCATCAGTTTTGATTTTTTATAAACATCTTGAATTCTAGTGCATGAAAACACTACAAATATACATTTTTAACCAAGCAGAATACACAGATATTTGCTTTACGGTGTGCACCTAAGATACCAGTACATGTCACTGGTTCATTAGTTGTCATAGCTGTTTAGGGGTATTGCCCCAGACAAAAAGGACTACTGACTTGCCAAGACATACTCGAAATTTCTTTTTCCCTTGATTTATTTCCAACTGTTGAAACCTACTTCTAGACAAATCTCCAAATTCTCCTTCCCTATGAAGGCTGTCCCAGTCTCCCAATATTCCTCTTTCTCCTTCAACCACTTTATTGCACATCTACAGAACTTACCCTGAGCTTCTACTTCTTTTGATACTTATTACTTTTGTAGACTGAGTTCTCTAAGCAGAAGTGTATCTTACTCCCCTCCATGTCTCCTACAGCAGCACCTCATCAAGTAACTAGCTCACTAGCAGGCTAAAAGATATTCTCAGATGGAGTGGCTCGGTGTCATGATGCTAGCCAAAAAGTTGGCAGAGCTGAGACTAGAATTCAGGCCTTCTGGCTTGCAGTTTTATGCAATCTCCTGGATCTAGCTCATGGACTACCATGCCACAGATATTCAAGGAACTAAACCAAACACACACTGCCAGCGAGATTCTGGGAGAAGAGCAGCCACAGACCTACACTTTGTTTTCACAATTCTACCTTGTACTTAAACTCATCCTTAGTAATTAGAGCATTTCCAAAGACTTGTTGGAAACTAGAGGAGTGACATAAGCAGAAAAGCCATGTGCCCCTTCCCGTTGAGAGCAGGCCATGCCCACCTTTGTGCAGAAGGGGACAGTGAGGTTCTGCAGAGTCTGTACACACTCCTCCACCGAGACATCAGTGTCACTGTCATTTCTTCTTCCTGTCTGAAGCATGCCCTTGCTCTGAGCCTTTCTTACACTAGAACCTTTATAGAGTACAAATTGTGTCAACCTCTATTTGGATAATGTAGCACCAGTTAACTAAACAATTAAAACCATATAACTGTTAATAAACTTGCCAAAGACACTTCAAAAAACAATTGTACTTCCTATATTAAGTACCAACAAGCTTTACGATCTATTTTTCCCCTGTCTGCCTCTCCCTAACCCCACTTACACCACGAATCAGCCATATAAAATCAACGGGTTGAAAACTTAAAAAAGAAAGTCCTTTGGTCTACTTTCCAGGTATTAGATTTATTTTTCTTTAAAAGACTGCATAATACAATAGAGACATCCAAAGGAGAGAGACAAAACAAGATAATTCAGATGGGTTTAAAACATATTATTCAAGGATTGAAAGACTAGCTTTTGGGAACTTTAAAAACAAAAAAAAGGCAAAGCAATCTACAGCAGATCCAGCTGAAGGCAGGCAGGCTGGAATCTGAGACTCTGAGCAAAGTCCCCTGTGCCTGGGCTGTTATTTGTGGCATTCACTATTGAGGCCAAAACATGACATTTCTGGAGGCCTCTCAACTTGGAGGAATTTGTGCAAATGCTTACCCGGCAGATTGCAGTCGACGCCACACACCACTGGTGTTTCATAAAACACCATCACTGTCTCCGTGTAGGCTGTCCACACTGTGGTTATTGTGCGCCAAGGAGACAGTGCTGGGAAGTACACAATGCGATCCACACATCGCAGCCCCTGAGCTATGTATTTTGCGCTAGTTCTATACGACACTATGCAAATATAAAAGGCCAAGGAAAGAAAGGTATGCATGGAGCCAACACAACAACTGAGATATTGTCACGGGGGATGGAGGAAATCCAAACCGTATGGGAGGGGAGAGAGTGCCTCAGACAGTCTAAGGCTATCATTTGTCAGATCTTTCTTTCCCGACCAATCTGAATGAGTTGTCGACACAGCTCTGTCTCAAAGTCCATTCAAATCCTGGCAAAAAGGAAGAAACCACATCCAGTGATTTTGTGTGTGTGTATGTTAAAAATATAATTCCAGAAGTAAATGAGTAAAGGAAGATTTTTAAGTAAAGTTTCCATGATCATTAATAAGAATTAAGTTTGAAAAAGTTTTTCAACTACTCAAAAAAAGATATGTGCATATATTATATATAAAATATATACATGTAGATATATATAATTATGTGTGTATATATACACATACATATACATTATATATATATACACACACACACATCTTTCTTTGAGTAGTTGAAAAAGTCTTTCAAACAATTTTCATTAATGATCAGGAAAACGTTATACATGTACGTCGACAGACAGATAGACAGACAGACATGCATCATCAAAGTTATGTAAGCATGTCAGTTTCTTATAAATGACTACAAAAAATGATAAGAAATTTTTCTTATATTAATCCTTCAAGACTAGGCCCCACAAAAGAAGGAAGAAAAAAGGAAAATCCTCTCATAACTCATTACAGAATCTTGATTTCTTTTTCCATTCCACAGGATTCGGGGGATTAGGATTGAACATTGGGGAAATTTTGCAGTGTTGTTGACATAAGTGGCATAAAATACTATTCAATATGGCTTTAAGTGCTAGAAATAAAAATTAAAAGACTGCTACCAAAAAAAACCAAACAGTAGACCAGACCAGATTGCACAATGCCTTCCAGTAACTGTATCCTGCAATAATTTTAAAGGGGACCCTAGTGTGGCCAGAATTATACAGGCTCACTTTTAATAAAATCACACACACCTTGATTAACTCAAGGACAGATGAGCTCACCTTTCTTACACCTTATATGTAAGACCCTACTTCACGAGCACAACGCTTCCAAGTCCATCCAAGTCTAAACACAGTATTCAGATGGAATGTTTTTCTACCCTAGTCTGCTGGTTTTTGAAATGTTCCAGAACTCTTAACTGAGCACGCAACTCATCTCATAAGAAACCAGGTAAGTTTGGATCACAAACAAAATGGAAAAATATGTTTCATCTTCATGGTATGTAGAACATGGCAAAAACAGTAACAGAAATCTTGCTACCAATATTATTCACAAACAAACAAAATGGACTGTCAACCAGAGATTTAAGTCTGTGAATGTGGTCTTTCTTTTCTTTTATGAAAGCAAATAAATGCTAATTTTTAGTTTTAAAAGATAAAACATTAAACTTTCAATCTTTCATCCATAACCATATCCTGTATTTCTAAGGCAGTTATAGTTTTTATTTCCTGCAACCCAGAGGTCTCATCAGTTTTCAGGCCACAAGAACCACGTGGCTGAGCAGAGGGGACCTCTCTCCACACGTGGGACAGGCCTGCAGGAGGTTCCAGGACCTCCTGCTCCTCCCACCCACACATGAGCTCCAGGGCCCTCTCAAAGCCAAGTTCTGCGATGGGGCTGCACAAAACTCCCCAAACAATGGATCTCAAAGCTTGGTAAGCAAATCATATTTGTTGATAAAATGTAAATATTTGCACACTAATTTTACACAAGGAATTATACTTATTTCTTGGCTTTAACTACATGATAAGGAATAATAAACACCCCTGTGAGTTCTAATATGTGTCAGTTGCTCAGCTGCTCCTAAAACACGGTCCCTTAAATGCCTTCCTTTGGTAATCAAAGTTTAAGGGAATGGTATTCTAGCAAATGAGGAAGAACCATATAAATCTTCATTTGCTCCAAGCGAACAGCTGCCAAATAGCCTGCAATTTCTCATGTGCAAAATCCAACTATATTTCTATTCCTAGAGTTTATTTTAGGGGTAAAGTAAATAAATTCATCTTTGACATTCTTTTTTTTTTTTTTTTTTTGAGGAAGATTAGCCTTGAACTAACAACTGCTACCAATCCTCCTCTTTTTGCTGAGGAAGACTGGCCCTGCGCTAACATCCATGCCCATCTTCCTCTACTCTATATGTGGGACGCCTACCACAGCATGGCTTGACAAGCGGCATGTAGGTCTGCACCCAGGATTCAAACAGGCAAACCTCAGGCCGCTGAAGCAGAAAGTGCAAACTTAACCACTGCACCACCAGGCCGGCCCCAACATTCTTCTTTTTTTAATCCAACTGGTTATGGCCAACGCCTCTCTTCTGACTCTCCAACAAGATGATAAATCAGTGGACACTAGGGATTGGTCTATTCAAAATTTCAAGACAAAGTGTACTGTTTTTAAATCTTGGGATTTTTTTCTTGCTTGTAAAAGTATTAACTAAAGTTTAATTTTTGAGTCTAAGCAAGCTTTTTAAATTACAGTCATCATGAATATATAAGTGGATATGTTTACACTATGGGCCTTCCAAGTCACTAAGTTATTGATAAAATATAAAAACAATATTGGGAATTTATCCAAGGCAAAGGACTTAGTATTTCCATCAAACATTCAAGAAAAATGGTAAGATACTGAGAAAAATATAATCAGGGTTTTAAAATATAACAATAAAAACTACAGCTAATACTTATCAAGCCCTTACTATAGGGCTGCACATTGCTCAAAGCAAATCATAACCAAACAAATTCAGCCAGACAGACATTTAATAAAACTTCGTACAGTCTTGATGTAAGGTCTCCACTCCACTCACTTCCCTATCACTAGGGGAAACCCCCCCACCAGCAATACTAACATTTCAGCAAGGAGTCGATGGATGGACCCCCTACACCTGGGGAGCGGGTGCCCTGCCGCCACGGAGTGCCTTTGCAGATGGCATGTTACAGCCTCCCAAAGCAGTTCTCACCTCTGGCTGCAGACATGTTCGAGTCCAGCAGCAGATCCACTGAACCAGAATCTTCAAAGGTAGTACCTGGACATCTCTATTGTTTTTAATTTTTGTATTACACTTTATCTTTTAGAGCAGTTTGAGGTTCACAAAAACTGAGCAAAAGGTAGAGATGTCCCATATACCCTCTACCCCCATATACGCACAGTGTCCCCCATTATCAACGTCCCCTACAGAGTGGTACGTTTGTTACAAGTGATGAACCTACACCAGCGCCTCATAACCACCCCGAGTCCAGAGTTTACATTAGGGCTCACTCCTGGTGGTGTACATTCTGTGGGTTTGGACAATTGCATAATGACACGTATCCAACTTTACAGTTCCATACAGAGTAGTTTTTGCTGCCCTAAAAATCCTTTGCACTCTTGTATTTTTAAAAAGGTCACCACGGATACTGACCATGAGGCAAAGCTGATACCAAGGTGAGCAAACAGATCCCCTCTCCCGTAGTAAGACTATCGGCCCTCACGCTTCACGTCCATCGGCTTTCGGTTTTCAATCTGGCCAGGCAACGTCCAATGTGACCACTCACCTCTCATCCCCTCCAAAGAGCTGGACGCAAAAGCCAGGACCCTCCGGACAATACATCAATTGTTCAACTTTTCATTTAAAATCCTTTACAAAATGACTGGTTCCTAGAGTCCGGTAATACAAAACCCACCTGACAATCTTTAATGACAACTACACTTCAGACTATCTTTGAGGAAGAAGTCACCAGGTGGAGAACACGAGACACCCGTTTAACTGTAGATCTGATCTTCTCACAAGGCAGGCCCAATGAAACTAGTGTCTACTGGCCAGGAGTGTTTAAAGTATCTTTCAACAACCGACCAAAGTAGAAGTCAAGTTCTAATGCAGAATAACCTTAATCAGTTAAATATTCACTTCTTACGGTTGTAAAACAGGTAGACAGGATCTGATACAAAGGGAGAGGTCGTGAGGGGTTTCCTAGCGACAGTAATTTCCTTACAGCTCATCACCTAGATTTCTGATTCTTGAAATCAATGACAAGCGACTTCTGAGCAATCTGAAGACAAAATACACTTTATTTTGAGATAGCTCAGTCTTTAAACATTGACCACAGGCAACAGTGTTTCCATTCAGCTTGACATTTTTCCCAAGTAAAAATTTTTCATTCCTGGTGGATGACTGACAAACTAACATGAAACAACAGAGAAAGTGACAATGAGGTCTTTGACCCCCATGGGGGCAATGGGGGTAAGGTGAGTCTTTAAGACTTTAACTTAAAACACACATACACACAAATTAATTCAACTGTAGAAGGAGAAAAACTGTGACGCATCAGAGAGAAACGTGGGGATTCCAAAGCAGGAAAGTTAGGAAGTGTTTGGGGGAGTGTGGCCCTGAGGCCTGCCTCCCAAAAAGCATGTCCCCTGACCCAAAGATGCCAAAATCCAGCCCTCTGACTCCCTCACAAACTGCCTTCATTTTTCACTGGCCTTGACTCCATGAGTGAAATTCTACCACTTATGATTCTTTAGAGTGAACAGGTTTCTGTCAAAATGTAAATCTCTCCTAGAAGGCCATCAGCCACACTGAAGTCACTCACATTCTGCTCCTCTCATTACTTAGCTGAGAGATGCTACATTTGAGGAATCAGGAATTTCAATTCTAGATGGAGAAAAAGGAGGCAGGAAGCATAGAACATTTTGTGTATCGTAATACTACAAAAGAGTAATAGGACATGTTCATGGAGCTAGCAACAAGAAAGTCTCAGGGAAAAGCACTAAGAAATAGGAAAATAATATTAAAAAAACATTTTCGGGGCCAGCCCAGTGGCGCAGCAGTTAAGTTCACGTGCTCCACTCGGCGGCCCAGGGTTTGTGGGTTCACATCCTAGGTGTGGACCTGTGCACCACTTGTCAAGCCATGCTGTGGTGGTGTCCCACATATAAATTAAAGGAAGATGGGGATGGATATTAGCTCAGGGCCAATGTTCCTCAGCAAAAAGAGGAGGATTGGAGGCAGATGTTAGCTCAGAGCTAATCTTTCCCAAAAAAGGGGGGGATTTAAAATTTTTGGCCTGAATTAGGAAAGTGAGGTAGAAATTCTGTCTTTAGCGACCTACTCAAAACACCCAGAACTCAGTTCAAAAACTTAATGTATAGACTTTTACAAATCAATCTGGAAATCTAATCCTCATTTGTGCATTGTTTCTGTAGGAAAACATACTTTCCAAATAAATCATTTGCTGACATATGACGTGTACACACAACCTGTTCGGAGGCTGGAAACTTGCTGTAAAGCATCTCTCTGCAATGCATATTCACATAGTCAGATGTTCCACTCAAAGCTCTCCTATATCACATCTACCCTAAAATGTAAAGTGACGCAACACAGACTTGAAATTCAGAATCTTTTCCAACGGAAATAACATTTTTCCATGGTGAATGGGTTTCAGGCCAGTCATCCCCCTTCCCAACTGCAACTCACACTCCGAGCCTGAGGTCAGCAACACAGTCCCCAAGGGGGCCCGCTGGGCGGTGCAGTGGTTAAGCTCACATGTTCTGCATCAGCGGCCCAGGGTTCACAGGTTGGATCCCGCGTGCAGACCTAACACCACTCGTCAAGCCACAGTGTGGTGGCATCTCACAGAAAATAGAGGAGGATGGGCACAGATGTTAGCTCAGTGACAATCTTCTTCAGGCAAAAAGAGGAAGACTGGCAACAGATGTTAGATGAGGGCCAATTTTCCTCAGAAAACAAAAAACAATACAGTACCCAAATGTAAATACTAAACCATAATAAGGTTTCTAATAGAATTTTGAGATAGTCTAACATTGACCTCCTAAGTAAAATCATCACACGCGATAGATGAAATGATCTGACAAGAATGAATGTCTAAAATTCTAGGGAAAGCAGGGTGGGTGGCTGGGTGGGTGCACATATTCAAATCTACAGATTCAACCAGGCTTCTTGGTGGGGGAGGAGTGGGAATAACAGAAAGCGAGAATTCATCAATGTCACTAGGAAGAAAGGTACCTGGGCTGCAAGCACAATTACTGACTGCCGGGCGGATGCTTTCACCTTCCTCAGGAGCTTTGGATCAAGCTACAGTGGGCTGAAGACACCACTCACCATGCTGATGTAAGAGCCCGTGCTCTGAACTGCATGCTTACGGAGATATCTTACGATTACCACCTGGCAGCATTCAATGACTTTATATTATGAAGGAAAGAATAATTTGACCAACCAACATAAACGCTCCATTCTTCCTGGCAGTTCTCTTCTCCTGTACATTCACTGCCAGGCATTCTCATGGCTACATCGATAGGACTGGTGAGCAAGGACAGCTGTCCTCTGCCTGACTGACTTGGGCACAGTGAACAAAGTTAATGTTGCCTCAGTGCCGATGACCAGACCCTGTAATTCCAGACAGAGTAGAATCCTGAAGCCCTCCCCACACCCCCCCCAGGGCATCCTACTGGTCGCCATCAGCACTGTGAGCTTACCCTGCAAACTTCAAATATTATCTCCACAAAATTATGAAAGACTTCGGCAAGAGAGGAGGAAAAAGAGGAATCAAGTTTCTCTTGACATATATTGTGAGATACATCCAGATTTTCAAAACATTAAAAAGGTGAAATGAAGCACATTTTTTATTTTATTTATGTATTTATTTATTTGAGGAAGATTAGCCCTGAGCTAACATCTGCCACCACGCCTCCTCTTTTTGCTGAGGAAGCCTGGCCCTGAGCTACACCTGTGCCCATCTTCCTCCATTTTATGTGAGACGCTGCCACAGCACGGCTTGACAAGCAGTGCATAGGTCCACACCTGGGATCCAAACCGGTGAACCCTGGGCCACCCAAGCTGAACGAGTGAACTTAACCACTGCACCACTCGGCCAGCCCATGAAGCACATTTTAAATTTGAGAACTAGCATGCCAATGCAGTGCTTCGGCTGTGACACCTCGCCCTCCCTCCCTCCCTGGATGCCTGTGAGGGTAAATAAGATAACATATACCAGAAACAGCCTACAAATTAAAAAGCTTTAAGGAAATGCTAGCAATCGACACTTCCCAAAATCTTCCCAGAATTACTGTTGGGAAATGAGACTGAAATCTGACCCTGGACCCAGAAATGCAGGTGTCCCCCTTTGCCACACGGGGTCTGACCAAGGGTCAGAGGAGACTAATTATTCCTCGACAGTATTAGCAATGCTTGGTCCAGAAATGTTTGATAAACAAAGCCACAAACCTTATATAATAGATAATGACCCAAACCAAGTGGATAAGAACTGAATTATACCTGTTAATTGCAAAAAACAAAATAATATGTTTTAAGTAGAATAGCATTTCCATCCTTTCATCTCCTAGGACCCACCTCCACTCTGCCCAATTAAACACACATGCAAAAGAAAACGGATTATCCAGACACCTGTAGGAAATAATAAAGCAAGACAATGAGAACTAATGAAAAGCATCTGCAAGAAAACAATGAACAAGGTCAAAAGAGATGCTACTGAAGCTACTGCAACCAATTAAAAAATCTTTTTACAGCGAGATACCCAGAAAACCTCCTGGCAACTTTGAAATGTGCTATATTGAGGGGGAGGGCCCACTTCACTTTATCCTAGTGATAGAACACGTTCACTGCTCACAGCTCCCTAAGTAGAAAGCGGTCTCCCAATTAAAGACAGGAGGTTGAACATACACATTTGGCTCTGCTCCCTAGTGAAGCTATTCTAAACTGATGTAGCGTGTGCATGCACATGAGCACACACACATATTCATCCTTTCCCCCTGACAAGGGAAAGGAGAGAATGGATTCAGTGCCAACAAAATTTTGGAGAGCAGACTGAAAAAGTCCTGATAGAGTCCATGCATTTTATGTTTTCTCTGCAACCTCGCCTATGGATGGGAGCCCACTTCTCCTTAATGTTTAGCGGAAGTGAAGAGATTAGTTCATTTGAATGCCAACGATACTCTGGCTTTGCAAGATGGAAGGAGTCCTAGTTAAAGCAAAGCCAAGGGAAGCCTGGGCCAAAAATGGCCACAGTGGCCAAGCACAGCCTAGCCTGCTCCTGACAAAAGGTTCCGGTATATTTTATTACATTATCTTTGACACAGAAGGACGTAGGTGTTGAAACCTTTTCTTATAACCTCGAATTTCTGCTTGGATTTTACTATTTAACCACGATTAAATGAAAAATGTACCAGGCTAGGTGTTGCTGAGTTTTCCTAAATACATCGTTCTTTCAAGTCCACGAGTTCCTTTCTCCTCAATGGAGATGTGCTTACCAACTCCAGCCCATCATAACCCGGCACTTCTGCACTTTATCTAAACCATAAACAGGACTTTACCAATTATATTCATATTCTTGTTTCATATGTAAGTTCCTCTCTAAAAGTAAAATGTACAAGCAACTCAAGAGGACAAATAATACCTCATACTTTTCATCTTCTCAGCAAAGGTAGGAACCAAAAAGACTCAGGGATAAAAATTATTTCTGAACTCAGAAGACACATTTAAATGAATACTATTTTGACACGAAATTTGTAAAATATCGTGCAAATATGACTTCCTTAATTTTCCACTTTTCTTAAGAATTATATACCATCGCTAAAGGAGATCAGCAACCAGTCACTAAAATAATTTTTAAGAAATGAAAATTCAAGTTCTTTTCGTCCAACTTTTTCTATTATTCACTTTGAACAGCAAGACTTGGCATAAATCTATGAAAACTATGATCTCTTTTAGAAGAGAGAGAAGTGACTACACTGTTAGATAAACAGAGGCTGGTATCAAACATCTAGCCAGATGAGCACACTAGATTACTTAAAAAAAAATCTTTTTAAAAAGTTGCTAAGCACCGTTTCCATTAAACCTTATTTCAAAAACCCTAAGCAGCAAACTTCTGCAGGCTAGCACATTCTCTGTAAACTATTTGCCTAGAACAAATTTTGACATTTGATTCCTACAGGCTTTCTGTGCTATAGAATAGCTTAGTAGAGCATTCCTATTCAAGTCACTTTCAATTGCTACTGTCAGAAATAGAAAAACAGATCAATGACCATAAGAAACAGATCATGAGAAGACTCAGATTAAGTTTCCTCTCCATATGAATAACTAGATGATGCACAAAATCAGACTCAACCCCAAAATAGGTTTAAATGGCACACCTGACAATGAAGCACACAGTTATGAGACGCAGCTCAGTTAATTCTATGGGTAGAACAGAGCTTTTATCTCAACATGCCTCTCCAGAACACGAGTTTAAAGAAAAGTTCAAAGTAATATTCTTAATCATAATTTTTCTAACAGAGTTGATGTGTAACCATTTACCAGTACTTTAATCATTTAGCCACCCTGCATGAAGAAATTCTTTTCCTGAGTATTCCAGTGCTTTATATAGACCATATTTTATTATGTTTTATGCATTCAATCCCTTTAAGATCCAAATGTTAGCATATTACAGTACTGTGCTATAAATACGAATGATAAATTCTGTCCACATTTCTACTGGGCCACAGAGTATGCCTCCAGCTGTGGAAGGGATGGATGAAAAGAAAGGCTCCTGCTCCAGCTTTTGTGAAATAAACAACACTCACACCCGTGTCCCCCATTAAGCCCCTCCACACGTCTCCACAGGAACCTTGGGGATGGGGCGGGCGGGAGGCATAAGGAGATAGGGTCAGGAAGGAGAGCATCTGGCAAAATTTCCTAACAGTTAGGAAATTAAAACTACGTCAGTAAAATCTTCTTTAATTTACTCAGAAGAGAAGACAACAGTGGGGAAAGAGACTAGAAATAAAATAGTAATGGAAAGAGAGGGACTCTGAGCAGAACGAGTTTAATGAACGATACTTTATGTTTTTTGGTGGATGAGAGAGAAATAAGATTCTCTCTCTTCATTTGATGAATGCTGACTATAAGTTTAAAAATTTTAATACCTATATATTTTAGGGAGGGAGAAAAATGTGCCTGAACAGATTTTAAAGTACAAATTTTATTCTGAAAATGACCTTTCCCCATCATTTCTAATTTTACTCAACCTTCAAATAATTTTCATTCCAAAAGAGAAAAATAACCCAAAGATCTGCTGCCGCTCACTACCACCCTCTCACCACAGCAGAAACTTCTTCAGCGGTGAATGTCCACAGAGTCGGCTTGCCTGGCAGCACGTGTGACAAGGCGCCAGGAGGGGACGGATGCTGCCTTCAAAATTACGTCAAGATGGTTACTCATCAGTAGGGGTTACTCTCAAGTGTCAAATTTAATGCTTTCAAAATACCACTGAGGCAAGGGCAAAAAGGCAATCCCCAGATTCTGAAATCAAGAGTAGGGAGGACAGAGAGAATAAAGTATGTGGCAGAATTTCCTGGCTGCTGAGAAATCAAAACCATATCATTCTTTAGTTTGCTGGAGAGGAGAGGAGACATCAGAGACAGAGGCAGGGGATCAGGATTAATTATACTGTCCTCGCCAAGCCCGGCCTACACCCAGCCAGCAACGTGACCCGTGGCAGCTCTGTCTAACCAAAGAACTCAGGCTCTCGAGTCTGCGATCCCCTCCAGGCCATGCACTCCAAAAGGCCCAGCCCACATCCGAGCTTCTTCTGAAGCGCTCGCAAGCCTAGCAGTTTCATAGCCTTCTGCAGAAATTTAATAAATTGTTTTCATTTATTTGAGCCATGAAATGTTTCTACAAGAAGCTAGCCTGCTGCTTCTAAGCATTTAAAAAGCAAGGTGGGGTGGACAGAAGTAGTGTCCATGGGGCCAGGGAATGGGGAATGGGGTGTGGATTATATATACGTACACACACCCAAATCTATCTTTTCTAATTGGAGAGAATAGAGAGAAGAACTCGGACATAAATTAGCTAATGCAAACATTCAGCTTAGATAAGAAGAATAAAAATTTTATGCACACACAAGAGAAGAGAGAGAAATAACTCAATGATTCGTTTCCATGAGTAGTGCTCCAGGCAAATGCCTATGTTAGCGCCTACGGGAGAGAGAAGAAAGTTCTCCCCAAGGAACTAACAATCCAGGTCAAGAAACAAGAACAGCCTGAGAAAAATCAAACAAGACCAGAGTCTAGCCTGTGTTCAACACAAGAGATTCTTTCACATGGCAGTGCATGATTAATTGCCAAATTAGTGGTGCAAACAAGTTCAGAAGAAGAAGAAAACCCTCTGAAAGCTGGATCTGAGTTGGACATTAAAGGGTGGGGAGGAATCAGGTGGATGGGAAATCAAAATGCAGAGAGGGTCTGATCACAAACTTGGAGGACGGACAGGCAATCCAGGATGTGCCCGATTAGACCAATTTAGCTGCAGGGGAAGAGTCAGAAAGTCCTAGGAAAAGAGAGATAAAAAGACAGTCTAAGGTCACGTCAAGAGTCCTGAATGCCCAGCTAATGGGCAACCTGATGAAGCAGCTACGCTCTGCCCCTGTGAACCCCTCAGGTCCCCCGCGCTGGACCAAAGTACTCGACCACTCACCTGGCATGGCAGCCTTTTTCCACTTAGTGAATAAAATTAAGTTATTGGACAGAATTACCACCTTACATCTTTTTTTGAGCTAAAGGGATAGATGGACAAACAGGTAGCCAGGGACATTTCATCTGGACCTATGTCATTAGAATCTTAAAATACACATAACGTATGCCAATTAAATTGCTCCTGGTTCCCAAACCATATTTAAATCTAACACTATTTTATGGGAGTTTATAAAGTGCCACAACTTCCAGATCCTCCACAAGAGTGAACACAGTTAAACTATTTCAGCTAGTAAAACTATGAAGAGGCGGTCCCGGAGGCCCAAAAGACCCACCGTGGAGGGTGAGAGCTGACCTCAATCAACCACCAAGTAAGTAAGTAACACTCACTGGAAAGCCATGATACCCAACTGGAGTTCTGAGACCAGTGCCCTACAAGGGAAAGGCAAGACGACCTTGACACACTCTACTTTCTGACAAACACTTTTCTAGCAGCACACTGACGAAGAGTGCAGCGCGCCTCCATTCTGATAGCTTTATCCATGGCAGTAAGAGAAAACGGCTCTGACATTCCTGTGTGGGCAGAAACAATGCCCTCAATTCTCAGACAAAATCAACACTGGGAACAACTTTCAGATGCCAGAGGAAAATGTGAGCAACCTAGCTCAGAAGGCACATTCTCTTATGCTCCCAAAGTCCTGCAGGAACGTTCACACTTATTGTCAGACTTAAAAAAAAAATATACAGACTTACCGGCTGTAGTAAAACCAGCTCAATCCCAGAAATAGAGGAAGCAAATATTTTCATTCTTACTTTGCAATCTGAGAATGGAAGAAAAAAGAGGAAGCAACGTCCCCAACACATCCGAAGAGTCCAAAGACAAGTGAACAGCGATCTCCTGACTTTATATCCATGGCTTCAACTAAACCTTACGGTATTTCTCCTTAGAGGAAAGAGCCCCACGGTTTTAGCACACTGAGTGTGTAAATGACTTCAGCAACAAGACCACCAGAGTCCCATAGCTGAGTCTCCGGAGCAAGCACGCAGAACCCAGGAGACCCCCCCCAAAATTCTTTACATTTAAATCCTGGTCACAAAGGAGGTTGTCACATACCATTAAATATCTCAGTAAGATAAAAATAGAAGTGTCAAAGAATAGAAATTATAAAGTTTCTGCATTAAAAAAATATAATAGTCCTCAACATTTTATTCAGAAAATATTTGGGATCTCAGTTTATTATCAATAGATGATGTATTAATATAAAATGTAAACTGTAATTTTCACTAACTACAATGAAAAAATACTTCATACAAAGACTTGGAGCAAATGCACAAAGACAGACGAGGTCTTGGGTCAAAATTAATGCATGGTTTAGCAATGAGCCTATTGTTACATTAGCCAAAACTAACGTTAAAGTCGAGCGATTTCCATATTGTTTTTTTTTACTTAACTATAATCATTCTCTAAAAATGCACTGTTATCCAATATTTATGTTCATAAATAGTGTGTGTGTGAGGCATTTTTATCCACTTAATATTAACATATACTCTCCTTCCTCAAAAGGATGCAGACTTCAAAGATAATTAGTTTTTGAAAATGGTGCCGTTTTGGCTCCCTGGGCAGTCTTATTCATTTAATTCCTGAAGTTCAAGAAAGAATAGGCTCAGATGGCCCACAGGAGAAAGAATGTGGAAACCGGAAGCCACAGAAAGCTTGGGGTGGGGGGAGGAAGAAGGGAGACAGATGGACATATGGAGAGTCATCTATTGATCTACCTACGTATTTCAAGGGAGTAGTCTGAGAAGCAGAGATTATGTTAGGGCGCCAAACAAACAAAAATACCCACAAGAATTATGCTTCTTGATTTAAAAAAAATTACTCAGCTAACACAGTAACATTTACATTGACTGATTTAAAAGGGGTGCTTCTGTTGACGAAAGGTACTGACAGGTAACACAAACAGGAAACTCCCTAACTTTCCCAATACTCTGATCACACTGATAAAACCATGTCTATAAAGACCACTGATGTGCATCTCAACCAATGCAGTGAATAAAAAGTGCCCCCTTAAGTTACTGCACCATATAGCAACCTACCATGTTCTAAAATCTAAACAGCATTCTTGATCTTGCTAGGTCTTGTACACCAATGACTTTACGAACAATTTCTCCCCAGCTCCTTTTTGCCCTGTGGATCAGTTTTGATCTTCTCATGCTGGTAGTTGAGGCCTTCTAGAACCTCATCCTATTCTCCCTACAAGTCGGGCCATTCCAACTCCTCAAGACTTCCTGCACGGGCCATGCTTCCCTCCAATATTGTAGGTGCCCTCAAGTGAAGACAACTAGGCCCTCTTCAGTGAGCATGCTACCATTTAGAGGTCTAATTGACAATGAGACCCATGTACATTAAGAATAGAAACACACAGTAACTACAGGCATCTAAAAAGCCATGATAGACATATTGATAATCTTTAAAGACAATAAACAGACGGAAACAAATCTAATCTCCCAAACCAAATAAAGTAAAAGTATTTATTTTCCACATTGTATGCATCTTCCTTGAATGCTGCAAGTTCATTAATAGCTACAGCTTCTTACAACATACTTCCCCAAGCAGTCCTCAGACACCGACTTCCGGAACAGGGCTACAGAACCACAGATAGGCAGCATCAGCAAGTCAGCCAATCTGTCTAAGGTCAGTGGTGGAACTGGGACATGAGAGCATTCACACCACGTGACAGCTCTCCTCTGGGCTCTGCTGCTGAGGAGGAAGTAACAGCAGGTCTGATGGGAATCAGACCCAGACTCATGGTACTAAGAAAGCCACCAGAGAACCAAAATGGGAAGGAGAGCTGGATAAGAGAGAAATTAATCAAAATAAGGAACAGAATTTACAACATCTGCATTGTTCTAACAGCTATTGTGACACCAAGGAAGGCCTGCAGTCAGATATCAAGTCACTGCCTAGAATTCCAGTGAACTGCTGGTACCCACAACCTGCCGTGGGTCACATCACTGAAGTCTACTCAAATTGCATTTTGCTTTGTTTTGGAAAGAAAAAAAAGGTTTACTCAACATTTACATGCTTACGTGCTTATTTCAAATTGATCTCTTGTCCTCAAAAGTTCATTCTTAATGGTATATTAAGTAATCATTTATTAACTGAAAAGACAATCTGTCTGTAAATTAATGCAGTCATAAAAATGCTCTTGCTTTCCCAATCAATTTAAGTCTTGGTGAATTAAAGGACTAAGCTGCTCCTTTTAACTTTAGATACTTTCTCAACTCTGCTTCGAGCAACATGATCCCTTGATTCCCCATGAGTAACAGAACCACAGAAGAGGGACTAGTCACACAGATAAGAAACTGCTTTATTCTGTACCATTCCAAAATGAGATCAGACATCTAATACGAGTGCCAAAAAGGTGGGGAAGGACGGGGGTGGGCATAGTGATTCATTCCAGACTTCATTAAGTCAAGTGGGTCTGTAAAACACTTAGAGATCACTTCTAAAAGAGTAACAGTAAAGGACAAAAAAGGAAATAAATTCAAGTAAACAAAGAAAAATAAGGCAACCCAAAATCAGATGATGGAATACAGCCACATATATCAGCAATCATATGAAATAAATGGCCTAAATTCACCAGTTAAAAGACAGAATTCTCAAATGGGATTAAAAAACATGTCTCCTCAAAGATAGAAGGACACAATGTTTGAAAGCAAGGAAATAGAAGAAGATAGTCCAGACAAATCCTAACCAAAATAAAGCCAGTATAGTAATATTAATATCAAGTAAATAAATTTTTAGTATATGATGGTTAAAGGGGGGGGGGAATCCAAGAATACATAATTCTGCATACATTGGCATCTAATAACCTAGACTCAAATTTTATAAAGCATAAATTTACAGAAATACAAAGAGAAGTTATCAACAATTACAGGGAGAGATTTCAACAATTGCTCTATTAGTTGACAAACTAAGCAGTTAATTAATAATAGACAACCCACATAATTAAGAAGTCTGATCAAGAGGACAGATCTGGAAACCCGTGCCAAAAATAACAACATAACATGCTTTTCCAAACTCAAAAAGAACCTTTACAAAAAGCGACTATATACTAGCCTGCAAAGTAAGTCTTAACGAATACAACAGAATCTCTTATTTAGACCACATTCTGACCACAATTTAACAGGAAACCTGAACAAAAGAAAAAGCTGTCTTCCCACAAGACACGCACATATATATTCAAAAAACACATACACACTTTGGACATTTAAAAGCACATTTATAAAAATCACTGGTCAAAAATGACCCATAATGGGAAGAGAAAATATTAAGAACTGCATGCAATGGAAAGCACTATGTTCAAAACTTGTGCACTCAACAAGAGGTACTTGAAGGAAAAACTAGAGCCATGAAAGCATACACACATACATACATATATCTATATACACGTATACCTCTATACACACATACACTTATATAGAGATATATCTCTATAACTATATATATCTCTATGTATCTCCATATCTACATATATACACATATTTTAATATTCAACTCAGGCAACTGGAAAAAGAACAGAGTAATCCAAAGAAAAAATAAAGAGCAAAAAGGAACCAAATATTACAAAACAGAAAAGGAACGATAAATAAATCCAACTTGCTTCTTTGAAAAAAAAAAAATAACTCTATAGCAAGAATGCTCAAGGGAAAAAAAGGCAAATAACACTAGAAATGAAAAAGAGATCAAAATCAAATGCACAAGATGAGAACACTACACGAAACTTCATGCCAAGAGATTTGTCAAATTAGAAGAAATGGACAGTTTCCACTAAAAATATGAATTACTAAATCTGGCTCAAGAAAAAATAGAAACAGACTGTAAGTATAAGTAAATTGAATCAATGATTAAAAAAATAAAATAAAAAACTCATCTCCAACCCTACTCTTTCCACGAAAAGGCCATCAGGCCAAGCCAGTCTTGAAAGCAAGTTCTACCAGAACTCCAAAACTAGTTAATCCCTAATTTATCCAAACTTTCCAGAGAATATTAAGAGGGAGGCAACTTTACAAGGCTAGTATACAACTCAGATAACCAAATCTGACAAAGACAAGTCGACAGAAGAAAAGTAAAGGTAATACATGCAAAAATCCCAGATTAAAAAGTACAAAATGAATGCCAGAGAGGAATTCAAAGACAGCTTAACATTAGAAAACATTAATGTAAATGACAATATTAGTATATTGAAAAGCGTATGATTCTCTCAGTTGATACAGAAAATACATTTGATAAAATTCACCACCTATTCATGTCCTTCTCTGCCAACCATGAAACTTTACTGCTTTCAGTCTTATAACAGGGAAAAAAATACGCTTAATCTGAAACAGGATATTTATTTTTAAAAATCCTAGAGCAACCCTAGAAACCTAAATAAAACCTATAAAAAGATGCTCAGCCTCATGAGCTATAAATTGTAGTACCGTCTCCATGTTTTCCCTTACTTACCACCCTCTTCCTATAAGAAGATCATACCTGCCCACCTACCGTCATCAGCTTTAACCACGTGACTTGCTTGGCATTGCAATGAGATATAAGTAAGAGTGACATACACAACTTGCAAGCAGAAGATTCAAGAGCACAGTGGGTTCTGCCACATTTTCTTTTCCCTCTACCATGAGACCAGCATGTTCCAGGTAGAGGCTGCATCTCCAGTCTTGGCCCAAAAATAAGGAGACATGAAGCAGAGCCACAGGGAAGCCACAAAGGGCATTTAACATGAGCAAGGAATAAACCACTATTAGAAGTCCAGAAGATTGGGAGGTTTTTGGTTACTAGGCATAACCTAGTGAAAGTTGACAGAGATCAAATGAATGCAAATTAAAATATTAAGACAGTATTTCACACCCATATGATTGCTCAAAATTACTAATAAGAGGAAGTGCTGACAACAAGGTGAAAAGATTAAACTCAGTGGTTGTGGCTGGAATATAAATTGGCACCATCACCTTGGAGTTCACTTTGGCAGTATTGGGGAGAACTGAGGAAGTAAAACTGCAACCTAGCAATTCCACTAGTTGTCTACCTTGAAGAAACTGGCACAAGTGAACAGGGAAATGTGCACAATCACGTTCACCAGAGCACTGACTGTTATACTATACAAAGAAATCGTGCTTCCATAGGGGAATGGATGAACTGGTTTTGTCATTCAAAAGAATACTATACAGCAGTGAAAATGAACAAGGTAGATTTTGACATCATAAAAAGATACATGCAGAGCAAGAGAGGAGAGATGGGAATGAGACTTCAGCAATGTCTTCAATGTTGCATTTCTTTTAAAAAAATGATGCAAGAGGCTGGCCCCGTGGCCGAGTGGTTAAGTTCACGCACTCTGCTGCAGGCGGGCCCAGTGCTTTGTTGGTTCGAATCCTGGTCGCAGACATGGCACTGCTCATCAAACCACGCTGAGGCAGCGTCCCACATGCCACAACTAGAAGGACCCACAACAAAGAATATACAACTGTGTACTGGAAGGCTTTTAGGGGAAAAAGGAAAAATTAAAAAAAAAAAAAATCTTTGAAAAAAAATGATGTAAAACACATGGCAAAATGGTAACATCTGATTAAAATTTTTATGGTGAATACACAATTGTCTCTTCTATTATTTTCTATATTTTTGTAGTTTTTAAATATATCATGACTTTTTTAAAAAAGAGAACAAAAATATATTTAAACCATAAAGCCCATGGGTCAATCTTGAGGTTTGGTGGCAAAAAGAACTTCAGAGACGAAAGAGGCCTTCTAGAATATCTAAGTAGTCCTATATTCTACAGAGGAAGTCAGTTTCTGGGCCCAGAACGGTTGAGTAAATGACTCGAGTCACATAAGTTATCATCATGTTGGTTCTCAAAATCTACTCCTCCACTTCTAGGACAGGTAGGAAAACAAGGGACATGTGGTCAAATACAATGTCACTGAGTCAAGTTCCAAACACCATTCTACTGTTTTCCTTACTGTCCCCAACTCCATCCCCAAGACACACAGTAACAGTCCCCACCCCCAAAAGCTTTAAGGATTTTTAATCCTCTTTTCCTACTCCTTTTCTTGAAATAACTAAAATATCAGAACGATTACTACTAAAACAAGTAAAATACAGTTCTGGATAATACAAAGATAGCGGCGAGGACCACACATCATTCCTCTTAGAAGCCATGCCTCGCATTATAATACACATTCAAATATATAACAAACTATTGTTCAACTAGATAGACATACGATGTCTATCTTACCAAGCTGAATACTTCCATTGTTGTTAAAGTATAACTTCTATTTTTAATAAGCAGGAATGCAAGGAATTAGGAAAAAATGGTTTTAATATTTAATAGATTAGAAGACCAAAGAAAAGACTGTTATTTAGAGACCATATTTTAAATGAGTAAGATAGGTCCCATGCGCAGCAGACAAACAGGGTAGATCAGTGGTCACATTCATGACCTCAGAGTCACGCTAAAGAGTTGGAATTCTGCCCAACCACTAACTAGCTGTGAAACTTTGGGCAAGTTACTTCACCTCTCCACGCCTTCCATTCCCCACCATAACACGGGGATACCCACAACACGGCTGACCTCACACAGATTCTTCTAAGAATCACATGAGAGAATCCATTCAGAGCTCTTCACACAGCTCTTCTGGAAACGCTAGCCATCAGTATACGTCATATAAACTGAGCAATTTAACTATGAAAAGCAACAAACTCCTTTGATTGCCATAAAATTATAAGGTGCTAGATGCTTTAAGAAAAAAATTACATTGGCTTCAGTCAGCATTGGTGCTAATGAATTCTCGGCTTTGCAAATCACGAGTGTTTTTTAATTAAATGAAACTAAATAAATGAGCCAGATTTTAAATCATTATCTGTCTCAGGATAAGAACACTTGGGGTTAAACTGCTGCAATTTCATTACTCTGAAATGTCAGCCTCGTGCTGTCATTTCTCCTCAGGCAGAACACCTGACAGACGAGGTCACACTCGCTATGTAATGCCCATTCGGAACAGATTCCCGCCAATACATGTGACCAGTGCAGGCGGGCAGGGCATCCGTCTGCCCACCCCCCGAGGGTCAGGAAGTACTGTTTGCCATGAAACTGCTGATCCTTTCTATGTTTTCTTGTTTTTTAATGCAAAATTGACAAACTAGCTTATAGGAACACAAAAATACATTCTCTGTGCCAGGCCCCAAAGGGGGCAGTGGGGACTTGCCCTCTCCTTCCACACACAGGCCAGCTCACGGCTCCGCTCCCCGCCTCACCTCCAGGTCACAGCTGTACTCGCTGCCATCGAGTAGGGTCACCTTACACGGCACAGTTTTGGTCTTCTTGGGGGCTTTCTGAGAGGCCTTCTCTGCTTTCAGCTCGTTGGTCTGCACTTCCTTTGTCTCCCTTCTGGCGGCTTCTTCTGATTTGTCGTCCTGCACTTCCTTCACCTTCTCTTCTCTCTCCTTACTCACTTCTTCAGCAGGCTGTTGACGAAAGGCCTGAAGTTCACACTCAGGTAAAAGGAAGAGGTTTGGGAAGAACTGTGATTGTTATAAACGCCGCAAGCCTAAGATTTCAAAAGACTTCAACATTTCAAAAGGCTATTTCCCCACATCTTCCTTCTCCAAACCCACTGCCCATTTCTCATTTTGCCAGTTTGGTAATTTCAGCATTAAATGAGTAAAAGAAACTACATCCCAGAGACTATAATTTAAATATCATTTCAAATAATAAAATTCCCAATTCTAGGGTCCAGCCCGGTGACATGATGGCTAAGTTTGCACCTTCTGCTTCAGTAGCCCAGGGTTTGCCAGTTCAGATCACAGGCATGGACCTATACACCACTCATCCGTACATGCTGTGGTGGCATCTCACACACAAAAGAGAGCAAGATTGGCACAGATGTTAGCTCAGTGACTATCTTCCTCAAGCAAAAGTAGGAAGATTGGCAACAGATATTCGCTCAGGGCCAATCTTCCTCAGAAAAAAAAAAGAAAAGAATTCCAATTCTAATCTCATACCATGGCAAAACCCAGGCTTCGTTAGGCGACCAAATGCACACACATACAGATCTACTGCTTCCTACTCACTGAACACTGAAATAAGCCACATCAAAGAGAGAGAATAATGCATACTATTTAAAAGGAGAGGTGGCAGGATCATGAGAGTATGTGTTTAACCTTAAAAAGAATGCAGAGAAATTTTTTTATGGTTTGCATATATAGTGCGGTGTTTTTTTTTGCTTTGCTTTATTATTCTGGAACGTTTTAAATGGACTAACAGGAGAAGGCCGTGGTAGACCACGCCAAGACCCATATTCCAGATACAGTAAGCCAAAGAAGGATCTTAATACAAGAAGTCTGGGAATGATTCAAAACCAACAAATCCTTTTTATGACGTGGATATGCCATCGAGCTTTCAGGTCCAGAAGGTCACTTTGCAAACATACCTGTGTCTCAGGGCCACGCACGGCTGGTTTCTCTTCCTTGACGTCCACTTTCGTCTCCTGCTGTTTCCTCTGAGCTGCTACTTCTGCGCTGCCCTTGGCCTGCCTTTCTTCTTCGGGAAAAGGTTCCTCTTTATCTAAAATCTGCTCTTCCACAACAGCTTGGGTAGGCTCTTTTTTCTCTCCTCCATCTTTGGCCACGATTAAGTTATAGGACTTCTGTTTCTTAAGCCACGGGGGAAGGAACCGAGAAATGCCCCTGCTGTCGGACGGCTCCTTCTCCCTCTTCTGGCGGCGCGGGCTACTTTGGCTTTCAGCTGTAGGAGACGTCTGGGGACCTTTCTCCTCCTCTGCATCCGAGGGCTGAGGCTGCTGATTTTCTGCGGCTTCTTTAGGTTTCTCCTGGGCTGCATCTGCTCCTAACTGGTCAGGCTCCTTCTTCACTTCAGACGCAGAGCCCACTTCAGTAGTCATGGTCACAGCTTACTGTCAACAAAACAAAGTCACAAACTGTGATTTCACAGACT
Organism: Equus przewalskii; assembly: GCF_037783145.1. Taxonomy (NCBI): domain Eukaryota; kingdom Metazoa; phylum Chordata; class Mammalia; order Perissodactyla; family Equidae; genus Equus; species Equus przewalskii. The sequence goes on from NC_091839.1 coordinate 76,815,985, forward strand.
CTCCCCGTTTTAGCCTGGAGGCAAGGACCAGGGTAAGCTGGGTGGGAAGGGGACGGGCCGAGAGAAGATGGGGAGAAAACACGCAGAGAAAGAGCGTTCACAAGCACAAGAGAAACGGGGATTCCTACTTTAACTCCTGGAATACTCTATCAGAATCCAAGAGCCAAAACTGGCATCACAGTGGAATTAACTCCGATTCCGTAGAGACAGGATGTAGAAAGAGTGATTACTTTTATTTGGTTTCATCTAGCTATAGACTATAATGCACCAAAAAGATCTAATATTCTTCAGGAAAATGACTTTTCTCTATACCTTATATCCCTTATCCTATAATACAAAAATGTTACTGATAATGTTAGACAGTAGTGAGACATACTTCACCACAATTTCACACATTAAAATCAAAATCTACAAAAATGTTAAGTATTATAAAAATGAATTTTAAATGCTGGGTGCTTAATAGCAAGAAAATTAAATCTGGAACAAAAATGCATTCATTTTTGTTTTTATATTAAATCCCGTAATCCACCATCACTATTCCAACGCAAAAGTTAAGACTTCTGGGAAAGGTACTAAAACTATAATCAAAGCTCGAAACCTCCATGCCACCCAAACTCACACAGAGTTTTCTACAATGTGTATGTGATTATAAGAAAAGCATCCAGGGGTCTCGAAGCTGAACCAAATGAAAACACTACAGGGGTGGAAAAATAAGCATCTAATAATTGATCCTATCAAAAATAATGAAAACAAAATTGAAATGAAATCTCAAAGTAACTGTTGTCTAAATTTTACTCAAGCAAGTACAGCAGCACCACTGACGTGAAAACAAGGGGCAGGGTCAGCAGAGAGCCACCCTGCCCTGTCTTGCCGAGGATGAACGTACTTGCGGGCCTGGCACCCTGGCCAAGGGCAGACTGCCCAGCTACCTTCAAAAGTGGCATAAGTTCAAAAATAAAATACACTTGGTTTCCTTTCTTTAGAGCTTTATTGAGATATAATTCACATCAGATTCACCCTTTTAAACTGTACAGTTAATGGTTTTTTAGTATATTCATAAGGTTGTGCAGCCATCACCACTATCTAATTCTAGAACATTTGCGTCATCCCAGAAACAAACTCTGTACCATTAAGAGTTGCTCTCCATTCTCCTATCCTCCCAGCTCCTGGCAGCCGCTTATCTACTTTCAGTCTGTAGGGACTTGCCTATTCCGGACATCTCAAATAAACAGAATCGTAAAAGTGGCATTTTCACTTAGCATAATGTTTTCAAAGTTCATCCGTATTGTAGTATGTATCAGTACTATACTTGTTTCTTAAAATAATATTCACCATCTTTTGCAAATCACATATCTGATGACGCTGGTATCCAGAATGTATAAAGAACTCTTACAACTCAACAATAAAGATAAATTTTTTTTAGTGGGCAAAGAATTTGAGTAGACATTTCTCCAAAGAAGATACATATATGCCCAATGAGCACCTGAAACTATGCTAACATCATTAGTCACTAGAGAAATGCAAATCAAAACCACTATGAGATACCACTTCACATCCACTAGCATGTGGCTATCATCAGAGAGAGAGAGAGTAAAAAAAGCATTGGTGAGGATGCGGAAAACTGGCAACTCTCAACATTGTTGGTGAGAACACAAAATGGCACAGCCACTTTGGAAAACAGTTTGGCAGTTCCTCAAAAAGTTAACATAAGTTACCAGAATATAACCCAGCAACTCCACTCCTGGGTAAAACCCCAAGAGTAATGAAAACTTACGTTCACCCAGAGACTTGTAAATGAATGTTTATAACAGCATTATTCCTAATAGGCAAAAAACAGAAACGACCCAGATGCCCACCAACGGATGAATGGATAAACAAAATGTGATACGTCCATACAATAGAATATTAAGTCACGAAAAGGAACGAAGTACTGACATATGCTGCCGCGTAAGAACCTTGAAAACACAACGCTAAGTCAAAGAAGTCAGTCATAAAAGGCCACAGGCTATGTGATTTCATTTACACGAAACTTCCTGAATAGGCAAATCCACAGACAGGAAGTAGATTAGTGGTTGCAAAGGGGTGGAAGGAGGGGAGGGAGCAACTGCTAACGGGTACAGGGTTTCTTTTTGGGGTGATGAAAGTGTTCTGGAATTAGACCATGGTGATGGTAGCACAACCTTGTGAATATACTCAAAACCACTGAATTGCAAACTTTAAAAGAGTGATATCTCAATAATAAAAAATAATTTTACAATTGTTGTACACTTCTAATAAGCAAGCATAATAAACATTGACTCAGCCAGCCAGCCTATATTTAATGGGCCCGTACAACGTGCCCAGTCCTGGGCACATGAATAAAGACTGCCTTCAAGGAGCTGAGGGAGGCACAGATAAATCAAGAGCATTTTGCTTACAAAGCAGAGGACAGACATTTAACCCAGATTAAGAGAAGAGGGTCATGAGGCACGCCTTTCTGCAGAAGTTGGCATTTGAGTTGCTTTAAAATGATGAGTATTCATTATTCAGGCAAGGGAGTCAGGATGAGAGGCATGTGCCAGGCATGGGGCAGTGTGTGGAAACATAAGAATATTCCTCCTGTAGGAAATGTAGAAGTGAAGCGGGGGCGTGTGAGTGGGGACAGGAGGAAAAGAGGACGGTGAATTGATAATGATGAAGAAGGAGAAGGCAGAAGCCAGAACATAAAAGGTCCTGTGTGCCATGCTAAGAAAGGTCTGGAGGTTGATTTAAAGGCAATGAGAAGGCATCCAAGCACTGCAGGTAGACGGGTAATGTAATCAGACTCACATTTCAGATGGCCCAACCTGGCTGCAAAGTACAGGATGAGAGAAAAGATGGAAATAAAGAGACATCCAGGAGGCTGCTGCAATAACCCAGCCATGAGAACATGATGGTCCAAACACAGCAGAAGCCACGAGGTGGACGAAAAGATGTGAATCTAATACTAAGAGGAAGACTGGCCATGGCGTGGTGTCTACACTGAATACAGCAAGTCAAAGAAAGGAAAGACTCAAGGAAAAGTCCCAAGTCATGGGAGAATGGATGGGATGATGGTAGAGCCACCCACTGAAATGGGGAACAGGAGGAAAAGAAGGTTTGGCGAAGACAAACTTCATTTTGAATTCACTGAAGTTGAGAAGTTTGTGGAGGTGTCTAGTTGGCCACTTGCCACACATGTGTTGCACGGAGGCTGGACATGCACCAGAGATGAAGATTTGGGAGTTGTTGTCTTATGGATGATAGCTAAAAGCACAGGAGATGCTGACATCACCTAGAGAAAGAGTGTCGTCTGAGAGTAGAGGGTCCTGAAAAGAACCCTTCTCACCACCAACATGTAAGGGTCAGGAGGAGGGAAAGGCATGAGGACGGGAAGCGTACATCGAGGGACAGGGAGATTGGGGAAGAGGAGCGTCCTTGAGGGCAATGCCACAACAGGGGCTAGTTAGGTAATTATAAGATTTACTGGTCCAATCTTACTGCTCATTCTTAGGCATTTAAAGTTATGTCTTCCAGTAAGACCCTTACACAAGTACTTGAACTGGCTCCATACTGCACAGAAAATCTGTTTTTCTTCTTTAAGGTACCATTTTCCACGTACCACTTAAGTGGAGAATATTATTTATATTAATCATGAAATGACCAAAGTTGACTTTTAGCATACACTCTCTCATTACATTTTGAGAGCTCAATCAATGTCCTGGTAAAAATTAAAACAAAAATGCCTCACATAACCAAGATAACTGGCAGCTCCCTGATTACTTTGGCTGTGAGAAATATCTAGAGACCAATCAACTAAAGCTGACTTTTTGTCAAAATATTTTAGAAGCAATGAAATATAAAACTAGAGTTTCCACTATTGTGTTAAAGTATTAATATTTGTATTTTAATCATAAGAGCTGTCACTCAGTGCTTACTGTGTCAGATATCGTGCACATTATTTCTGCTCCTCAAAACATCCTACAGGGTAGATATTACCCCATTTTGCACACCTGTTCTCACCTGTATTTCATAAGCAGTCACAACTCCACTGTGTATGAATGATCGAATCAACCAGAGCCATTGGCTTGGTCCTCAAAGAAGATACATGCTAGCTTGTAAAAATGACTACAGAACAACATGAATCAATTCTGTGATTTAGTGTAATTAGCCGGCCCCTCCCCCAAATACGAAATTTACAGATGAGGCCTCATCACATAGAAAATCATATTTGAAAGTTATTACTTGGTCATGTGATCACCACTGAGCTTTGGACAGAAACTAAAGACCAGGTGCTAATGCAGAGATAAATCTTACCAGGGAGCCTCACAAAGTGGTCAATCACTACCGTACCCACAACACATGGAAGTTTAAAGAACCCCAGAGCTGATCAGTGTTGCCCATGGAATTAGCCAATGGAAATGGCTAATTGGATTATAAATACTAAACAATAAGGGTGGATATAAGTAAATAAGTACATTCTTAAAATAGTTTCAAGAGATCAACAAAGCTCAAACATAAACACTACCTTCTTTGTTGATAAAATGGTTTCCTGAACAAATTACCACCATCAAGAAAACACGATTATAGCACATTCATTCACCATAATGATCATGCCTGTAACTCTCAGTTTCAAATGTGGATAAGCCTCTAAATTCCACGGCCTACTGAAACGGAAACTCCTGCGGTGGAGCGCCAGCCCTCCCGCTAAAATGAAGGCCCCATGAGGGCTGCCATCTTTCTTTGCTTCACTGCTATGTTCCCAGCACCTAAGAGGCACAGAAATATTTACTGAATGAGTGTTGTGAAATCATCTAGTCTAATAGGCTCAATTTTATCTTATCAACAAGGAAACTGAGGGTCAGAAAGAATAGGGGTTTTGCCTGAGATCACAAAGCTAGATAGGTGAGGCCAAAACCAGAACTACTGCTTCCCAAACTCTAGCACTGCTCATTCCACTAAGCTTTAATTACAAATACCTAAAATACATCACTAGGCCAGTCATACAGTATACTAAGTAAAGTCTGTTCTACTTCTCAGCAACCAACAAGAACCTTGCTGTCAACAGCCGGCACGCGGGACAAGCACGTGGTTTTGACACAATTACTGTGTTGGCATGCTCCATTTGGGGTGATAAAAGTGTTCATTATTGTAACAGCTCCATGAGAAAAAAAACATGCATCATTGAACACGCAACCAAGCAGAACACCATCATCAAGAGAGGATCAGTGCTGGCTAGGGAAGGAATCGTGTGATGCGAAAACATTCTTTTTTCTTACATTTAAAAAATGAGAACTCCCAGGTGCTGGCTGTCTCCATCACCAGCCTGAACCACCTACTGTGTACCGTTACGCTGCCGAAAACACTGGCCCGCCCTCTAGTTCTATAGCAGGCAAGCAAGCAGGCTCCGCACATTCAGGCAAAAGGACTTCCTGCGAGGGCTTCATGCGAATTATCGGGTCCAGATGCTCCCTAAAACCTTGAGAGAACCCGGGGTACTCAAGAGCCCTCACTGTTAACAACATCCCCGTGCAGGGAACAGGGTGCTGCCACCAGCCGAGCGGCTCCCATCCTCCACTGAGATCCCCAGCAACAGGAGGTCTCTGACTTCTCCCAACGGAGCTCAATCCGTCAGTGAGGGCACTCAAGAAGGGAAAGTACGCATTTCTGACCTTCAAAATAATGGTAAGGGGATGGAGAGAGGCTTTCCTTTGAACTTTGAGAAAGATAGAAACAAAACTGTGCAACAAAAAACAAACAAATAGTATTGGCAATGTGTGCACAGCTCCAATTTGGTCATTTTCTAGGTCAAAATTTATTTTCATCCGCTGTTGTGACTGGGCAGAGGATATGCAGAGCAGCTTTCTGATATCCACAATCACTTGCTTACGCTCCTCTCCCCAAACAGCCTGTAGCCCAAGAGAAGGTCTTTTAATACCCACTCCCTTCCCTCAAAGCACCGAATGTGAGAAAAACACAACCACAACCCCAAGACAGGAATGACTCAGCAGCACCGAACTCTATTTAGGAAATAATAAGAGTGATGGCTCTCAGATACACCCAGCAGGTAAACGGAGGGAAGAAGGGAAAAGAATGAGGAGAAGGAAAGAGGAAAAAAATCTCTGGGGAGGGAGAAGGAATAACAAAAACAGACTTAGACAGACTGCAAGTAACTTCTCTCCCTTGTACGTTTATTTTTCTTAAGTGTCAGAAGGTCTAAAAAATACTATAGCCCTTATTCAAATAAGTACAACTACATTCCAAAGGGACTCTTTGTTAGTTTAAATTATCTATATGGTGAGGATAAGCAAGAGTTATTTTTTAAATTCCAATGCTGCCCATCCTCGTTACCTTAATAACACACTGTATCATTTGTTTTTGGATTGTTATGTATTTTTTTTAAAGGGATAAAGGACCTATGAGAGAGAGAACTATTTCTATAAAGATAGAGGCTAGCATCTGGTTTAAATTAAACCCACATACACAAAAGATATGAACTGTGGCCCTTTGCTAGTTCAAGTCTAGGCAGCATCAGGTTACATTCAAAGCATGTATTTCCTCCACCTTTTCTCCTTTTTACCAGAACCTAAATTTGTTCAGCTTTTCTCTGTTCCACATGCACAACAGTGGAGGCTGGCCTGCCACGAGGCAGTGGTCTACTGGCTTAGGGCAATCATGGTAGTCCCCCTCCCTTTGCCCTGCAGTTTGTCGTCAGGCTTCTGGGAAAAGATTCTTCCCTCTAAAAACAGCCCCGAGATGAGAAGGACCCTCCACCTCAGAGCACTGTGCGCATGACTCCGAGAAATGCTGCTGCCATCTGGACCATGCACTCGGAGAAAGCCGGAGGATAAAGTGCTGCCATCTGGACCATGCACTCGAGGAGAAAGCCGGAGGATAAAGTGACACAGTAGAGAGCACTGGCAAGAAAGGACCAGAGCTCCCACCGAGGGTGCTACGCATGGCAGGTCCCACACTTGAGCTTCCCGTTGGTTGAGGTAACATGCCCCACTTTGGTTCAACTGATTGAGCAGGGGTTTCGGCCACTCGCAGCCACTATCAGCCTCTGCATAGTGAGGCAAGCACTAGAAAATAAGCCCTAAGAAACTGGGAGCACATACCCAACTCTCTCAGGTAATTATTACTCCCCACTGGGTCTCATGGCCCTCATACCTAACAACCATGATTACCAAAATGGTCCACTTTTTCAGATGCCCAATTTTTAAAAACCTAGCAGCTGAGTTAATATTAGTGACATAAACCATTAATTCTTTATTCTAATCCCTCTAAAGGAAACAAACAACACATCAGAATTCATCAAATTCCCTTTTTTTGGTAAGATTCCCTTTCAACATATTGAGGGGGGCAGGTATATGAAAATCAAGGTATAACTTCAATAATGTCCAACTCCAATAACACATAAGAGAACTGCCAACAATCTAAGATGTTAAAGCAAGTCCCTGCTGACGTCATTAAGAATTATGTCAAGAAAGACAGCTGTGCCAGGCAAAGTCCTCTCCACAAGCACCCAGGGTCATGCCAGAAACAGACATCCTCTCCTGGAGTGAGAGCTCAGAAATCGCAAAGGATCCCAACACTAGACATCATGATTCTCATAACCAAAATGTACATAAACCTTGTCATATTGGGCATGGGACCCTACATTTTGTAATGGCCAGAGCTGGAGCTACACTCTTTCTATGCGAAGCAAACTAGTCTTAGGACAAAATAACATGGTGGTTGGAGATCAAGTTGTGAACTAAACAGACCAGGATCAGCATTCCAGCTCTGTCTGCCACTAGCCATGTCACCACGGACAAGCCAGTTAGCCCTGCTGAGTTTCACTTTCCTCGTAAGCAAACCAGGGAGACAACACCCACTAGGCAGCTCTAAGGATTCAATCAGATGCTATACATAAAGTGCTTGGCACACCATAAATTCATAGTAAATAGTGGGCCACTGTCATCAAATAGGCATTCTGGGAAAAAAACGGACTATGTCCATTTGTTTACTAAAATAACAGTAACAGTAAGAACAGAAATAATTAACAATATCAGCTATTTGTTGAACACTGTTCTAGAGACTTTGCACATAGCAATTTCCTCAGTCTTCACAACCCTTTGAGGTAGGAACTAAAATTATCCCTACATTCAAGATGGAGGCGGTAAAAAGAGGATAAATCACCCGCACAAAGCCACACAACCAGTCATGGAAGAGCCAGGATTCGAACCCAGGCTGTCGAGCTCCAGAGCTTATGCAATACGGACACCCAAATCAAACCACCTCACTACTATAATAGCACCGAGCATAATGCCTTAGAGCTCATTACTTGATGAAAAAATAAAAATCAATAAACTCAGGCCCCGACAAGTTTCACCGACCTTTGGGATGTGGGTGCTGTCAGGATCCTAACCCCTCTCTTCAAAACCAATGTTTGTTCAGTGCTTTCACAGCATATCATATGCACCAGACACCAGAGACAGAGAGGAAAGAAACCTGCTCTCAGTCTAGTGGGGGACAGAAGGAGTAAGATTAGTATTAACATATATTCAAACAATGTGTCACTAATTCAGGAATTTTGGTAATTTTAATTCAGAAATGACTACTAGTTTGAAAAGCTGACACAGTTTTTTAAAAAACTGCCATTGTAATCTCTTCAGGAAGTGACACAATGGTCTTTCATGGGACACGCTGGTTAAACCCTCATCAAACACAAACAGCCATCGTGCTTTTTAAAGAATACTTAATTCTCATTCTCAACTGTACTTGCTAGAGACATATTTGCTCTCTAGCTGAAGTCAAGTTACTTGAATAGAAAGCCAAATAAAAAATAGGCCTGGTTATAAATTTACTCAACATCAAAAATTCAAAACAAATTTCATTTTTAAACTGGCTAGGCTCACCAACACCCCACAGAAAAAAAAGTGGCTAAAGGATGACCATAGAGTTAAGAGAAAAACAAATACGAGGGGCACAAACCTATGAACAGATGCTCACCACACTCATGGTGAAAGAAATGAAGCTAAAAATGCAGAATGGGAAATTCAAAAGCTTAATCAGAGGCATTCTCATGTAATTATGAGAGGAAGAATAGATTGGTACAGACCCAGTGGAAGTCAATTTGCCAACAGCTATCAAAATTCCAGATGTGTCCACACTGTGAACCAGGAATCCTGCTGTGGGGATGCAGCCAACAGATATATCTGCACACATGTAAAATAATATGTACAGATGATTCTCTATAACACTGTAATAGTGAAAGATCAATGCCATCAACAGAGGACACTACACTACATTCACACAAGAGAATACTATGCAGCTATACAGAAAACAAGAGGAAGGTTTCCATCCCAGTTATAGAAATGTCTCCAAGCTACAGTTAAGTACAAAAGGCAAGATTCAGATAGCACATATGATATGCTACCTTACGGGTTGAAAGTAAAGTGTGTGGGATACGTCAATATGTGAACATAGAGGCACATAAATATGGCCACATCACGATGCTTCAGTCAACAACGGACCGCATATATGACAGTGGTCCCATAAGATTAGTACCAAAGAGCCTAGGTGTGTAGTAGGCTCTACCAGCTAGGTCTGTGTAAAGTACACTCTACAATGTTCACGCAATAATGAAATCACCTAATGACACATTTCTCATAACGTGTCCCTGTCGTGAAGCAACACATGACTGTGTATGCACAAAGAAAACAAGAAGGATACAGAAGAGTGACAACAGCGATTATGGCGAATGATGGACGGCACAGGGTAAATGAGGTGCAGATATGGGAGACAAAGTTTTCAGGGAGCAGAAGTTTGTACAAACTGAAGCACTTAAACACTTTATCAGGAGAACAGTGTTCACGCATTAAGACATCCAACGCATTAAGTGAACCCAGCTTGGCTGGTCTGCTTCCTTGGAGAAACTGCCATGAGCCTGTCACGGCTCTGGCCTCAAAATGAACAGAATGGGTGCAAAAGCCTTCCAGTCTCTTCCAGCTCAGCAGCAGCATGAAAATAGCCTAAAGTAAAACTGACTTCCTGACATATGAAGTTTAAGATTGTCTCTGCATCCTCAAAGAGGCTGATTTCTGCCTATCCTCCAGCATATTTCATAACCCAGCCCTTACCCTATGCAGACTGCTCTCCTGAGCAGGAAAAGCTCCAAACCTAAGCTTTTAGAGCAGCCAATATCTTTTCTTAAGAAGTTTATCAATTCTTCACTTTAAAAAAACACATATAGTTCCTGAGAAAACTACGCTAGTTTTTTATTCTTTTTCCCTCAGTGTGGCATTAAAACAAAAAGGTGTCTTTTGCTAATGACAGTATCGTTAAAATGCAGCTAGGCCAAAAAGATTATTCGTATCTTCTGCTGGAGAAGTGGGATCAGGGCACTGGGAAATAGACTCCTCAGAAAGTTGAGGAACTTTTTAAAAGGAGAGTGAAGCAGGATGGGAAGAATCTTATTAAATTTTTAAGCTGGTCATACATAAACATCCCCAATCTCTGTCAGCAGCTTCCTCCTCATTTATAGGCAGACGCAGGAACAAAGTTGGCCTGACAAGCATAAGGATGTCACGTTTCCTGTCCACACCTCTGCCCTCCCCACATCTGCTCCTGTGCTCCATGAAGAGGGGGCAACGTTTGCAGATGAGTAACTGCATGTTCCCAGCGCAGGCGGATGCATCCGGTGGCTTCTCGATAAATGTCTTTTGTGATGTTCCTACTATTTTGGGAACATTTATTTGGACCACCATACCATGCTCTATAGAAAAGAAAAACATCGTGCAGTTTCTTCCAGTGACATGACGACCAGGCTGAAAACAGAGCAAAGCCAACAGCACCATCTCTCCTGGTCATAACAGATAGCAGGGAGTATACTCTGTCTGAGCTCATCCCACAGCTCGCTTCTGCACAGGATCTGCCGATCTGCCCAGCCCCACCGCAAAACTCACTTGCTATCAAATGGTAACCGACAACCAGTCTAATACTATTTCTGTGTGAAGCAAACTCTAAATTCTTTAGCTGGAAAATAACAGTGGTTCAGAGGCTTTTCCCAAATAAGCTAACAACAAATCCACCAAGGTTAACCGCACAGGATAAACGCACAGGCTGCAGACGCTGCATTTTAATAGGTCATAAGACAAAGGCTTGTCAAAGTCAATCAACTCCCCACCCTGTGACAAGGCCACCAAGCTGGAGCCTACACTGATCTGGCACTTTCAAATCCTCTTCCCTGTAAGCTTTGGAACACTGCAGTCGACAGGCATAAACATCTAAACCTTGTCTAAAAAATATGTCACTTTTTAAATTTTGGTCATTTGGCTTCAGTCATTTTAAATATTTAGCGCACTACCAAACAGTTATGTTGATGCACAGCATATATTCTTAAAATATGAGACTATAAATTGAACGATTTTTCTAGCTTAGGTAAGCAGATCCGAATGTTGCTGCCAGTCCCTGGCCGGTCAGCGGAAGGTGCCGGAGACTGTTAGCAGATGGACCCTCGGAGCCTGGCGTGAGAAATGCAACTTTCCCCAGAGGCGGGAAAAGCTGTAACTACAATGGAATTACAGACATTCACAGACACGCCATTTGGAATGTTTAAAACTTTTTTTTTTTTTTAATATTTCTACTCTGAGCATTAGTTTAGTTCAAAACTCCTTAGTAAGAGCTTCAAACAACTATTTTTTAGGTGGTGCTGGCTAGGACAAGTTTTTATTTCAACTAAATATCTTTCTTTCTTTGGAGCTAAGATTCTCAAAATTCAACACTTGTAAACACGATTTGTTAGAGGGTCCTGATGGAGAATATGCCAGGCATTCAACCTTCAGAGTCCACCAAAAAATTCAAGCAAACTAAATGCCAAAGTTTAAAATGTCCCTTTTTCCAACTTTCTTCGTGATCCAGCTATGATGTTAAACTATAGGTCATCAATATATCATATATTGCGTACAGGAACACTACAGAGGAGATGGACATGGGGAGAGCCAGGACAGGCCGTCCAGATCGTCAGCATCACCTCTTGTTATTTATTCCCACCCCTGAGTTACCAATAATTCGAAAAGAAAATTCTTTGTTGGGCCTAAATACAGAAAACTTAAACTTTCCAGGTACACGTGCACCACCCCCAGAACTAGCTGGTGATGACTTCGGTGGTCTAAGCACATACCCTGCAGCGTCAGCAATGAAGAAGGGACTGGCAGCTGTCACCTGACCATCACAGTTCTGCTTTTCGTTTTGTTAGAAATAGAAAGTAGAATCAAAACTAGGTTCTTTTTGAAAGACGGTTGTTAGATTGGTAGATTATATCAAGAAAAACCATGAAAATCATTTTTCTAAGTCTGGATGTCCAAATCTGGGCACATGGTGAGTATTCACACTTCTTCAAGGTGACACCAGACTCAATATTCAATAAAAGAAGAGGTTGATACCTATTTCTTATTCAACCAGTATTTACTTAGAACATGACACCATCAAAACAATACATAATTCTTGCTAACTGTTAATGGCCACTAATCCACAGATGCTAAAAAATGTGAACCCAAATCTGTTGGCTACAAACTTCTTTTAATCAAATGAGTTAGCATGAAAATGAAACATTTTATAAATTAATTAAATTCAAACCTGTTGTCCTTCAGTATGTTAAAAAAAAAAAAATAACTGAACACTGTTAGCTTGCATAGTCCTCACTGTAATTTAGGCGTAATTAACTTTCACACAGCATATTGTCTGAGTAAATCGCTTGTGAAACAGCAGGACAAGTATATGAAATAAACCAACAAGCTTCATCATTCTCAGAGGCCAAACCTGAAAAGGCAATTATGTTATAGATAACCTGACAAAATTCAACAATTTCCTAGAAAAATGCAAACAAGTGGTCTAAAACTAAATTCTGACCATGAAAAAAATATTTTCTCCATAAGCCTTGGTTCGAATAGAAGTGAACCTATTCCCTTGCCGAACAGTGCACATACTCAGATTCTACTTATACGTATTTTCCAAATTTTCAGTCCCCTGGACACTGACGCACTCAAAGGCAAACTTCCTTCAACAGCAAAAATAAGCAAGCACAGACCACAAAGCCCACTGCCACAACAGAAACTTCCTAAAAATCTCCCCTTGAAATACATACGCAGCTTTCCAGTACATGGAGCCCGAGGTCTGCTCCCCTGTCATTGGAAGACTGTGGAAAGCTGATGGAAATCCAGTCTGCAAAAGCCTAATGAGCAGGACCGGCCCCACCCAGGCCAGACCCCGCTGGAGAAGGGCATGCTCAGCATGGTTCCAAGTTACTTCATTCCTCAGCTAGAAAATTCACATGGGTCACAGAAAAAGTCATCTTCCTGCCGCCTGTTCTACCCACTAAACGGAGAGCGCTCACAGAAAGAACAGTTTTAACAACACAACTATATGTCTATGATAATCTTTATAATTCTACCATTGCTGGGAGTTTTTTCTGTTTTTCTGAGTATGAATTTTGCTTTGCTTTGGGTCTCTGCCTCTCAATTTTGTTATTTTTTGTCATTTTAATCTACCCCACAAACAGGCACCAAAAAATTATGTGTATAACATATGTCTAATTATCTTTATTTATAAATGTCTATAAATTGACACATACACTTCCACAAACAGAAAAACCTTGCAAATACAGAGCCCAGTTTCAATATATAAAAATGAAATATCTACTTTGATTCATTTGTGAAAGAACTTGCTTATTCATCCACATTGTCTATACAAATGGAGGCTCATTTTAATCTAGATTTATAGGTACCATCACATAGCTATAAAGCTGATAAATCCCTGTTTTAATACTGTATTGTCAATCCTAAACCGAGAAATGATTGATACCAAAGGTAATCCTACATCCACCTGTCACACAAATACACATACATATAGAAGCCAAGGAAACGCAAAGTCGCTACAGACAAACTGGTTAATTCTAAGATTCGGGTCAGAGGGATGTGAAAAACAACTCATCTTCCCCAATTTGACAGTACCCACCCCACCCCCACCCTGTTACACTTCCACCATTTAAATTCTGGTTGTTTGAACACACACGCACACAGATACAGACAACAAATTGGTAGTTACCAAAGAAGGGGGTGGGGGAGGTGAAGGGGTAAAGGGGCAAATATACCTGGCCACGAACGGCAACTAGACTTTCGGTGGCGAACACAATGCAGTCTATTCAGAAGTTGAAACATAATGATGTACACCTGAATTTATATAATATAATCCAATGTGACCTCAATAAAAAATAATAAATCAATAAATAAATTCTGTTTTTTTCCACTGTACATATTTACATTAACTAAGCAGGACCAAGACGGTCCGACTAGGCATCCAGGTGTGTATTATTACGGCCTTGCCCTGCTACTGCTCTCCTGCCCAGCAGTTCCTAAGTCAATGAGTAATTAAATGTTAACATACGCCTAGAGATAAGCACATACACCTAAAAAAGGAATGAGTCTTTTTTAGTCACAAAGAAAACACTTAATACTTAATAAAGATACTTAAATAAACAAGATGTCACCTGTAACAACTAGTGAGAAAGAATAGTTTGCTTTAGAGGAACTTAGTGAAAATATGTTTCAGTAGCAGCTCTGAAGAGACTAATCTCTGTCAAAATGAATATAAAACTTCTTTAAAAAGTCATTCTAGATAATGTAAGTAATCGTCACTACCCGCCACAAAGTCTTCACTAGTTCACAAAAGAGCAATCTGGTGAGTTTTTCAGTAGAGGCAATATTTTTTTTAAAGATTGGCCCTCAGCTAATATCTGCTGCTAATCTCCCTCTTTTTTTTTTCCTTCTCCCCAAAGCCCCCCAGTACACGGTTGTATATTCTAGTTGTAGGTCCTTCTAGTTGCAGCATGTGGGATGCCGCCTCAGCATGGTCTGATGAGCGGTGCCATGTCTGCGACCAGGATCTGAACTGGCAAACCCTGGGCTGCTGAAGCGGAGGGCACGAACTCAACCACTCGGCCACGGGGCCAGCACCAGTAGAGCCAATTTTATTCAATTTACAGCATCATCTTTTATTCAGATTATGTTCTGCGTACCTTTCTGTGTTAAATGTACTTTTATAAATGCTATAGTACAATAGCAGAATTGTTTTAACATACTTACTTGGAAAAATATTGGTTCCAACCCTTTTTCTGAAATGTATTGGTCTGTGGAATCCAGAGGTCTCAGAAGTACTGACATGTGGCACTGGATCCAGTAAAACTGACACTGGTAGATCTCTGCGCCCCATTCCCAGCACCTCTCATCACCCCCGTGCCTCCTGCCCCCTACTCTCCTACTGCTATCGACTGAACCGTGCATCCCAAAATTCCTGTGTTGAAGCCCTAATACTTATGCCAATAACCTACTGAGCCACCTTATGTAAGTTACCTCACGTCAGTGTGTAAAGAGAAAGGGCGTGATGGTACTTAGAGATGGGGCCCTTGCGAGATAATTAGATATAGATGCGGTCACGAGGGTGGAGCCATCATGACGGAATCAGGGCCCTTATGAGAAGAGAACACCAAAGAGCTGGCTCTGTCTCTCTCACCTCACTATGTGAGAACACAGAGAGACAGCAGCCATCTATACACCAGGAAGAGAGACTTCCCCAGAAACCGACCATGTGGAACCTTGATCTTGGACTTCCAGCCTCCAGAACTGTGAGAAAATAAAAGGTGTGTTGTTTAAGCCGCCCAGCCTATGGCACTTTGTTGTGGCAGCCCCAGCTGACCAAGGCACCTACTCTCTAAGCACGGAACCCAGTGCTGGTGGTTCAAGCTCCTCTCCTGACTTCAATATGAAAGATCCTGCTCACAGAACATCTGAATCTCACTGTTCAAAGGTTAAGAGAATTAAGATAGAGAGAATGAGTTTTGTGGCACTATGATTTGGGAACAGAACAAACCATTAATACAGTGGATAAAAAGAGAATCAAGAGATTTAAATGAGTTTCCCAATTAATATATCCAGTAAGTTACGGCAGAGCCAGAATTGACACAGATTTGGTCTGTCTGCAAAGCCATGCTGGTGGCGTTGGTGGCCGAGCGGTGAGCACAGCTGCCCTCAAAGCCAACACACTTTCCCACCAATGTTCCAATACCTCTCTTTTAGCACCCTTGTTTCCAGATGGGTAAATGCAACCCAAAGACGTGAGGTAACTTACATAAGGTGGCTCAGTAGGTTATTGGCATAAGTATACAAACCAGGTCCAGGTCACTTATTCATTTCCAGTAAGATTTTAAACACATTAAAGTGCACGAAATACACAGATTGAAACATCCACAAATGTCTTAATATAAACTTCTTAATAGGAATTTATATGTATTACATCTGTCTTGGGAAGATCCTAAATAGCCAAGCTTTGACACAGCCTCATTATTCCATTACAAAGGGAACTCAGAAGTTTAACCTCAGAATACTATTTTTTAAATATTCAAGGGGGTTGGTTGGGGTTAAAGTAGAGGACATTTTCCCTCTATTTGTATATGTGAGTCTGTGTATAAATAGAATTTTATCTTAAACTCAGTATCATAATTTTGTGACTTTTTAAAAATGCCCAACCTCTGCTTTATGGGGACAAAGAACAGAACTGAACAAGATGTAGAGGACCCAGTAACCTGATGGGTCACTCATAGCTCCAAAACCATAAGGCACACAAACTCTGTGCAGAAATAAAGTTGTCAGTGTTGCTGAAAGACAATGAGGAAGACAGGTTCTCTCCATCCTCCCATCTTTACTCGTCTAGCCTCCTCTGACAAGCAACTGTCATCTGTCCCACCCGACAAAAAGCAAACACAATTTTCTAGCACAACCCAACAATAACCCAGAGAGTGCTCAAAAATAAAACACCTCTGTTTTTGATGCTACTGATTTTACAGAGTCTTCCATCTACCAATCACCATGCACAACCAGACTTCCTGAACACACAAGGAGAAAAGTTTCATGACTCTCTCGACCCGGGTGAGCTACAACTGGCCTATAACACTTTCTAACAGCCCACCTTTCATACGATCATTTGTATCTGACGTCAGCACAAGAAAAATCTGCGCTAGTTCCATGGCTTCTGCACGCAAGTTCTCTTCTGGCCACAAGCCACCACAGTTTAATTTCTCCCAGGCTTTAAATCCAGAATAATTTGCACAACTGCACGAGTCATTTGCAGAGTTTCTTCCCTACCACATCTTTAAAAACATAAGATTAGGCCCATAGCATAGATCTACAGCACTCTGGGAAAGAAACATGCCGTGTGAGCCCAGACTTTTACAGGGGTTTTGGAGAAGGGACAGGAGAAGGTACAGTGGGAGGAGAGGCAATAAAGGGGCGCCTGTTGGGAATCTATAATCAAAAAGTTAATGTTTTGAAAACATCTAAAAAGTGTTCAGATAAAGCTCTTAACAAATTCTTTAACTACAAAATTTTAAAGCATCACTTTTAGAATTACATTTAGACCTGTACACTAATCCCATATTTACTTTAAAATGTATTATTTTCATTCCACTTTGCATCAGACACCATCTAAAGCCCTTCCCCACACCAGCTCTCAGGGAATTCATAGTCCAGCAGGGAAGAGAGACTTAAACGATGACGACACCACATGTAACAAGGCCTAGGAGGCACAGGAAGGGCACAGCCAAGTGGACAGCTCCCTGGGGGAGGTCAAGGAAGGCACGATACGCTTACAATGCTTAGGCTCACTGTCTCTCATTTTAAATAAGCAGGGCCACTGCTAATAATGACACCCACCTTGCCTTAGAGGTTAAAGAAATAAAATAAAAGCACCTATCACAAAGCACTTTACACATAAAGCAAAAACAAAGATCTTGCTAGTGCCTATAAAACATCCTACATACAACTGAGCAAAAGAGGGTTTTTACAGAATAAAGAAATTCAGAGTTGAAAGAGATCTCAGCGTTCATGTACCTCTACCCCTTGCCTTTCACAGATGGGAACCTGAAGCCCAGAAGTTAGGCTACTTGTCCAGTTTACCCAGTAAGTCAGTGGCAGACCCCAGGCTGGATAATGTCAGAACTATTCCATTGCCTTTCCCTAGAGCAGACTCTGCCCCGCCTGGAGGAGGAGGAAAGGGGAGAGACACTGTCAAGGAGAGATGAGAGAACAGAGGCCCTTTAAGTCTGTCCAACAGCCAGAAGAAACAGCGAGCCCTGAGACTAGGCATCCAGCAGCTCTGCCCCACCCTCTGGACCCAAGAAAAACCATACGCCCTCCCACTCCCCCCATTGCCAAGAAATTATCTACTCTTCCCTCAAAAGAGCGCTGAATTCATACTCAAACAGTCTAGATATATCCCCATGTTGCCAACTACTCGCTCTGAACAATGAAAGCACCAGCAGATAACCTGCCTACATAACAGGATGGCTGTGAGGACCACAGAACCATAACGACAGCTACTGGTAAAATGCAAACTGCTAGAGGAACACAGTTACTATTAAACGCAGAATCTCAAATTCATCTCGGCTTTCCCCTAAAAACAGTCAAATGTATCATTATGTTTAATTTTATTCTTAAAAATCAAACATTAACATATGGTAATCTCCTACCAATTCCAGTTATCTATTTTTTTCATCATCTATTTTTCCTTCCAACTTGTGGAAGGAAAGCTGTTTCCCCACCCTAACCCATCCTCTATAATTTCCCTGTCTTTTCTCTCCTTTCCTTTAAAAGGGCCACAACTATTTCCAAGAGGCTCTCCGAGAACCAAATAAACAGCAAATATGTCAACACAAGGCTCTCATCAAAAACGTGCTATGTAAAGCTGAAATGTGAAGGCATGCGGAATAAGCAGCGCACAGCCACACATCATGCCCTGGGAGGAACAAGCCCATCGGGCCCTCTCCTCACTTCCCCGCATCATGGTCTCTCCTGCCTGATAAATGCCATCTGTGTGGTGTGGGCACTTGACGAGAACCCAGTCTACTTTCAACCCTTTACAGCTTTATTACAGCCATAAATTGAAACTGTAGCTCCACTCATCTCCTTCTGTAGCTGCACCTTTAAAACTTACCTCTCCAAACTTGAATGATGGAAGAAAACCCTAAGGACAAGTGTTACTACGTTCTCGATCCACCACCCCTACCCACCCAAAACCACAGACGAAGAACACCCAGCCTCAAGCCAGAGAACTCACCATCACGTCCGCCTATGAGATCTGGAGTCCAATTCTGTACTGTTGGGTTCTGCTAAGACCCATTCATCCACTGAGAAATTGCTCTTTGCTTTCTGATAGCTGCTGAGGATACAGGCCTGTGTAAAACTTGGCCCCAGTAGTGCAAGAGAAAGGTATTTAAATAAATAACTACTCTACAAAGACAATATGAGCTAGAAGAGAGGCATAAACAATTCAGCAGTAACCAACTTGAGGAAAGAGCGCTCCCTGAGGTGACATCTGAGCTGACCTTGACGGACGAGGAGGAGCTTGCTGGGCCGCTTGTCTGTGGGTTAGCGCATTCCTCACCGTGGGAACCATAAGTGAAGGGCACAGAATCATGAAAGATAAATGCACTGTCGAGAACGCTACGTACCTCGTCTGCTGGGAACACAGGGTGGGGAGTGGAGGAGACGGGACAGGGGAGGCAGGGCCAAATAACGAGTGAGCAACATGCTAAGCTCAGATCCCACAGGCAAGGGAAAACAACATTAATTTTGTATTTCTGGAAGATTATTTTGGCAGTTACGTGAGAACAAGTGATACAGTGAAATGAAACTGGTGAAGATGATGCTCCAGGGATCCAGGAAATAGCATCTAAACAAAGACAGAGGCAACAAAGATGCGAATGAAGAGATAGAGTCAATAAACACTTAGTAGGTAAAGCGGACAGAATTTGATAATGGATTGGATTGTGGGAGCAATGGAGAACGAAGTTCCCAGGTTCCTGGCAGTCAAAGGTCAGACAGTGGTGCCATCAACCTAGAGAAGGATTTCCCAAAACTGTAGGAAACAAGGACGAGAGAAGCACCAGCTTCCACTTTCAATGCATTTGGACTGAAGTAACTGCGTGACATCTGGGTGGAAAATCAGGATGGTTGGAGACTAACGTCTGAACAGCAGGGTGTGGGTTTCCAAGCTAAGATTTAGAACCACTTGGTCACTCAGTGTTATTTGAAGCGATATAGAAGGAGATGAAACCCCAGACAAAACAGAGCAAGAAAAATGCTCATAATAAATCTCCAGGCAGACAGCAAGGAACCCATAAAGGAGGCCAGGAAGGATCAGCAAAAGAGAAAGGCAGCACGTCAAGACAGTACTGACAAGAGAGAAGGGTCAGGTTGCAAGGAGGGGACAACAGGGCCAAGGGCAGATCGCCTCAGAGACCAAGGAGG
Organism: Equus przewalskii; assembly: GCF_037783145.1. NCBI lineage: Eukaryota > Metazoa > Chordata > Mammalia > Perissodactyla > Equidae > Equus > Equus przewalskii. Next base: position 76,836,324 of record NC_091839.1, read on the forward strand.
TTTTAAAGGAGAGGACTGCTGGCGACCTCGAGGGCAGGTTCAGTGGATGGCGGCAGACAGAGCCAACTGGCTAAGGGAAAATACTGAAGAGAGGAAGGCAAGAGATGAGCATAAATGAAGCTCAAGTGCAGCAATGAAGAACAGGCGAGAGCAAAGGGAAGAAACAACTACACGCAGTATAAGGCTGCGGGAAGACGTCTGCGTGGAGATGTCTGGGTGGTTTCGTTCAGGGCACGCTTTCAGTGGGAGAGACAGCATGGGGGGCCATTCAACACACAAAGGAGAAAAAGGAGAATGGACGGCAGGTAGTTAGGATGGGACAGAAGAGAAAGGATCAAAAGCACAAGAGAGGAGTTTAATCCTGGACAGCAGCAGAGACACCACCCCAGAGACCAAAGGAAAGGGCGTTGGAAATGTGCTGGGAGAGGAAGGGGTTTAGGAAAGTAGAAAGCCAAGAGAGCATGCAGTCCTGTTCTCCACCCCAAATAGTTCTCATCACTGTGGAGCACTTAAAGGAGGAAAACAGAATTGAGGAGAAAATCTTGGAGAAAATATGATCACTCCCCTAGAATATATCCAAGGATAATTCTCCTAGCATCTATGTCAACATATGATTCAAAACAGGTCAAAAAGAACAATTTTCAACATGAAGTTATTGGTGTTTTAAAGATTTCAAACTTGGCTTGGGATTTCCTGCATAATCTTCTATCTTCTAATATACTAACTTGATTTGTAAATCAATATCAATTAAATTACCCAGAAAAACATAATCAAATGAGTGTTATCTTCTTATCAGTATAGAGGCAGAAAAGAAGTTAAAAAATAACTCACAGAAATCGCAAGGTTCGGAGAGGGGGGTTTGTTTCGTTTTAACGGTAGTGTGTGCCAAGGGCTTGGCTAAATGTGTTTTACAAGCTACAATAACTATAACTGCAATTCCTATTCTCAACTGTGAAGCCTGTGTCTCAATAAAATGCCAGTTTGAAAGACAAGACAATAAAGACCACCGTCACCACCAGAACCCCATAAGAATATGTGAGAGGTTATAAAACAAAACGCCTTTTATAGAGCTGAACCCTTTCCAGGGTGGGCCTGTAAGACATTCTGACAGTGCACACAAATACCATCTCTGGAATGAGCCCAAAAAGGCCCAGCGGCAAGACATCTGCCCCTGAGGGTGTAACTGACTCGAAAGCAGCCCCTCCTTTGAACAAGAGAGTCTGGAAAAGCCAGAAGCAGAGCCATCTTCCCCTACAAGTGCTCAGTGGAACCACTTTCTCCCGATCCAAATCATAGCTGTATCAAAAAGCTAAAATGGACAGCATGGTTAGTAAAACTTCATAATAAATTTGTAGAAGAAAATGTAAATAAAACATGAAAAAAGTGCCGATATATGGTTTTCATTAGGAAAAATCCCCAACTGAACCATACAATCCTAAAATACATGGAGAAAAACATTTTTTAAATTACAATCCATCACCATCACAAACAGGAAATTTGCACTGCCTTAGCAGAATTTTTTTTCCTGCTGAACCCCTAAGGAGTAACAGTGACCAAAAGAATGGAGATGATTCGCATTAGTATTCTCAACACGGATGTATTTTAAACTCGTGATCTCTGGATATTTATGGCAGCTAAGAATAAAAATGTCCAACACATTCTGAAATCAATTAGGAATATCTCCAACGTAAGTAAGGCAAACAATTCAGGTAACCAAATCAAGGCTTCATGTGTGACGCTTTCCCCGCTGCAGTTCTGACTACGTTTCTATAGCAACACCAACAAATACACTTATACAGATACTTCTGCAACCGAAATGAAAACCAATAATCACTCCTCTAGCTCATTCCTATTATGGCTGCCAACAACAAAAAAAACAGCCTTCCTAAACTTCATTCCAGAAACTTCAAAACCTAAGGCTTAAAGATACAACAGTTGCAGTTAACCACAACTGTCGGACGTTCTCAAATTCTTCAGAAGGCAAGCTAATGACAGAGAAGGTATAACTGTTACTTCTTTGACAATAACTCATTCTGAACAACACAAAAGACAAGACAGCAAAAGAAAGTAATTACTAACAAATGACTTACTTGGAAAATTATCTAAATTCTAAAGAAACAGAACACTGAAAACTTTGTGCCAAAGTGTAAAGCAAAGAATTCAATCTTCTAAAGCCAAGAGATAAGCACATTTCTCTGCCCAAGTTTCAGACACGTTTTCAAAATCTCTTTCGTTGTTGCTATTGTTTTGAAGCAAATAAAATACTTTACTAACAGTAATAGGTCTGCCTATTTTGCGAGCAAGCTTTCTGCTGAAGGCTTTACAAACATCCTTATTTATGCCTTGAAACATCTCTGCACAGCAAGTATTATCAAGTTCATTTTATATGTGAATAAAATGAGGTTCAGAGGAATAAAATAACTTCTCTTAACAGGCATGGAGTGCAAATAGTATAGCGGTTTATCATCAGTCCTGGAGTTAGACAAACCTAATTTGGGTCCTGGCTTAACCCACTAACAACTATGTCCAAGAAAGAACCCACGATTTGAATCCACTTCTATCTCATTTGAAATACATCCTTGACATTACACCATGATGCTTATGCAACCTGCCAGTTAGACTTCACCAAATGCCAAAATACAGCCTTTACAGCAACAGGCTCACCTACCCATGCCTCACATTTGCAGATGAACTTTATACATTAGGACTTTACTCAACTCTGGTAAAACAAAACTTGCTGAAACTATTTTTTAGAAATACATAAGGAAAACTGTGAAACACAAATACTGGATCTTTCTATCTTCCAAACACATACATCAACAGATACACACCCGGCATACAATGCTAATGGCTAGATATACCACATAGTGCCTTTCTTCAAAAAATCGAGAACCATCTGGGGAGACCAGAGAAGTGTAAATGAAAAGTCATCCCTATAAACTTGTGAGTTGATTGTAAATGCATAAAAAAAGTATACGTCTATGGGTACTACAAACACATATACTAGATTTCCCATAACAGTTCTGATTTCAAATATTCTGTTCTACTGTCCCCTTAAGGAAACTCACACATTCCAGATCACGCATAATTTTTCTTTTCAGTGAGATAATCATCAGATTTAGCGGTTTAGGACTAAGAGATCATTGCAGGCTAGAATGGTAAATAAAAGAAACTTGAACAGAACTTTGCAAGAGAGCGTGGATTATCGTTGGTGGGAAAGGAGGACAGGGACATTCAAGATAGGTAGGAACCGTCCTTGGGCAGGGTGAAGTAGCAAGATGCACAAGATGTTCTGGGAGACCTGGGGGAGTAGGAAGTGGTGAGTGGGGCAGGAGGCTGACCACTGTCACTGCATCAGTCACATACAAAGATAAGTCAGAGGCAATGCTGAAATAGAACCGCTGGAGGACTGTTGAGGGCTTTGAAGGTCAGGATAAGGACTTTGGGCTAAAGTAGATAGGCTAGCTCTCATAAGGATGTATTTTTTCTTTCTTTGATAACAGCTTTATTGAGATACTCTACAAGGCACCCACTTTAAGTGCACAACTCAACAGTTTTTAGTATAGTCAATTATGCCGCCATCACCACAAGCAATTTTAGAACATTTTCATCAACCCAAAAAGAAACCTCAAATATCCCAATTCATTCTATGAGGCCTGATATCAAAACCAAAGACATCACATAAAAAGAAAACCACAGACCAACGTCCCTCATGAACACAGAGACAACAAAAGTCCTCAATAAAATATTGGGAAACCAAATCCAATAAGACACTAAAAGGATCTTACATGACAACTAAGTGGAATTTATTCCAGGAACACAAGGGTGATTAAACATATGAAATTCAATCAATATAATAAATCATATTAGAAGAAAAAAAATACATGATCATGTCAATATACAGAAGAAGCATGTGATAAAAATCCAACATCTTTTAATGATAAAAATGCTCAACAGACTACAAATAGAAGGGAACCTCCTCAATGTGATAAAGGGCATCTACAAAACCCCACAGCTGACAACATACTTAATGGTGAAAGACTGAGAGCTTTCTCTGTAAGATCAGGAACAAGACGGGATGTGTTCTCTCACCACTTCCATTTGTACTTAAAGCTCAAGCCAGGGCAATTAGGCAAGAAAAACAAATAAAAAGCATCCATATAAGAAAGGAAGAAGTAAACTCTATTTGCAGATGGCATAATCATATATATACAAAATCCTAAAGAATCCAGAAAAAAAAAGCTAATAAAGGAGTTCAGCAAAGTTGAAGGAAATAAGATCAATATTCAGACTACAGTTGTATTTCTATACAGAAGCAATAAACAACCCAAAAAATAATAATCCCACTTAGCATCAAAAGGAATAAAACACACAGGAGTAAACTGAACCAAGGAAATACAAGACATACACTGAAAACTACAAAACATTGTTCAGAGAAATCAAAGACGACCTAAATGAATCCATGTTCATGGATTCAAAGACTTAATATTGTTAGAATGGCAATAACCCCCAAAGTGATGACCAATTCAATGTAATCCCCATCAAAATTCTAACTGCCTTTTTTTTCAGAAATGGACAGGTTAATCCTAAAATTCATATGGAATTGCAAGAGACCCTAGATAGCCAAACTAATCCTGAAACAGAAGAACAAAGTGGAAGGATTTACACTTCCTGATTTCAAAACTTACTACAAAGTTTGAGTATTCCAAACAGTGTGGTACTGGCATAAAGATAGACATACAGATGAGTGGAATACAATTGAGAGTTCAGTAACAAACCCATACACCTATAGCCAACTGATGGCAACAAGAGCACCAAGTCCATTCAATGAGGAAAGAATACCCTTTTCAACAAATGGTACTGGGACAACTGGATATCAAATGCAAAAGAATGACTCTAAACTCCTACCTCATACCATATACAAAAATAAACTCAAAATGGATCAAAGACCTAAAACGAAGAAGCTAAAACTATAAAACTCTTTGAAGGAAAGAGGTACAAATCTTCATGACTTTAGATATGGCAACACATTCTTAAATATAATGCCTAAATCACAGGCAACAAAAGAAAAAAACAGATGAATTGGACTTCATCAAAATTAAAAATATTTGCGAGTCAAAGGATACTAGCAAGAAAATGAAAAGACAAACCATAGAATGGGAGAAAGCATTTGTAAACCATATATCCAATAATGTTACGTAGTACACAGAATGCATATATAAAGCACTCTTACAACTCAACAACAAACATTTCTCCAAAGATCTACAAATGGCCAATCATCCCAGGAAAAGATGCCCAACATCATTAGTCATTAGAAAATGCAAATAAGACCACATAGAGTTCTGTCTTCAAATCCACTAGGATGGCTATTGAACAAAATGAAAGAAAGAAAATAACAAGTGTTGGCAAGGATTCGGAGAAATCCGAACCCTCATACGTGACCACTAGTGGGAATGTAAAATGATGCAGGAGGTTCCGAAGGTGCTGAGGGGAGGGGAAATGGGAAGCAAGTGCTTAAGAGAGACAGGATTTCTTTTGGGGCGATGAAAATGTTCTGAGACAGTGGTGATGGTTGAACACCATTTTGAATATAATAAAGACCAGTGAATTGTACACTTTAAAATGGTGAATTTTATGTGAATTTTATATTTTTTTTAAAAAGAAAGAAACTTCATACTCTTTAGCTATATCATTCCCAAAACTCCCAACCCCAGGCGACCACTAATCTACTTTCTATCTCTATAGATTTCACTATTCTGGACATTTTACCTAAATGGAATCATATTACATATGGCCTTTTGTGTCTGGCTTCTTTCAAGTTTCATCCATGTTGTAGCATGTATCAGTACTGCATTCCTTTGTATACCCAAATAATATTACAGTCTATGGCTATACCATATTTTGTTTATCCATTCACCCACTGATGGGCATTTGTGTTGTTTCTACTTTTTGGCCATTATGAATAAATAATGCTGCTGTGAACATTCGTGTATAGCTTTTTGTGTGGACGTATGTTTTCATTTTTCTTGAATATAACAGCTAGGTCAAATGATAACTTAATATTAATGATATGATAATTAATAATAACATTAATGATAATGTTAAGGTTTTTGAGGAACTGCCCGACTGTTTTCGAAAGTGACTACACTATTTGCCATTCCCATCAGCAGTGTACACCAGTTCCAATCCTCTGAACATTTGACTGTGGCCAAGCAGGATGACCACTAAATGCTGCTTGAGAAAGAGAAATTTGGGGACCCTGAATTGGAAAGGAGGGACAGTAGAAGCCGGACAGTCTGAATGGAAGGCTACACAAAAAGGCTCGTGCGGGTGGGGGAAATGGGGAGACGTTGGTCAAAAGGTACAAACCTTCAGTTATGAGTAAGTTCTGAGGATCTAATGTATAGCATGGTGTCTACAGTTAATAATACTGTATTATATACTTGAAATTTGCTGAGAGTAGATCTTAAGCGTTCTCCCCCCACCCCAAAAAAGTAACTATATGAGGTGATGAATGTGCTACCTTGATTGTGGGAACCACTTCACAACGTCTATGTATATCAAATCATCATGTTTTACACTTTAAATATATTACAGTTTTGTCAAGTGCACCTCAATAAAGCTGGGGAAAAAAACAGGCTTGTGTGGAAGCAGGAGTACTAATGATGAATAAGGGACTGATACCAAATAAATTTCAGAGAAAAGTTCATAGAAGTTGATGTCTAGATAGTGAATAAACACAAGGTACAATCAAAAAATAATGCTGAGGTCTCAAGCCCAGAACACTAGAAGTTGCAAGATTGTGGAACTTTTAGGCACACTGAGTTTGAAGAGATGATGTGACATCTAAGTTGTTGGAAAGGATTACAGAAAACAAGGAAAGAGATGATGCTTTGGGAGTCATCCCAGAAGTGAGAGAGAATGATCCTAATTCTAGCATTTGTTATTATTATTAATGTTTTACCTATTTCCAAAAAAGTCACTATTCTTGAAAGCTTTGGTAATAATAGAAAAAGCACCTTAAAAGCCAGGATTTCCTCATAAAAATAAAAGGACTATTTCACTGGCAGGGCATCCAAAGGGGCTAGAAGGAGACAGAAATCTCCATAACAAGAATAGAGTTCAAGGTACATAGACACCAAACGCGGCAGATGGAATCTACCTACTCAGGCAAGGGCAGAGCCACCTACGCGTGTTTAAATGAGCAAATACTCAGAAGGAAGTCTCAGCATCAGGCTAATCCACCAAAGGAACATTGGTTACACACCAGCTCCGCGGGCAGGTAAGTGCTAAGGAAGGAAGGACAGGAGGCCCAACAGCACATCATTCAGTGAGGGCTCCTTCACTCAGCAATTACTGAGAGCCCATTAAGCGCCAGACAATCTGAACACAGATGTGATAACTGCCTTTGTGGAGCTTATAACCTGACAGGGGAGAAAGGCAAGTAAAAAGTCAACTGGAGACAGAGGTGGTTACTCAGAAGAGCATAGAGCAGGTATATCTAACATGGAGGAGGGAGCCAGTGGCAGAGAGAACCATAGAAGGAAGGCTACCCAGAGGAAGTTGTATCCACATTGAGACCAGAGAGTACAATTCACCTGGCAACAGGTACCAGAGTCTAGAGATGAGAGAAAACCTGACAGATGAGCAGGGAAACCCGACTAGTAAGTTAAAATCTACAACAGCAAGAAGCTTATAAGGTAAAAGCCAGTTAAAAAGCTCTTCTGAAAAGCAAAGTGGTGCCATGAAAGGATTTTAAGCACAAAACTAAAAGACTTTAAAGCTTCCACTCTGACTACAGCATGAAGAACAGATTAAAGAAAAACTAGAAAAAAGCAGGAAAACCAGACACAACATGATATATTTATCCAGACAAGAAACGATAGCTGTACTAATGTTTAAAACAAAATAAAATGCTAACAAATGGGTAGCCTCTGTTCCCTCTCCTCCAAAGGGAATTCTGCCATTGTAATTTCAATTTTGAAAGCAGCTTGACTGATTCATTGTGAAATAAGCTGAGTTACTAGAGGAAAGAAAAGAATAGATCCATAAAGCATGCACAGGAGAGACTCAAGCTGAAACTGAGAGCATTAACTGTTTGGCAGGAAATTGGTTTAAGGAGAGAGTCTGAGGGTTGCTCTATTCTGTGATGAGGAAGAATCAGAAAAATTCATAACTGATGAAGATAACGTTTTTTAAGTTTTGCTGTTTTAATGAAACAAGTTATTTTGTTTTTCAAGAGACCAGAGTAAAACCATAAATGGTTTGTCAATTCTTTGTCAATGTTGAGACTTGTGTTTCTTTGGCTACCAGAGTTAAAACTGGACCATGAGAGAGCTCAGCTTTATGTAGGTTATAGTATCTGACTGTGGAAGGGGTCAGTGGAATGAAATGGATAAATTCAAGAAATATTCAATTAGTAGAACGGTAAGAAGCCAGTGACACATGAGAGTTAAGGGAAAGAGAAAGAAAGCGAAGATAAAGTTCAATTAATCCAACAGCAAAGCCATTCACTGAAATACTTAACAAAGGAGGAGTAGGGCTTTTAGCAGACAACTTAGTGAGTTCAATTTAAATCAAGTAACAAAACAAAGAGGTATAACCAATAAGCCAATAGTGGAGATAAAATGGAATCAGATAAAAATACTCAATTAATCCAGAGGAAGACAGAAAAATACTCAATTAATCCAGAGGAAGACAGAAAAAGAAACAAAGAGCAGACGGAACAAACAGAAAAACAAACAGCAATATGGTGCCCAACACCACCAATACTTAAATGGAAATGGCCTAAATGCACCAATTAACACTGTCAGACTGGGTAAAAAGCAAGACCCAACTCTATGCTATGTGCAAGAAATCTACTTTAAATATAAGGACTGGGAAAAGAGAAATGGTATCAAGAAGCAAATCATGATGTACAGAATGAATTGTGATGGCAAAGCAAAGAGATGGCCCTAGACAACGGAAATGAGGTGCTCTGCTTGTTATAAAAGTGAGGGGAGAAAGTCTAGAAAAAGAACACATAATATTACAAATAAACGTGGTCCATTTACTATGCTTCAGGTATATAAGTAAATGTCCTAAAGGTGTTTACAACCTAACTATACAAGTAAATTTTAGTTACTAAACTGTACAATCTTGGTTCAAAGTCCATGACTCGGAAACACGTCAATTTTATGGCTGCAGTACTCCTTTCTACCCTTATTTCCACTTCCCCCTTCTACCAGGTTAGTAACGTGCACCTCCACGACTGTGTCCTCTTCCACACCCACATGAAACACAATGGTAGTCATATGGGGGGGCGAGGGAGGAGCTTAAGAAATCTGTGTGCTAAACCAAGTATGCATTTACATGGGCTTTACAGTTAACAAAGCCTTCACCTCTGCCCAATTGCATACATATTTAATACATTTAAGAGATTTTCAACGTGTCTACTTTGTATTTGCATTTTATTTTGCCTGCTTTCTTAAATCTAAAGCTGTAATATTTTTGCTCCTTGACTCCCAAAATGCCTATATTCTTTAAAACAGCAATGTTTTTTGAACTTCAGCACATATATACTTCTTTCTGCCAATTTTTATGATTTGAAATTATGCCCGAAAATTCTCAATGAACATTTTGAGGGGTTATGCTAATTACTAGGGAAGGTGGG